>NC_041388.1:479074280-479119825 GCF_002162155.2 Triticum dicoccoides
CCGCCCGCGCCAGCGAGCGCCGCTGTCCCGCCGCCTCCGCCTCCCTCCGGCTTCCTCCTACACGCCCCGGTCCTCCTCCTCTCCCTCGGCTTCGTCCTTCGGCCACCGCGACTCCAACTCCGGCGAGCTTCAAGTCCCCCGGCGAACCTCATATTCCGTGTGGCCAGATCTGGATCCGGATCTCGGATCGGTTGACTTTTTACCCCAAAACCCTAATTATTTTGCCCATGTTCATCATGTCGTAACTTTGCACCCGTAGCTCCGTTTTGGACATATAGCATATCAAAATGTTCGTCTCAGAGAGCACATCATTTCATATCATTGCATCATTTTCATTTGAGTTCATCTTGATGCCCGAAATGCTGCTATAAGAATGCTATTTGAGATGATTGTCAGATCTGCTGCTCCAATTAGATATTTGTAATTTTTGCCATGATTATTGTGTGATTGATATGCCCATGAGCTCTTCATGAGTTTTGTTATATGTTTTGCCATCTATCCAGAGGTGCAACCCATGTATTTTTTTGATGTGTGTGGTGACTAGCACAAGCTTGCAAAGTGGAGCATTCGTTAATGCTGATTTCAGGGACTTAGCATTTCCACTAAGTCCTTGATCTGTTTATCTCAATATGCCATATGTTCATGTTGTTTCCTAGTGATCCATGCCTCTTTTGAGGATGATCAGTAAGGATGTTTTGTTAATCTTGTAGTGCTCTATCCATCCATGTCTTTGTTTGCAATTATGGAGCACCCTAACTTGAGTCAATCGAGCTTTACTTTTGTCATTTCGTGAATCTTGGCAGATTGTCTACTTGTTAGCGATTTTGCCGAGCATGTTGTAGTTGATCTGTGCATGATATGTAATTGTTCTTGCCATGTCTAGCTTGAATTTTGTATATTCTTGATGGGTGCATGCTTAGATTGTCATGACTTGCTCTGTAGTGAGTGCATTGAGCTCGTTAACATGCCTACTTGATATCTGTTTCAGCATGCTCCAGTTTTCACTAAGTCTGAGAACTGATTATGTTTTTGCCATGTTCACATGCTTGCAAATATATTTTCTGATCCCTTTTGGCTCAAGGTCACCAAGGGAATTTTGTTAAGCTCTTTGAGTAGCTCCATGCCATGCTTTACTTTAGCATAAAGTTTGCATGCCCCAAAGAGTGCTATCTGATCTGAAATTCCAGACAAGTGTTAATTTCACTAAGTCTGAAATCTGTTTACCAAATGCATATTTGCCATGCTTGTTTGAACCTGTTAATGGATGAATTGGCCGTAGCTTAGTACTAGACTTTTGTTAAGCTTCATGAATGGATCCCTGCCATGTATTTTGTTGTCATATTTGGGTGCTGTAGCATGTTCATCTTGTTGCATTTAGATGGATACTTGCTGTAAATCGCAGAACGTGGTCATATTTGAATTGCTTGCCATTTCCAAACCGTAACCCCGATTCCGGCGTTCTTTATATCGTTTTCAGGCGATTTCATCTCATCTTTCCAGTGGCACACTTGGATTTCCATGTTGGGGCCAGGTTCATGCTTTCCTTGTCAAATCTTGCATATGCATCACATATTGCATCCCGCATAGCATGCCATGTTTGCATCATATTGTTTGAGCTTTGCATGTGGTTGATTGTGTCCTTGTTGCTTGTTTGTCTTGTTTGGGTAGAGCCGGGAGACGAGTTCGCTAACGAGGAGCCCATTGAGTTTGCTTTCGAGGATCCAGTCAACTCTGACAACTTTGCAAACAAGATGATCATACCCTCGAAATCACTACTATCTTTGCTATGCTAGATGCTCTCTCTTTTGCTATGCCTATGCTACGATGCCTACCACTTGCTTTCAAGCCTCCCAAATTGCCATGTCAAACCTCTAACCCACCATGTCCTAGCAAACCGTTGATTGGCTATGTTACCGCTTTGCTCAGCCCCTCTTACAGCGTTGCTAGTTGCAGGTGAAGATTGGAGACCGTTCCTTGTTGGAACATTATTTACTTGTTGGGATATCATTATATTACCTTGTTATCGTAATGCATCTATATACCTGGTAAAGGGTGGAAGGCTCGGCCTCTCGCCTAGTGTTTTGTTCCACTCTTGCCGCCCTAGTTTCCGTCATATCGATGTTATGTTCCCAGATTTTGCGTTCCTTACGCGGTTGGGTGATAATGGGAACCCCTTGACAGTCCGCCTTAAATAAAACTCCTCCAGAAATGCCCAACCTTGGTTTTACCATTTGCCACCTAGCCTTTTCCCTTGGGTTTCGCGGACTCAAGGGTCATCTTATTTTAAACCCCCGGGCCAGTGCTCCTCTGAGCGTTGGTCCAACCTAGAGTACCGTGCGGGCCGTCCCTTGGCAACTTGGGTTACGTTGGCTCCCGTACGCTTAGCTTATCCGGTGTGCCCTGAGAACGAGATATGTGCAGCTCCTATAGGGATTTGTCGGCATAGCGGGTGGTGTTGCTGGACTTGTTTTACCATTGTCGGAGTTGTCTTGTAGAACCGGGATTCAGAGTCTGATCGGAATGTCTCGGGAGAAGGTCTATTCCTTCATTGACCGTGAGAGCTTGTCATGGGCTAAGTTGGGACTCCCCTGCAGGGATTTGAACTTTCGAAAGCCGTGCCCGCGGTTATGGGCAGATGGGAATTTGTTAATGTCCGGTTGTAGATAACTTAAACCTTAACTTCAATTAAAATGAATCAACAGTGTGAGTTACTGTGATGGTCTCTTCTCGGCGGAGTCCGGGAAGTGAACACGGTGTTGGAATAATGCTTGCGCAGGTTGTCCTTTAGTTACTCGCTTGTGCTTTGCCTCCTCTTCTTGCTCTCTTTTGCGAACAGGTTAGCCACCCTTTATGCTAGTCGCTTGCTGCAGCTCCACATACTTTTCCTTGCCTTACCTATAAGCTTAAATAGTCTTGATCGCGAGGGTGCGAGATTGCTGAGTCCCTGTGGCTCACAGATTACTTCCAAACCAGATGCAGGGCCTGATGATTCCGCTCCAGATGGCGCGCTTGAGCTCAAGTGGGAGTTTGACGAGGACTCTCAACGATACTACGTGTCTTTCCCTTATGATCAGTAGTGGTGCCCAGTTGGGGGTGATCGGGACCGTGTCGCATGTTGGGTTATCTTTTATTTTGGCGCTGTAGTCGGGCCATGAGTGTTTGAATGTTGTAATGCTATTTATGTACTTTGATTGAGGTGGCGAGTGTAATCCAACTATGTATCTCCCCTTTATTATTTATATTACATGGGATGTTGTGAAGATTGCCTAACTTGCGACATTGCTTTCAATGCAGTTATGTCTCTAAGTCGTGCCTTGACACGTGGGAGCTATAGCCGCATCGAGGGCGTTACACTAACAATCTTTTTGATTTTCATGACTTGATTGATATTCGTGGACAACTCATTTCCCCATATGCAAAAAGGGTCGAATAGTGGGTCAAAACCTCTGGCATCAGGACCTACATGTGCAAGACCAAATTGTTAAAAACCTAAATATTAGAATGGTTCATGCAATTGCACAATAATGTGCTATTAGACAACGGACCATGCACATGCTAACCTCGATTGTAAACCTCAGTGCTTCTCATTGTTTCCCTGCAACACATATAAGGTAGTTAGTCATCAGGTTAAGTAAGGGTTCACATGCTATTAGTAAAATATGTTGATGATAAATAAGCACATTGCATATTCATCAGATTAATTCAAGCCACATGGAAAACCCATTTATCCAAACCAAGCATGATTAAGAACTAGGAAATATAAAACTTGTATATGTTTGTCATGTATTAAGTGCAGCCAAATTCGATTTATTCCTTAGATGCACAACAATACAAAATTCTACCGATGACAATTGGACATCACATTGCAAAATTGAACCAAGCAGCTAACTAAACACCACAACAAATGAACCAAATGTTAACTGAGCATCACATTTCACAATATAACATACTCCTAATAGAAGATCAGATAGTTAACCAACCCAAGCATGCTTAACAACTTGGAAATATAGCAATTGTATTTGTTTCTCATGTATTTAGTACAGCCAAATTCGATTTATTTCTCACACGGTATAAAATAACAGAATGCACCCAGAACAATTGAACATCGCATTGCAGAATTGAACCAAGCAGTTAACTAAACACCACAACAAATGAACCAAATGTTAACTAATTACCACATTGCACAATATAACATACTCCTAATAGAAGATCAGAGAGTTAAACAAACCAGGCATGCTTAACAACCTGGAAATATAGCAAATGTATTTGTTTCTCATGTATTTAGTATCACCAAATTCGATTTATTTCTCACATGGTATACAATAACAGAATGCACCCACAATAATTGAACATCGCATTGCAGAATTGAACCAAACAGTTAACTAAACACCACAACAAATGAACCAAACGTTAACTGAGAACCACATTGCACAATATAACATACTCCTAATGGAAGATCAGACAGTTAACCAAACCAAGCCTGCTTGACAACTTGGAAAATTGCACCCTGAAGAATTGAACATCACATTTGCAGAATTGAACCAAACAGTTAACTGAACACCACATTGCACGACATATAGAACATATACACTAGAGCAGAAGATTGCATGGTAAAAGTAGATAGCACAATTCACTAGAATTTGTTAAGGAAAGGCAGTGGCTAGAAAACTGAACATGGGTCCTTATAGTGAGCTAATAAGACAACCTACTCCTCGTTGTTGGAGATATCGATGACGATTGGCTCCTTGGACATGAAAGAGGGCGAGGCCTCCGCATCTTGGGTGCCCTCGTCGTAGTGGTGAGTTGCCTGAGCCGCTCCGGGCACCAACCTGCTGGCTCTCGAGATGAGGTAAGCACGTGCGTGCTAAGAAAACACCTCGTAGTCTTCGTCGAAGGCACCAAGGGTGGCCTCAAGAAAATGCCGTGAATTGTCATTTAAAGCAGCCAACCGTGTCGTGGCGTCGGCGTGCGAGGCATCGACGGTGGCCTCGTCGGCGAGGTGCTCCTTGCTACCTCTTGAGCATGGCGTTGGATTTCCTTGAAGAGAAACGGATGATGCAGCAAAGTAGCGTAAGTATTTCCCTCAGTTTTCGAGAACCGAGGTATCAATCCAGTAGGATGCTACGCGTGAGTCCCTCATACCTGCACAAAACAAGTAACTCCTTGCAACCAATGCGATAAGGGGTTGTCAATCCCTTCACGGTCACTTACGAGAGTGAGATCTGATAGATATGATAGGATAATATTTTTGGTATTTTTGTGATAAAGATGTAAAGTAAAATAAAAGCAAAGGAAATAACTAAGTATTGGAAGATTAATATGATGAAGATAGACCCGGGGGCCATAGGTTTCACTAGTGGCTTCTCTCAAGAGCATAAGTATTTTACGGTGGGTGAACGAATAACTGTTGAGCAATTGACAGAATTGAGCATAGTTATGAGTATATCTAGGTATGATCATCGATGTCTACTACACAACCTTCTTCTTGTAGACGTTGTTGGGCCTCCAAGTGCAGAGGTTTGTAGGATAGTAGCAAATTTCCCTCAAGTGGATGACCTAAGGTTTATCAATCCGTAGGAGGCGTAGGATGAAGATGGTCTCTCTCAAGCAACCCTGCAGCCAAATAACAAAGAGTCTCTTGTGTCCCCAACACACCCAATACAATGGTAAATTGTATAGGTGCACTAGTTCGGCGAAGATATGGTGAAACAAGTGGTATATGGATAGTATATAAAGGTATTTGTAATCTGAAATAATAAAAACAGCAAGGTAGCAAGTGATAAAAGTGAGCGTAAACGGTATTGCAATAATAGGAAATAGGACCTAGGGTTCATACTCTCGCTAGTGTAAGTTCCCTCAACAATACTAACATAATTGGATCACATAACTATCCCTCAACATGCAACAAAGAGGCACTCCAAAGTCACTAATAGCTGAGAACGAATGAAGAGATTATGGTAGGGTACGAAACCACCTCAAAGTTATTCTTTCCAATCAATCCGTTGGGCTATTCCTATAAGTGTCACAAACAGCCCTAGAGTTCGTACTAGAATAACACCTTAAGAGACAAATCAACCAAAACCCTAATGTCACCTAGATACTCCAATGTCACCTAAAGTATCCATGGGTATGATTATACGATATGTGTCACACGATCTCAGATTCATCTATTCAACCAACACAAAGGACCTCAAAGAGTGCCCCAAAGTTTCTACCGGAGAATCACGACGAAAATGTGTGCCAACCCCTATGCATAGGTTCATGGGCGGAACCCGCAAGTTGATCACCAAAACATACATCAAGTGAATCACGTGATATCCCATTGTCACCACAGATACGCACGGCAAGACATACATCAAGTGTTCTCAAATATTTAAAGACTCAATCCGATAAGATTACTTCAAAGATGAAACTCAATTCATTACAAGAGAGAAGAGGGGGAGGAGAAACATAAGATCCAACTATAATAGCAAAGATCGCGATACATCAAGATCGTGCCAAATCAAGAACACGAGAGAGAGAGAGAGAGAGAGAGAGAGAGATCAAACACATAGCTACTGGTACATACCCTCAGCCCCGAGGGAGAACTACTCCCTCCTCATCATGGAGAGCGTCGGGATGATGAAGATGGCCACCGGTGAGGGATCCCTCCTCCGGCAGGGTGCCGGAACAGGGTCCCGATTGACTTTTGGTGGCTACAGAGGCTTGCGGCGGTGGAACTCCCGATCTAATCTCCGTTCTGGAAGTTTTAGGGTACGCGGAGTTATATAGGCAGAAGAAGTATGTCAGGGGAGCCACGAGGGCCCCACGAGGCAGGGGGCGCGCCCTAGGGGGGTGGGCGGGCCCCCCACACTTGTTTCTTCCTCGTTCCTTCCTTGACGTGGGGTCCAAGTCCATCGGGTGGCTTTCGTTCCAAAAATAACTTCTCTAGTTGATTTCGTTCCGTTTCGACTCCGTCTGATATTCCTTTTCTTCAAAACACTGAAATGGGCATAAAACAGCAAATCTGGGCTGGGCCTCCGGTTAATAGGTTAGTCCCAAAAATAATATAAAAGTGGATATTAAAGCCCAATATTGCCCAAAACAGTAGATAATATAGCATGGAGCAATCAAAAATTATAGATACGTTGGAGACGTATCAAGCATCCCCAAGCTTAATTCCTGCTCGTCCTTGAGTAGGTAAATGATAAAAAAAGATAATTTTGATGTGGAATGCTAGTTGGCATAATTTCAATGTAATTCTTCTTACTTGTGACATGAATATTCAGATCCAAAAGATTCAAGACAAAAGTTCATATTGACATAAAAAATAATAATACTTCAAGCATACTAACTAAGCAATTATGTCTTCTCAAAATAACATGGCCAAAGAAAGTTCATCCCTACAAAATCATATAGTTTAGTCATGCTCCATTTTCGTCACACAAGAATGCTCTCATCATGCAACCCCGATGACAAGCCAAGCAATTGTTTCATACTTTAGTAATCTCAAACTCATAAACTTTCACGCAATACATGAGCGCGAGCCATGGATATAGCACTATGGGTGGAATAGAATATAATGAGGGGGGTTATGTGGAGAAGACAAAAAGGAGAAAGTCTCACATCAACGAGGCTAATCAATGGGCTATGGATATGCCCATCAATTGATGTTAATGCAAGGAGTAGGGATTGCCATGCAACGGATGCACTAGGGCTATAAATGTATGAAAGTTCAACAAAAGAAACTAGTGGGTGTGCATCCAACTTGCTTGCTCACGAAGACCTATGGCACTTGAGGAGGCCCATTGTTGGAATATACAAGCCAAGTTCTATAATGAAAAATTCCCAATAGTATATGAAAGTGACAGAACAAGAGACTCTCTATCATAAAGATCATGGTGCTACTTTGAAGCACAAGTGTGGAAAAAGGATAGTAGCATTGTCCCTTTTATTTTTTTATTTGGCCTTTCCTTTTTTATTTGGCCTTTCTCTTTTTTTATTTGGCCCTTTTTTTGGGACAATGCTCTACTGAATGATGATCATCACACTTCTATTTATTTACAACTCGATACTAGAACAAAGTATAACTCTATATGAATGCCTCCGGCGGTGTACCGGGATTGCGATGAATCAAGTGTGACATGTATGGAAAATTATGAACGGTGGCTTTGCCACAAATACGATGTCAACTACATGATCATGCAAAGCAATATGACAATAATGAATGTGTCATGATGAATGGGATGGTGGAAAGTTGCATGCCAATATATCTCGGAATGTCTATGGAAATGCCATAATAGGTAGGTATGGTGGCTGTTTCAAGGAAGATATAAGGAGGTTTATGTGTGACAGAGCATATCATATCACGGGGTTTGGATGCACCGGTGAAGTTTGCACCAACTCTCAATGTGAGAAAGGGCAATGCACGGTATCGAAGAGGCTAGCAATGATGGAAGGGTGAGAGTGCGTATAATCCATGGACTCAACATTAGTCATAAGGAACTCACACACTTATTGCAAAAATCTACAAGTCATCGAAAACCTCGGCACTACGCGCATGCTCCTAGGGGGATAGATTGGTAGGAAAAGACCATCGCTCGTCCCCGACCGCCACCCATAAGGAGGACAATCAAATAACACCTCGTGTTTCAAATTTGTTAGATAACGTTTACCATACGTGCATGCTACGGGACTTGCAAACTTCAACACAAGCATTTCTCAAATTCACAACTACTCAACTAGCACGACTTTGATATTATTACCTCCATATCTCAAAACAATCATCAAGCATCAAACTTCTCTTAGTATTCAACACACTCATAAGAGAATTTTATTATTCTTGAATACCTAGCATATTAGGATTTTAAGCAAATTACCATGCTATTTAAGACTCTCAAAATAATCTAAGTGAAGCATGAGAGTTCATCTATTTCTTCAAAATAAAACTACCACCATGCTCTAAAAGATATAAGTGAAGCACTAGAGCAAATGACAAACTACTCCAAAAGATATAAGTGAAGATCAATGAGTAGTCGAATAATTATGCAACTATGTGAAGACTCTCTAACATTTAAGAATTTCAGATCTTGGTATTTTATTCAAACAACAAGGAAAGCAAAACAAAATGACATTCTAAGAATAGCAAACATCATGTGAAGAAGTAAAAACTTAGGATCAACCGAAACTAACCGATAGTTGTTGAAGAAGAAAGGTGGGATGCCAACCGGGGCATCCCCAAGCTTAGATGCTTGAGACTTCTTGAAATATTATCTTGGGGTGCCTTTGGCATCCCCAAGCTTGAGATTTTGTGTCTCCTTAATTCCTCTCATATCACGGTCTCCCTAAACCTCAAAAGCTTCATCCACACAAAACTCAACAAGGACTCGTGAGATAGGTTAGTATAAACCATTGCACAAACCTTATCATACTCTACTGTAGCAAATCACTAAAATTATTATTCAACATTGCATACTAAATGACTCTGCATATTTAATAGTCCTATCCTCAAATAGAATCATTAAAGAAGCAAACATATGCAAACAATGCAAACATAACAGCAATCTTCCTAAACAGGATAGTCTGTAAAGAATGCAGCAACATCCATACTTCCCTAGCTCCAAAAATCATGAAATAAAATTCCCACTGTAGTAAATTTATTATACCTTAATATGCAAAAGGTTTCAACATTTTATCACGTTCTGAATTTTCTAGGGAATTATTGCAACAGCGGTAAACTTTCTGTTTTCAAACAGCAACATGTGGACTTCTAAAATAGGCATAGTAAAGGCTATCAATGCCACTTTTATTGAAATAAAAGATGCAAAACATTGTTCTAAATAACAGAAAGCAAATACTAACAAAATAAATTGACGCTCCAAGCAAAACACATATCATGTGTTGAATAAAAATATAGCTCCAAGTAAAGTTACCGATGGACGAAGACGAAAGAGGGGATGCCTTCCGGGGCATCCCCAAGCTTAGTCTCTTGGCTTTCCTTGAATATTACCTTGGGGTGCCTTGGACATCCCCAAGATTAGGCTTTTGCCACTCCTTATTCCATAGTCCATCGAATCCTTACCCAAAACTTGAAAACTTCACAACACAAAACTTAACAGAAAACTCGTAAGCTCCGTTAGTATAAGAAAATAAATCACCACTTCAAGGTACTGTAATGAACTCATTATTTATTTATATTGGTGTTAAACCTACTGTATTACAATTTCCCTATGGTTTATAAACTATTTTACTAGCCATAGATTCATCAAAATAAGCAAACAACATAATGAAAACAGAATCTGTCAAAAACAGAACAGTCTGTAGTAATCTGGATCAAACGTATACTTCTGGAACTCATAAAATTCTCAAATAAATTTCTGGACCAGAGTAATTTATATATTAATCATCTTAAAAAAGAATTAAATAAATAGCACTCTCCAAATAAAAATGGCATTAAATCTCGTGGGCGCTAAAGTTTTTGTTTTTTACAGCATGATCGCAAAGACTTTCCCCAAGTCTTCCCAAAGGTTCTACTAGGCACAAACACTAATTAAAAGTATAAAACCACATCTAAACAGGGGCTAGATGAATTATTTATTACTAATCAGGAGAAAAAAGCAAGGAACAAAAATAAAATTGGGTTGCCTCCCAACAAGCGCTATCGTTTAACGCCCCTAGCTAGGCATGATGATTTCAATGATGCTCACATAAAAGATAAGAATTGTAACACAAAGAGAGCATCATGAAGAATATGACTAGCACATTTAAGTCTAACCCACTTTCTATGCATAGGGATTTTGTGAGAAAAAAACTTATGGGAACAATAATCAACTAGCGTAGGAGAGAAAAACAAGCATAACTTCAAAATTTTAAGCATATAGAGGGGAAACTTGATATTATTGCAATTCCTACAAGCATATTTTCCTACCTCATAATAATTTTCAGTAGCATCATGAATGAATTCAACAATATAACCAGCACCTAAAGCATTATTTTCATGATCTACAAGCATGCAAAATTTACTACTCTCCACATAAGCAAAATTCTTCTCATTCGGGATAGTGGGAGTAAACTCAAAAGAGTAACTATCATGGGATTGAAAATTGAAATCAAGATGACAAGTTTCATTGTTATTATTATTCTTTAAAGCATACGTGTCATCACAATAATCATCATAGATAGGAGGCATGCTTTCATCATAATAAATTTTCTCATCAAAACTTGGGGGACAAAAAATATCATCTTCATCAAACATAGCTTCCCCAAGCTTCTGGCTTTGCATATCATTAGCATCATGGATATTCAAGGAATTCATACTAGCAACATTGCAATCATGCTCATCATTCAAATATTTAGTGCCAAACATTTTATAGATTTCTTCTTCTAGCACTTGAGCACAATTATCCTTTCCATCATACTCACGAAAGATATTAAAAAGATGAAGCATATGAGGCAAACTCAATTCCATTTTTTTTGTAATTTCTTTTATAGACTAAACTAGTGATAAAACAAGAAACTAAAAGACTCGATTGCAAGATATAAAGATATACCTTCAAGTGCTAACCTCCCTGGCAACGGCGCTAGAAAAGAGCTTGATGTCTACTACACAACCTTCTTCTTGTAGACGTTGTTGGGCCTCCAAGTGCAGAGGTTTGTAGGACAGTAGCAAATTTCCCTCAAGTGGATGACCTAAGGTTTATCAATCCGTAGGAGGCGTAGGATGAAGATGGTCTCTCTCAAGCAACCCAGCAACCAAATAACAAAGAGTCTCTTGTGTCCCCAACACACCCAATACAATGGTAAATTGTATAGGTGCAGTAGTTCGGCGAAGAGATGGTGAAACAAGTGGTATGGATAGTATATAAAGGTATTTGTAATCTGAAATAATAAAAACAGCAAGGTAGCAATTGATAAAAGTGAGCGTAAACGGTATTGCAATGATAGAAAATAGGGCCTAGGGTTCATACTCTCGCTAGTGTAAGTTCCCTCAACAATACTAACATAATTGGATCACATAACTATCCCTCAACATGCAACAAAGAGGCACTCCAAAGTCACTAATAGCTGAGAACAAATGAAGAGATTATGGTAGGGTACGAAACCACCTCAAAGTTATTCTTTCCAATCAATCCGTTGGGCTATTCCTATAAGTGTCACAAACAGCCCTAGAGTTCGTACTAGAATAACACCTTAAGAGACAAATCAACCAAAACCCTAATGTCACCTAGATACTCCAATGTCACCTCAAGTATCCGTGGGTATGATTATACGATATGCGTCACACGATCTCAGATTCATCCATTCAACCAACACAAAGGACCTCAAAGAGTGCCCCAAAGTTTCTACCGGAGAATCACGACGAAAACGTGTGCCAACCCCTATGCATAGGTTCATGGGCGGAACCCGCAAGTTGATCACCAAAACATACATCAAGTGAATCACGTGATATCCCATTGTCACCACAGATACGCACGGCAAGACATACATCAAGTGTTCTCAAATCTTTAAAGACTCAATCCGATAAGATTACTTCAAAGGGGAAACTCAATTCATTACAAGAGAGAAGAGGGGGAGGAGAAACATAAGATCCAACTATAATAGCAAAGCTTGCGATACATCAAGATTGTGCCAAATCAAGAACACGAGAGAGAGAGAGAGATCAAACACATAGCTACTGGTACATACCCTTAGCCCCGAGGGAGAACTACTCTCTCCTCGTCATGGAGAGCGCCGGGATGATGAAGATGGCCACCGGTGAGGGATCCCCCCTCCGGCAAGGTGTCGGAACAGGGTCCTGATTGACTTTTGGTGGCTATAGAGGCTTGCGGCGGTGGAACTCCCGATCTAATCTTAGTTCTGGAAGTTTTAGGGTACGTGGAGTTATATGGGCGGAAGAAGTACGTCAGGGGAGCCACAAGGGCACCATGAGGCTGGGGGGCATGCCCCCCACCCTCGTGGCTTCCTTGTTCCTTCCTTGACGTGGGGTCCAAGTCCATCGGGTGGCTTTCGTTCCAAAAATAACTTCTCTAGTTGTTTTCGTTCCGTTTCGACTCCGTCTGATATTCCTTTTCTTCAAAACACTGAAATAGGCATAAAACAACAAATCTGGGCTGGGCCTCCGGTTAATAGGTTAGTCCCAAAAATAATATAAAAGTGGATATTAAAGCCCAATATTGCCCAAAACAGTAGATAATATAGCATGGAGCAATCAAAAATTATATATACGTTTGAGACGTATCAATCATGTATATAGGCATCACGTCCGAGACAAGTAGACCGACTCCTGCCTGCATCTACTACTATTACTCCACTCATCGACCGCTATCCAGCATACATCTAGAGTATTAAGTTCATGAAAACAGAGTAACGCCTTAAGCAAGATGACATGATGTAGAGGGATAAACTCATGCAATATGATGAAAACCCCATCTTGTTATCCTCGATGGCAATAATATAATACGTGCCTTGCTGTCCGTACTGTCACTGGGAAAGGACACCGCAAGATTAAACCCAAAGCTAAGCACTTCTCCCATTGCAAGAAAGATCAATCTAGTAGGCCAAACCAAACTGATAATTCGAAGAGACTTGCAAAGATAACCAATCATACATAAAAGAATTCAGAGAAGATTCAAATATTGTTCATAGATAATCTTGATCATAAACCCACAATTCATCGGTCTCAACAAACACACCGCAAAAAGAAGATTACATCGAATAGATCTCCACAAGAGAGGGGGAAAACATTGTATTGAGATCCAAAAAGAGAGAAGAAGCCATCTAGCTAATAACTATGGACCCGAAGGTCTGAGGTAAACTACTCACACTTCATCGGAGAGGCTATGGTGTTGATGTAGAAGCCCTCCGTGATGGATGCCCCCTCCGGCGGAGCTCCGGAACAGGCCCCAAGATGGGATCTCATGGATACAGAAAGTTACGGCGGTGGAATTAGGGTTTTGGCTCCATATCTGATCGTTTGGGGGTACGTAGGTATATATAGGAGGAAGGAGTACGTCGGTGGAGCAACATGGGGCCCACGAGGGTGGAAGGTGCGCCTGGGAGGGTAGGCGCGCCCCCTACCTCATGGCCTCCCTGTTGGTTGCTTGACGTAGGGTCCAAGTCTCCTGGATCATGTCCGGTGAGAAAATCACGTTCCCGAAGGTTTCATTCCGTTTGGACTCCGTTTGATATTCCTTTTCTTCGAAACCCTAAAATAGGCAAAAAAAACAATTTTGGGCTAGGCCTCCGGTTAATAGGTTAGTCCCAAAAATAATATAAAAGTGGATAATAAACCCAATAATGTCCAAAACAGTAGATAATATAGCATGGAGCAATCAAAAATTATAGATACGTTCGAGACGTATAACTCCTCCAAGATCTGGGGTTCAGCACGAATGGCAATCATCGCGACCTCATCCGCGTGTGCAGCCGTGATTTGCTTCTCCGCTGCCAAATGCTCCTTGAGATACTGGCTATACTGCGTGCACCATGGCTTAGGGTGGCGCTTATTTGGTGGAGGGGTCGGTGATTTGGGTGGAAGGTGTCGCACCAGCGGTCGAGGCATGTGGGATGTGGAAGGAGGAGGAGGATGGGGGTCGGGTGTGGATTACCTGCCTGGAGAGGCGAGGCCGAGCAGCGTGAAGGAGGGTCGTCGGTGAGGAGGCGGAGCTGCAAGTGATGTCTACTACGCAACTTTATTCTTGTAGACATGTGTTGGGCCTCCAAGCGCAGAGTTTTGTAGGATAATAGAAATTTTCCCTCAAGTGGATGACCTAAGGTTTATCAATCCATGAGAGGTGTAGGATGAAGATGGTCTCTCTCAAACGACCCTGCAACCAAATACAAGAAATCTCTTGTGTCCCCAAGACACCCAATACAATGGCAAATTTTATAGGTGCACTAGTTCAGCGAGATGGTGATAAAAGTGTAATATGGATGGTAGAAATATATTTTTATAATCTGAATAAATAAAAACAGCAAGGTAGAAAATAGTAAACAGGAACAAAAACGATATTGCAATGCTTAAAAACAAGGCCTAGGGTCCGTACTTTCGCTGGTGCAATCTCTCAACGGTGCTAACATACTTGGATCATATAATTATCCCTCAAAGTGCTACAAAGAATCACTCCCGAGTTCCTATTAGCGGAGAACAAAAGATAGAAATTGTTTGTAGGGTACGAGACCACCTCAAAGCTATTCTTTCCGCGCAATCTATTCAAAAGTTCGTACTAAAATAACGCAAAGCTATTTTTCCGTTTGATTTATCCTAGAGTTCGTACTAGAATAACACCAAAGCATATTCATAATCATAATACTCAATCCACACAAAGAACTACAAAGAGACCCCAAAGTTTCTATCGGAGAAACAATAATAAAAATGTGCATCAACCCCTATGCATAGATCACCCCAATATCACCACGGGAATCCGCAAGTTGAGTGCGATAACGTATATCAGGTGAATCAATATGATACCCCATTGTCACCTCAAGTATTCATACTGCAAGACATACATCATGTGTTCTCAAATCTGAATATTCAATCCGACAAGACAAAACTTCAAAGGGTAAAGATTCAATTCATCACAACAAGGGTATAGAGGGGAGAAACATGTTAAGGTTTAAACAATGAATTCTCTTGAAACTCAACAACCTATGTTCTTAGTCACCGAGCAATTGCAATTCAACTTATTCAACAGAGTTTAAGTAAGAGCTCCACATACTCAACTATCATATAGTCTTCTATGATTGCTAACACTCACCTTATAGACATGAGCAAAACGATTCAACCGGACACATAAAGATAGGGGCTTATCGTTTTGCCTCCCAACGTATTCACCTCAAGGGTGATGTCAACAATAATAACTCATGCTACCCATATTCAACTGGACAAATGTGCCTAGATCCTTCCTCACCACATGATGCTTACCAAAAGTGAAAATAAAAAGGAATAGAGAGGAATACTTCGACTCTTTGCATACAAGTAAATATTGAAAAGTAAAAGATAGGCCCTTCGCAGAGGGAAGCAGAGGTTTCCATGCGCTTATTTGTTTGTATGCTCAATCCCTTAGTGCAAAAGAACGTCATGTTATATTGCCTCTTGTGATAGCAACCTTTCTTATGCAGTCTGTCGCTTTTATTGCTTTACCATCACAAGTTTGTATAACGCTCAATTTTCTCTTACACTAAATGATCTCACACTTTTAGAAGCAATTTTTATTGGCTTATTGCACCGATAACAACTTACTTGAAGGATCTTGCTCAATCCTTAGGTAGGTATGGTGGACTCTTGAAAATAAGATTTGGGTTTAAGGGTTTTTGGATGCACAAGTAGTATCTCTACTTGGTGCGGAATATTTGGCTAGCAAAGATGGGGGGCAAGCACCACATGTTGAAGGATCTATGATAATATAACTTCTGTGTGAATATGAACAAACATAAACCATTATGTTGTCTTCCTTGTCCAACGTCAACAATTTTGGCATATAATATTTTGATGGGGGCTCACAATCACAAAAGATTTCGATGATAGTGTATTTATATGTGAAAGTTCTCTTCCTGATACTAATTATTCATGAATTGCTTGTATGACCAATATTGTGATTGTCAAGCCTCAAAAGATTTCACTTTCTAAACCCAATATGAAGCTACCACTAGGTATGATATGATTTCAACTTCATGACATTCAATTTACTCAAAGGATATACGTGAAGCACAAGAGTAAATGACATAGAAAAGAGCTTCATGGACGGGATGTGAATGCACTTACTTAGCCTCCCTGACAACTATTTGAGGACTCTATTTTATTTAAAAACTTTCAGATCTAAGTAATTTATTAAAACAGCAAGCAAAACAAAACAAAATGACAATGCAAGGATAGCACACATCATGTGAAGAAGCAAAAACTTAGGCACAACTGATACTAACCAATAATTGTTGAAGAAAAAAGGTGGGATGCCTACCGGGGCATCCCCAAGCTTAGATGCTTGAGACTTCTTGAATATTATCTTGGGATGCCTTGGGCATCCCCAAGCTTGAGCTTTTGTGTCTCCTTAATTCCTCTCATATCATGGTTTTCCTAAATCTCAAAAGCTTCATCCACACAAAACTCAACAAGAACTCGTGAGATAAGTTAGTATAAACCAATGCAAAAACCTTATCATTCTCTACTGTAGCAAATCACTAAAATTATTATTCAAAATTGCATACTAAATGCCTCTTCATATTTAATACTCCTATCCTCAAATAGAATCATTAAACAAGCAAACATATGCAAACATAACAGCAATCTGCCAAAACAGTACAATCTGTAAAGAATGCAAGAGTTACAATACTTATTAAACTCCAAAATTTATGAAAATTTTACACATTGTAGAAAATTTATCAAACTCATTTTTCAAAAAGTTTCAACATTTTATCACATTCTGACTTTTCTAGGGAATTTTTGCAACAATGGTAAACTTTCTGTTTTCAAATAGCAACATGTATACTTACAAAGTAAACATGGCAAAGGCTCTCATTGCCACTTTTATTGAAATAAAGGATGCAAAACATTATTCTAAATAATCAGCAAGCAAATCCTAACAAAATAAATTGACGCTCCAAGCAAAACACATATCATGTGACGAATGAAAACATAGCTCTAAGTGAGGTTATCGATAATGTTGGAGACAAAAAAGGGGATGCCTTCCGGGGCATCCCCAAGCTTAGTTGTTTGGATCTTCCTTGAATATTTCCTTGGGGGTGCCTTGGTCATCCCCAATCTTAGGTTCTTGTCACTCCTTATTCTCCTCATATCGATATCTCACCCAAAACTTGAAAACTTCAATCACACAAAACTTAACGGAACTTTGTGAGATAGGTTAGTATGATAAAGAGCAAACCATTCCACTTTTGGTACTGCCAAAGACAAGATTCATAATTGTTCTCACACAATTTATATTGAGCAATATAAGCCATTGAAACTAGAAAACAAGCAAACTATGCATTGGAAATAGAATCTGTCAAGAACAGAATAGTGTGTAGTAATCTGTACTCAAACCATACTTATGCTACTCCAAAAATTCTAAAAAATTAGGACAGCCTGAGAAATTTGTCTATTAATCTTCTTACAAAAGAATCAGATTTTTATCGCTCTTCTGTTAAAAATGAGAATTATTTTCCTGAGCGCATAAGTTTCTATTTTTTCAGTAAGATCAAATCAACTATCACTGTAAGCCATCCCAAAGGTCTTACTTGGCACTTTATTAAAACAAAAGCAATAATAAATGAGTACTATAGTAGCCTAATCATGTGAACACACAAAAATAGTAGGTAAAAGTGTTGGGTTGTCTCCCAACAAGCACTTTTCTTTAATGCCTTTTAGCTAGGCATGATGATTTCAATTATGCTCGCATAAAAGATAAGAATTAAAACATAACAAGAGCATCATGAAGTATATGACTAGCACATTTAGGTCTAACCCACTTCCTATTCATAGGGATTTTGTGAGCAAACAACTTATGGAAACAAGAATCAACTAGCATAGGAAGGCAAAACAAGTGTAACTTCAAAACGATCAACACATAGAGAAGAAACTTGATATTATTGAGATATGTAAGAGCATAAGTTCCTTCCTCATAATAATTTTCAGAAACTTCATGAATGGATTCAACAATATAACTATCACATACAACACTATTTTCATGATGCAGAAGCATAGAAGATTTATTACTCTCTATGGCATACATATCATCATAATTATCATCATAGATAGCAAGTTTATTGTCATAGTCAATTGAAACCTCTTACAAAATAGTGGATGTATCACTAAATAATTTCATGACCTCTTCAAATCCACTTTCATTAATATTGTAACAAGATTCAACACCCTCCAAAATAGTGGGATCACTACTACCTAGAGTTGACACTCTTCCAAACCCACTTTCATCAATGTAATCATCATAAATAGGAGGCATGCTATCATCATAATAAATTTTATTATCAAAAGTAGAAGGAATCAAAGGATCATATTCATTAAGAAAAGCATCCCCAAGCTTAGGACAATCATTATTTCCAGCAAATAAATCTTCAAACATATGATACTCATTAAACATAGCATCCCCAAGTTTGTGGTTTTGCATATCATCACAATCATTCTTATCAATAGCATGAATGACACCAATAGTATAGCAAACATTATTATCATATTCTTCCAAGTTAGTGCTAAAAAAAATTCAAGATCATAAGGGATATCGTTGCCTTCCCAATCATAATCATTGCAACAAGTGTTAGGTATCACAAAATCATACTCAATATCATCATCCTACATCAACATATTTGATTCACTTTCATGAGGCACAATGATGATAGGAGCAACATTATTTGGGAGAGATACCTTTTTACCTTTATCCTTTCTTCTTTTCTTTTTCTTCACCACATCATGCGTGGGTTTAATTAATTCTTCCAAGCTTCTTGTTGAAGAGATTGATTGGATAGGAAGCTCCTCCTCGTTACCTGATTCATCATAAAAAACACTAGGAGGGTATTGGGAAATATTTTCCTTCTCATTAGTACTCTCTTCATATTCTGTTTGTTTTCTTGTCTTTAGATAGTTGGCAATATAAGGATTCTCAATGAAATTTACCGCACAAAACATATAAATTTCCTCTAGATCAAAATCAAGAAATCTCTCGGGATTTGGAAAACCCTTAGTTATATGTTTCATTTCAACATACCCCAAAAGAAGACTAAGCTTTTTATGATGCTCAAGGGAAATCATGTTATCACAAGTTTTGGACACAATTTGATCATGAAACAATTTGCATTGGAGATTTAAATGACCACGTTCATTGTAAAGTTCACAAGGATGGCAAAAGAAATTACATCTTTCAGCACAATCATCTAGCCTCTCTTGCAACTTTTTCATTTCTAAATATTTATGCTTATTACAAAATCTATCTTCCCTTTTTGGTGTGCAAATGCATTCCCAATTCACACCGCAAAAATTGACATGCTTATAGGAAACAATTTTGTCATGACTTGTGCAATCATCATTAGCATTTTGGATATTCAAAGAATTTATATGAACAACATTGCAATCATGCTCATCATTCAAATATTTTGTGCCAAACATTTTATTGACATCTTCTTCTAACAATTGAGCACAATTTTCCGAACCATCATTTTCAAGAAAGATATTATAAAGATGATCAATAACATGATGCAACCTCAACTCCATTTTTATGTAGTTTTTCTTTTATAAACCAAACTAGTGATAAAACAAGAAACTAAAAGATTCAATTGCAAGACCTAAATATATACCTTCAAGCACTCACCTCACCGGCAAAGGCACCAGAAAAGAGCTTGATGTCTACTACGCAACTTTATTCTTGTAGACACGTGTTGGGCCTCCAAGCACAGAGTTTTGTAGGACAGTAACAATTTTCCCTCAAGTAGATGACCTAAGGTTTATCAATCTGTGAGAGGTGTAGGATGAACATAGTCTCTCTCAAACGACCCTGCAACCAAATACAAGAAATCTCTTGTGTCCCCAACACACCCAATAGAATGGCAAATTGTATAGGTGCACTTGGTGATAAAAGTGTAATATGGACGGTAGAAATATATTTTTATAATCTGAATAAATAAAAACAGCAATGTAGAAAATAGTAAATGGTCACAAAAATGGTATTGCAATGCTTAAAAACAAGGCCTAGGGTCTGTACTTTCGCTAGTGCAATCTCTCAACATTGCTAACGTAGTTGGATCATATAATTATCCCTCAAAGTGCAACAAAGAATCACTCCCGAGTTCCTATTAGCGGAGAACAAAAGATAGAAATTGTTTGTAGGGTACGAGACCACCTCAAAGCTATTCTTTCCACTCAATCTATTCAAGAGTTCGTACTAAACTAACGCAAAGCTATTTTTTCGTTCGATCTATCCTAGAGTTCGTACTAGAATAACACCAAAGCATATTCATATTCATAAAACTCAATCCACACAAAGAACTACAAAGAGATCCCAAACTTTCCATCGGAGAAAAGATAATAAAAACATGCATCAACCCCTATGGATAGATTACCCCAATATCACCACGGGAATCCGCAAGTCGAGTGCCATAACGTATATCAAGTGAATCAATATGATACCCCATTATCACCTCAAGTATTCATACTGCAAGACATACATCATGTGTTCTCAAATCTGAATATTCAATCCGACAAGACAAAACTTCATCACAAGGGTATAGAGGGGAGAAACATCATATGACCCGACTATATTAACAAAGCCCATGATATAAATCACAAGAGAGAGAGAGAGAGAGATTAATCACATAGCTACTGGTACAAACCCTCAGCCCCGAGGGTGGACTACTCCCTCCTCATCGTGGTGGCCGCCGGGATGATGAAGATGGCCACTGGGCATGATTCCCCCCTCCGGCAGGGTGCCGAAATGGGTCTAGATTGGTTTTGAGTGGCTACGGAGACCTGTGGTGGAGCTTTTGATCTAGGTTAACCCCGAGGGGTTTCGGAAAATTTGGGAATTTATAGTGCAAAGAAGTGGTACGGGAGGCCACCGAGGTGGGCACAACCCACCTGGGCGTGTCGGGGGCCCTGGCGCACCCTGGTGGGTTGTGCCCCCTCGAGGGACCCCCAGGTGCAGCTCTGGCCCATTGGGTACCTTCTGGTCCAAAACAATCTCTATAAAGTTTCGCAGTGTTTGGACTCTGTTAGATATTGATTTCTTGCGATGTAAAAACAAGCAAAAAACGACAACTGACACTGAGCACTGGGTCAATAGATTAGTCCCAAAAAATGATACAAAGTTGCTATAAAATGATTGTAAAACATCCAAGAATGATAATATACTGGCATGAATACTTCATAAATTATAGATACGTTGGAGATGTGTCAGCAAGCAAGGAGTGAAGCTTTCAACTTGGAAAGGAAGGCGGAAACAGGGGAAATGTGGCTTTTGGTAAGGGGGAGGGGGCGGGGAGGTAGATATTTCCGCGGAAGCCAAAAATTTGGAATCGCTTCGGCGAAAAAACTGGCGTGCAAAGTGTCATCAGACACGGTCCCTTATTCAGAGCGGGTTGTGGACTGTAGCCGTCGCACCTTCTCGCGTAAGCCGTATGCATACTGTACTCTGACGGTGCTCCAAGATATTTTGTACTACATCTCACATGGTTGGTGATAATAAACTGTGTGGGATCTACTTAATTTTTCGTCTTGATTTGAATTACATCATGGGGTCACGATGGCAATGGACGGTGTTTGAATTGCTAGACCTTTTATCTGGAGTGAACATGCAACTATATGTGTGTTGTAAAAAAATGGAATTATTCAGGGTTCGTTTGAAAATTTTATACATTAAATTGGTTTTCTAGCCATTTCAGGTGCACAATTCAGAATTAAAGCACATGCATATGCTCTGGTGCACCAACATGGGTTGTAAAATCATATATGTGTCCATGGGTTTATGCTTGTGTCCCATGCAAGAAATGGGGATGAATTTCGAACACCACGACACTGTGGCTCTCCGGCAAATGTTGAGGTACTTGCTTTTTTAATTCTAGTAAATCCAGAACCCGTCTGAAATTCATGAACCTTGGCATGCTATCATGGAATGGCATCAACATGCTGGGGTAAAAAATACTGTCTCATTTGGGGCAGATTGTCTTATAAGCTTCTCACAAACCAAAGCCTCTCACCACAAAGCCTCATGGTTCCATTAGGGAAACATGTCCAAACGTGGCATCTTCTACCTTTCAATTTGTTTCCTGGTGTCAACATAGAACAACATGAGTGTCGTGTTAAATTTTGGAAAAAAATCGGGGGTCGTTTGGAAATTTTTATATGTTAATTGAGTTCGCTACGCATTTATGTGCATAATTTAAAATTGAACTACATGCACATGCTCCAGTCCATAAAAACGGGTTGCAAAATCAAATGTTTATCCTCGGTTGCAAGATTAGGTCACATGCAAGAAATGAGAACGAATGTCAAACACCTTGACCGCTTGATACATCTCCAATGTATCTATAATTTATGAAGTATCCATGCCAATATATTATCATTCTTGGATGGTTTATAATCATTTTATAGCAACTTTATATCATTTTTGGGACTAACCTACTGACCCAGTGCCCAGTGCCAGTTGCTGTTTTTTGCTTGTTTTTTACATTGCAGAAAATCAATATCAAACGGAGTCCAAACACCGCGAAACTTTTTGTGGATTTTTTATGGACCGGAAGACTCCCGATGGGCCAAAGCAACACCTGGGGGTGCCCCGAGGGGGGCACAACCCACCAGGGCACGCCAGGGCCCCCTGGCGCGCCCAGGTGGGTTGTGCCCACCTCGGTGGCCTCCCATACCCCTTCTTTGCACTATAAATTCCCAATTATTCCGAAACCCTTCGGGGTTAACCTAGATCAGAAGTTCCACCACCGCAGGGCTTCATAGCCACCGGAAACCAATCTAGACCTGTTCCGGCACCCTGCCGGAGGGGGAAATCATCTCCGATGGCCATCTTCATCATCCCGGCGGCCACCACGATGAGGAGGGAGTAGTCCACCCTCGGGGCTGAGGGTTTGCACTAGTAGCTATGTGATTAATCTCTCTCTCTCTCTCATGATCTATATCATGTTCTTTGTTAATATAGTCAGATCATATGATGTTTCTCCCCTCTATACTCTTGTCGTGATGAATTGAGTCTTTACCCTTTGAAGTTTTGTCTTGTCGGATTGAATATTCAGCTATGAAAACACATGATGTATGTCTTGCGGTATGAATACTTGAGGTGACAATGGGGTATCTTATTGATTCACTTGATATACGTTATGGCACTCAACTTGCGGATTCCCGCGGTGATATTGGGGTAACCTATGCATAGGGGTTGATGCATGTTTTTATTATCTTTTCTCCGATAGAAACTTTGGGGTCTCTTTGTAGTTCTTTGTGTGGATTGAGTATTATGATTATGAATATGCTTTGGTGTTATTCTAGTACGAACTCTAGGATAGATCAAACAAAAAAAATAGCTTTGCTTTATTTTAGTACGAACTCTTGAATAGATCAAACAGAAAGAATAGCTTTGAGGTGGTTTCGTACCCTACAAACAATCTCTATCTTTTGTTCTCCGCTAATAGGAACTCGGGAGTGATTATTTATTGCACTTTGAGGGATAATCATATGATCCAACTATATTAGCACTGTTGAGAGATTACACTAGTGAAAGTACGGACCCTAGGCCTCATTTTCAAGCATTGCAATAATGTTTTTGTGCCCATTTACTATTTGCTACCTTCTGTTTTTATTTATTCAGATTATAAAAATATATTTCTACCATCCATATTACACTTTTATCACCATCTCTTCGTCGAACTAGTGCACCTATACAATTTGCCATTGTATTGGGGGTGTTGGGGACACAAGAGATTTCTTGTATTTAGTTGCAGGGCCGTTTGAGAGAGACCATTTTCATCCTAAACCTCTGACGGATTGATAAACCTTAGGTGATCCACTTGAGGGGAAATTGCTACTATCCTACCAAACTTTGTGCTTGGAGGCCCAACACGTGTTTACAAGAATAAAGTTGCATAGTAGACATCAAGCTCTTTTTTGGCGCCGTTGTCGGGGAGGTGAGTGCTTGAAGGTATATCTTTAGATCTTGCAATTGAATCTTTTAGTTTCCTACTTTATCACTAGTTTGGTTTATAAAAGAAAACTACATAAATGGAATTGAGGTTGCATCATATTATTGATCATCTTTATAATATCTTTCTTAAATATGATGGATCAGAAAATTGTGCTCAGTTGTTAGAAGAGCATAAATGCAATGTTGTTAGTATGAATTCTTTGAATATCCATGGTGCTAATGATATGCAAAGCTACAAGCTTGGGGATGCTATGTTTGATGAAGATGATATTTTTACTCCCCCGAGTTTTGATGAGAAAAATTATTATGATGAAAGCATGCCTCCTATTTATGATGATTATATTGATGAAAGTGGGTTTGTAAGAGTGTCAACTCTAGGTACTAATGATCCCACTATTTTGGAGGGTGTTGAATCTTACTGTAATAATTATGAAAGTGGATTTGGAGAGGTCATGACTTTATTTAGTGATGAATCCACTATTTTGGAAGAGGTTTCAATTGATTATTATGAGAACAAAGTTGCTATCTATGATGATTATGGTGATGACATGTATGCTATAAATAATAATGATAACCATGAAACTTGTCATCATGGTTTTAATTTTCAATTCCATGATAGTTATTTTGTTGAGTTTGCTCCCACTACTATTCATGAGAATAAATTTTCTTATGTGGAGAGTAGTAAAAATTTTATGCTTTTGTGTCATGAAAAGAATGCTTTATGTGATGGTTATATTGTTGAATTTCTTCATGACGCTACTGAAAATTATTATGAGGGAGGAACTTATGCTCTTACATATCTCAATAATATCAAGTTTCTTCTCTATGTGTTGATTGTTTTGAAGTTGCACTTGTTTTGCCTTCCTATGCTAGTTGATTATTGTTCCCATAAGTTGTCTGCTCGGAAAATCCCTATGCATAGGAAGTGGGTTAGACTTAAATGTGCTAGTCATATGCTTCATGATGCTCTCTTTATGTTTAAATTCTTATCTTTTATGCGAGCATCATTGAAATCATCATGCCTAGCTAAAAGGCATTAAACAAAAGCGCTTGTTGGGAGACAACCCTACACTTTTACCTACTGTTTTTGTGTGTTCACATGATTATGCTACTGCAGTAATCATGTTTTATTGCTTTTGTTTCAATAAAGTGCCAAGTAAGACCTTTGGGATGGCTTACGGGGATAGTTGATTTGATCTTGCTGAAAAACAGAAACTTTTGCGCTCAGGACAATAATTCTAATTTTTAACGGAAGCGTGATAAAATGCTGATTCTTTTTCTAGAAGATTAATAGACCAATTTATTAGGTTTTCCTAATTTTTCAGAATGTTTGGAGTAGCATAAGTATGGTTGGAGTACAGATTACTACAGACTATTCTGTTTTTGATAGATTCTGTTTTCAATGCATAGTTTGCTTGTTTTCAAGTTTCTATGGCTTATATTGCTCAAAATAAATTGTAGAAATGATATGCTATAGTAGGCATTTTTTTATAACAATTACTAATCTTGTCTTTGGCAGTACCAAAAGTGGAATGGTTTGCTCTTTATCATACTAACCTATCTCACAAAGCTGCGTTGGGTTTTGTGTGATTGAAGTTTTCAAGTTTCGGGTGAGATATAAATATGAGGAGAATAAGGAGTGACAAGAACCTAAGCTTGGGGATTCCCAAGGAACCTCAAGGAAATATTCAAGGAAGATCCAAGGAACTAAGCTTGGGGATGCCCCGGAAGGCATCCCCTCTTTTGTCTCCAACATTATCGGTAACCTCACTTGGAGCTATGTTTTCATTCATCACATGATATGTGTTTTGCTTGGAGCGTCAATTTATTTTGTTAGGATTTGCTTGCTGTTATTTAGAATATTGTTTTGCATCTTTTATTTCAATAAAACTGGCAATGATAGCCTTTGCCATGCTTATTTTGTAAGTATACATGTTGCTGTTTGAAAACAGAAAGTTTACCGTTGTTGCAAAAATTCCCTAGAAAAGTCAGAATGTTATAAAATGTTGAAACTTTTAGAAAAATGAGCTCTGATAAATTTCTACACTGTGGTAAATTTTCATAATTTTTGGTGTTAGGGAATTATTGATACTCTTGCATTCTTTACAGACTGTACTGTTTTGGCAGATTTCTGTTATGTTTGCTTGTTTAATGATTCTATTTGAGGATAGGAGTATTAAATATGCAGAGGCATTTAGTATGCAATGTTGAATAATAATTTTAGTGATTTTCTACAGTAGAGAATGATAAGGTTTTTGTATTGGTTTATACTAACTTATCTCACAAGTTCTTGTTGAGTTTTGTGTGGATGAAGTTTTTGAGATTTAGGAAACCGTGATATGAGAGGAATTAAGGAGACACAAAAGCTCAAGCTTGGGGATGCCCAAGGCACCCCAAGATAATATTTCAAGAAGTCTCAAGCATCTAAGCTTGGGGATGCCTCGACAGGCATCCCACCTTTTTCTTCAACAATTATCGGTTAGTATCGGTTGAGCCTAGGTTTTTGCTTCTTCACATGATGTGTGCTATCCTTGGATTGTCATTTTATTTTGTTTTGCTTGCTATTTTAATAAAGTACTTAGATCTAAAAGTTTTTAAATAAAATAGAGTCCTCAAATAGTTGCCATGGAGGCTAAGTAAGTGGCATTCACATCCCGTCAATGAAGCTCTTTTCTATGTTATTTACTCTTGTGCTTCACTTATATCCTTTGAGTAAATTATTGAATAAATTGAATGTCATGAAGTTGAAATCATATCATGCCTAGTGGTAGCTTCACATTGGGTTTAGAAAGTGAAATCTTTTGAGGCTTGACAATCACAATATTGGTCATACGAGCAATTCATGAATAATTAGTATAAGGAAGAGAACTTTCACATATAAATACACTATCATGGAATTTTTTTGTGATTGTGAGCCCCCATCAAAATATTATATGCCAAAATTGTTGACGTTGGACAAGGAAGACATTGTAATGGTTTATGTTTGTTCGTATTCACATAGAAGTTATATTGTCATAGATCCTTCAACATGTGATGCTTGCCCCCCATCTTTGCTAGCCAAAAATTCCGCACCAAGTAGAGATACTACTTGTGCATCCAAAAACCCTTAAACCCAAATCTTATTTTCAAGAGTCCACCATACCTACCTAAGGATTGAGCAAGATCCTTCAAGTATGTTGTCATCGGTGCAATAAGGCAATAAAACTTGCTTCTAAAAGTGTAAGATCATCTAGTGTAAGAGAAAATTGAGTGTTGTACGAACTTGTGATGGTAAAGAAATAAAAGTGACATACTGCATAATAAAGGTTGCTATCACAAGGGGCAATATAAACATGACGTTCTTTTGCACTAAGGGATTGAGCATACAAACAAATAAGCACATGGCAACCTCTGCTTCCCTCTGCGAAGGGCCTATATTTTACTTTTATGTATTTACTTTTATGCAAAGAGTCAATGTTCTTATCTCTATTCCTTTTTATTTTTCTCTTTTGGCAAGCATCATGTGGCGAGGAAAGATCTAGGCACATATATCCAGTTGGATATGGGTAGCATGAGTTATTATTGTTGACATCACCCTTGAGGTGAATACGTTGGGAGGCGAAATTACAAGCCCCTATCTTTCTATGTGTCTAGTTGAAATGTTTTGCTCATGTGTACGCGGTGAGTGTTAGTAATCATAGAAGACTATATGATTTTTGAGTATGTGGAGCTCTTACTTAAACTCTGTTGAATAAGTTGAATTGCAATTTCTTGGTGACTAAGAACATAGGTTGTTGGGTTTCAAGAGAATTCATTGTTTGAACCTTAACATGTGAATTGGTTGCTACTATAACATGCGAAGTTTTATTAGAAAGAATTGTTGTTATGATGCTAGGAAAGGATGATTGAAGTTATCATTGATCAAACTTGTGCACTTTGCTAGCATTCACACTTCATAAATTATTTCTTTTGTCATTTACCTACTCGAGGACGTGTAGGAATTAATCTTGGGGATGCTGATACGTCTCCAACGTATCTATAGTTTATGAAGTATTCATGCCAATACATTATCATTCTTGGATGTTTTGCAATCATTTATAGCAACTTTATATCATTTTTCGGGACTAACCTATTGACCCAGTGCCCAGTGCCAGTTGTTGTTTTTGCTTGTTTTTTACATCGCAGAAAATCAATATCAAACGGAGTCCAAACACTACGAAACTTTTTGTAGATTTTTTATGGACCGAAAGACTCCCGATGGGCCAAAGAAGCACCTGGGGGGTGCCCCGAGGGGGGCACAACCCACCAGGGCGCACTAGGGCCCCCTGGCAATCCCAGGTGGGTTGTGCCCACCTTGGTGGCCTCCCGTACCCCTTCTTTGCACTATAAATTCCCAAATATTCCAAAACCCTTCAGGGTTAACCTAGATCAGAAGTTCCGCCGCCGTAGGGCTCCGTAGCCATCGAAAACAAATCTAGATCCGTTCCGGCACCCTACCAGAGGGGGGAATCATCTGCGGTGGCCATCTTCATCATCCTGGCGGCCACCACGATGAGGAGGGAGTAGTCCACGCTCGGGGCTGAGGGTTTGTACCAGTAGCTATGTGATTAATCTCTCTCTCTCTTGTGATCTATATCATGGGCTTTGTTAATATAGTCGGATCATATGATGTTTCTCCCCTCTGTACTCCTGTTGTGATGAATTGAGTCTTTACCCTTTGAAGTTTTGTCTTGTCGGATTGAATATTTAGATATGAGAACTACATTGGGGTATCTTATTGATTCACTTGATATATGTTATCGCACTCAACTTGCGGATTCCCACGGTGATATTGGGGTAATCTATGCATAGGGGTTGATGCATGTTTTTATTATGTTTTCTATGATAGAAACTTTGGGGTCTCTTTGTAGTTCTTTGTGTGGATTGAGTATTATGATTATGAATATGCTTTGGTGTTATCCTAGTACGAACTCTAGGATACATCGAGCGGAAAAAATAGCTTTGCGTTATTTTAGTACGAACTCTTGAATAGATTGAACGGAAAGAATAGCTTTGAGGTGGTTTCGTACCCTACAAACAATTTCTATCTTTTGTTATCCGCTAATAGGAACTCGAGAGTGATTCTTTATTGCACTTTGAGGGATAATCATATGATCCATCTATATTAGCACTGTTGAGAGACTGCACTAGTGAAAGCACGGACCCTAGGCCTCATTTTCAAGCATTGCAATACCGTTTTTGTGCCCGTTTACTATTTGCTACCTTGTTGTTTTTATTTATTCATATTATAAAAATATATTTCTACCATCCATATTACACTTTTATCACCATCTCTTCGCCGAACTAGTGCACCTATACAATTTGCCATTGTATTGGGTGTGTTGGGGACACAAGAGATTTCTTGTATTTGGTTGCAAGGTTGTTTGAGAGAGACCATCTTCATCCTACACCTCTCACGGATTGATAAACCTTAGGTCATCAACTTGAGGGAAAATTGCTACTGTCCTACAAAACTCTGCGCTTGGAGGCCCAACATGTGTCTACAAGAATAAAGTTGCATAGTAGACATCATCGCTCGGCTCCTAACATTGAGATACATGTTTTAAAATTCTAGTAAATTGAAAACTCATCTGAAATTCATGAAGCTTGACATGATATCGTGGAACCGCAGTGACCTGCCATGGTAAATATATTGTCCCATTTGGGGCAGGTGTGGGTATAAGCTTCTCGCTAACCAGAGCTTCTCTCACAACAAGCCTGATGGTTTCGGTAGGGTGCGTGCCACCTTGGAGGACGAAAAAATATCTGTTGCCTCTTCTTACTTTCAAAATGTTTCTCATGTCAACATAGAACTAGAAGAGTGATGTGTCAATTTTTGGGATTTTTCGGGGTTCGCTTGGACATTTTTATACATTAACTGAGTTTTCTATGCATTCATGTGCATGATTCAAATTTGAACTACAGGCACATGCTCTAATGCATATAAATTAGCTAAAAATTCAAATATGTGCCCTTGATTGCAAGCTTAGGTCCCAAGCAAGAAATGGGAATGAATATCAAACACCCTGCCACAGTCACTCGGCCGCAAACATTGAGATACCTAGTTTTAAAATTCTAGTAAATCCAAAGCTCGTCTGAAGTTCATGAAACTTGGAATGCTATCATGGAGCGGCATCAACATGTCGTGGTAAAGTTTTTGTCCCATTTCGAGCAGGTTTGGGGATATGCTTCTCACAACAAGCTTGATGGTTTCGGTAGGGAACGTCCCACGTTTGGGGACGAAATGATATCCATTGCCTCTTATTTCTTTCAAAAAAATTGTCATGTCAACATAGAACAACAAGAGTGTTGTGTCAATTTTTGGGATTTTTTGGGTTTGTTTGGACATTTTTATGCATTAATTGAGTTTTTAATGCATTTATGTGCATAATTCAAATTTGAACTACATGCACATGCTCTAATGCATATAAATTGGTTGAAAATTCAAATATGTGTCCTTGGTTGCATGCTTAGGTCCCATGCAAGAAATGGGAATGAATGTCAAACACCCTGCCATCGTCACTCGGCCGCAAACATTGAGATACCTGATTTTTAAATTCTAGTAAATCCAAAACTCGTCTGAAATTCATGAAACTTGGTATGCTATCATGGAGCGGCATCAACATGTTGTGGTAAAAATTTTGTCCCATTTGGGGCAGGTTTGGGTATAAGTTTCTCACAAACCAGAGCTTCTCACAACAACCCTGATGGTTTCAGTTGGGAACGTCCCACCTTTGGGGAAAAACGATATCCACTGCCTCTTATTGCTTTCGAAAAAATTCTAGTGTCAACATAGAACAACAGGAGTGTTGTGTTAAATTTTGGAATTTTTCAGGGTTCATTTGGACATTTTTATACATTAACTGGGTTTCTCTAACCATTTTATGTGCATAATTCAAATTTGAACTACATGCACATGCTCCAGTGCATATAAATTTGTTGGAAAATCAAATATGTGTCCTTGGGTGCATGCTTAGGTCCCATGCAAGAAATGGGAATGAATTTCAAACACTAGGGTGCCGTTGATTGCCGGCAAAATGTTGAGATACTTTTTTTTAAAATTCTAGTAAATCCAAAACTCATGTGAAATTCATGAAACTTGGCTTGCTATCATGGAATGGAATCCGACATGTTGTGGTATTTTTCGTGTCCATTTTGAGAGAAGGCGCACTCGAATAACAGCCAACAAAGGCATTTTGAAAAAATAGCTGCCACTTTAATATCTCAAACGTTTGTATAATTCAAATCGTATGTGTTCTATTAACTATTTACGTGACGCCATGTGTCTTCATTTTAATGGCTATAGGAGGTGTCGTGCGGACAGCTGCTTGACTGAACGGGAGGCGTGCGAGCGCAATCTGGTGCGCAAGCTCACCGAGAGGCTCAGCAGGAAGCATGCGAGCTATTCAACGCAGGATTTGTGCATCTCTTCGACGCAAACGTTTCAAATTGAATATGTTATGCAAATTAAAGCGAGACTTCGGCGTTAAGCCAAGAGACACTACGATTTGTCAAAATATGCAGCTAAAAATCACTAGCACTATCGAATTTTTGCAACTAAAATCACTAGCACTATCTAATTCATGCGTGTGTTTGCTACGCACTCACCGTATGGGGTGTGCTAGTAGCTGTGTGAAATGACGGTAGGCATACCAGCAGTCCACACCGCATGCTCACCGGGAGGCGAGCCAGCCCTTTTACCGCCTCCCACCTCGCTCCCACTCCTCCATATTAATGGCATGTCCACCTCGCTCCGTGAAATGATGGTATAGAAATGCTAGAAGTCCGCCGCGTAGGCTCACCGGGAAGTGATACAACCTTTGACTGCCGCCCGCCTCGCTCCCACTAGTCTGTATTAATGGCGCGCCCGAGCGGCCGCACCCTCATCCTCGCCAAACACACAATCCTCTCTTTTCGCCCGCATCCTCGACGCTGCTCTCAGTCCTCAGAGTGCACCAGAGCACGGCACGAATATGGAGATAGAGGTTTCCATCATTGTCGACGAGGTGGAGAACGAGGCTGCCAACAAGCGGAGGTGGGTCGAGAAAGAACTGCAAGCGACTCCAGCAGGCCCAGACTTCATCAGCAACCTCCCCAATGATATGTTGAGAGTCATCATATCCCTCCTCCCAATCAAATATGGGGCAAGGACAGCCGCCCTTTCCCAGTGGTGGCGCCCCCTATGGCTCCTCACCCCTATCGACCTCCTCGACGCCCACGAGCTCTGCCATGGCTATCGCAAAAGATTGGATGCATTCTCCTAGATCCTCGGTTGTCACCATGGCCCAATCAGAGGCCTTATCATGGGCAGGTTCCATTCCAATGGCAAGGACCGAGCCAAGCTTGACGAGTGGTTTCGATCTCCCGCCATAGATCAGCTCGAGAAGCTCAGTTTTAATGATGGGCATATGCGCTCGCTACCAACGTCTGCGCTCCGCTTCACGCCCACGCTGCGCCTCACCAAGGTCATGAACTATCATTCCCCCCACCCCCTTAATGACGCGCCCATTCTTTTTCTACCATGACTGAAGCACCACGAGCTCATCATCGTCTGCATCACAAAGGATGACATGGAGCGGCTGCTCCACGGCTGTACTACACTTGAGTTCCTTCGTCTTCAGGCGATGAATTGGTTGAGTACCTTCCACATCACCTCCAGGACTCTCCGGACTATTTATGTGTGTTGCTGGTGCTGCAAGGAGAGATCACAAAAGGTGGACCACAATATGGTCATTGAGGACACACGTTCACTTGAGATATTACTTGTAGTTGATCAACAAGGTCCAACAAGAATCAATGTCAATTCTGCGCCGAAATTGACAGTGGTGGGCTACTCATCTGTCAAATGCTACTACTTTCAGGTACAACATTCGCCTTATACCTCTCTTTCTTGATATCAACATTATTTCTAGTTTTGAAGATGTATGTTCGTTTGTCATCAAGCAAAGCTTCACCCAGATTATGGGCACAGTGAAGGTCTTGGCACTAGAATCTGTCGGCCCCAACCTGGACCAAGTTGTTAATTGCCTGAGATGCTTTCCATGCTTGAAGAAGCTGTATATCAAGGTGATGTTCCTTTCCTGTTAAATGTTAACCATAAGGGAGTTCAATTTTTTGCACCTTTTCCCAAGTTTACAATGACAATGTACTACGATTTATGAAGGAATTTTGGAGGATTTCAGGACATACACCCCCCCCCCCACCACATATTGGTTGCTTGATTCATATGGTTGCAATCCATAAGAATTTCTCCTTTGGATTCATCTGTACTAGTTTTCTTAGGGAATTTTTCATCCAATCCAACCTCTTGTTAAGAAGGCTACATGTTTCTAGATTGTAATCAAATGCCCATGTTAATCATGTCAGATCGAAGATGGCACATTGGTGGATTTTACAAATCCTGCAAACCAAATAGGCGTGTGGTAGTGTTCAAAACTACATGTAGGCACTAACACATTCTCTTCTTTTGCAGATAATAATAGGCCTGGAGGTGGATAATGTTTATAATGACAATCACATCGAATGTCTGGATCTGCATCTCTCAAATATTACTTTGAACTCCTACCAAGGGACCTTACCGGAGATTACACTCACCAGGTTCTTTCTTGCCAGAGCAAAGGTGCTGAGGGTACTGAGGTTGAACACGCATTTAATTAGGAAAGATGAATGGTATGTTGATCAGAGTAGGAAAGTACTGCAGAATGGAAGAGACTCTAAAAAAGCTAAACTTCCTTTTGGAAGAGCATATGCGAGAGCAATTGGAAGTCATTGTGTCAAACCCATACATGACTTGTCAGCGGCTGATTGATATGTCTCCAACGTACCTATAATTTTTTATTGTTCCATGCTATTATATTATCTGTTTTGGATGTTTATGGGCTTTATTATACACTTTTATATTATTTTTGGGACTAACCTATTAACCGGAGGCCCAGCCCAAATTGTTGTTTTCTTGCCTATTTCAGTGTTCCGAAGAAAAGGAATATCAAACGGAGTCCAAACGGAATGAAACCTTCGGGGGAGTTATTTTTGGAACGGAAGCAATCTAGGAGACTTGGAGTATACGTCAGGGAAGCTTCGAGGTGGCCACGAGGCAGGGAGGCGCGCCTGCCCCCCTGGGTGCGCCCCCACCCTCATGGGCCCCTCGTCGCTCCCCTGATCGACTTCTTTCGCCTATATATGTCCATATACCCTAAAACATCGGGGAACAGAATAGATCAGGAGTTCCGCTGCCAGAAGCCTCCATAGCCACCGAAAACCAATCTAGACCCATTCTGGCACCCTGTCGGAGGGGGAATCCCTCTCCGGTGGCCATCTTCATCATCCCGGCGCTCTCCATGATGAGGAGGTAGTAGTTCTCCCTCGAGGCTGAGGGTATGTACCGGTAGCTATGTGTTTGATCTCTCTCTCTCTCTCGTGTTCTTGAGGTGGTACGATCTTGATGTATCGCGAGCTTTGCTATTATAGTTGGATCTTATGATGTTTCTCCCCCTCTACTCTCCTGTGATGAATTGAGTTTTCCCTTTGTAGTTATCTTATCGGATTGAGTCTTTAAGGATTTGAGAACACTTGATGTATGTCTTGCATGTGCTTATCTGTGGTGACAATGGGATATCACGTGATCCACTTGATGTATGTTTTGGTTATCAACTTGCGAGTTACGTGACCTCATGAACTTATGCATAGGGGTTGGCACACGTTTTTGTCTTGACTCTCCAGTAGAAACTTTGGGGCACTCTTTGAAGTTCTTTGTGTTGGTTGAATGGATGAATCTGAGATTGTGTGATGCATATCGTATAATCATACCCATGGATACTTGAGGTGACATTGGAGTATCTAGGTGACATTAGGGTTTTGGTTGATTTGTGTCTTAAGGTGTTATTCTAGTACGAACTCTATGATAGATTGATCAGAAAGGATAACTTTGAGGTGGTTTCGTACCCTACCATAATCTCTTCGTTTGTTCTCCGCTCTTAGTGACTTTGGAGTGACTCTTTGTTGCATGTTGAGGGATAGTTATATGATCCAATTATGTTATTATTATTGAGAGAACTTGCACTAGTGAAAGTATGAACCCTAGGCCTTGTTTCCTAGCATTGCAATACCGTTTACGCACACTTCTATCATTAGTTACCTTGCTGTTTTTTATATTTTCAGATTACAAAAACCTATATCTACCATCCGTATTGCACTTGTATCACCATCTCTTCGCCGAACTAGTGCACCTATACAATTTACCATTGTATTGGGTGTGTTGGGGACACAAGAGACTCTTTGTTATTTGGTTGCAGGGTTGTTTGAGAGAGACCATCTTCATCCTACGCCTCCCACAGATTGATAAACCTTAGGTCATCCACTTGAGGGAAATTTGCTACTGTCCTACAAACCTCTGCACTTCGAGGCCCAACAACGTCTACAAGAAGAAGGTTGTGTAGTAGTCATCAAGCTCTTTTCTAGCGCCGTTGCCGAGGAGGTTAGCGCTTGAAGGTATATCTTTAGATCTTGCAATCGAATCTTTTTGTTTCTTGTTTTAGCACTAGTTTAGTTTATAAAAGAAAACTACAAAAAATGGAATTGAGTTTGCCTCATACCCTTCATCTTTTTAATATCTTTCGTGAGAATGATGGAAAGGAAAATTGTGCTCAAATGCTAGAAGAAGAAGTCTCTAAAATGTTTGGCACTAAATATTTGAATGATGAGCATGATTGCAATGTTGTTAGTATGAACTCCTTGAATATCCATAGTACTAATGATGATTGCACTAGTCATGATGAAAATGTCTCTTATAAGCATGTCAAGTTTTGTGGAGTGCATAGAGTTTGCAAGTACACACCAAATAGGGAAGATAGATTTTGCAAGAGGCATAAGTATTTGGAAACTAAGTGGTTGCAAGAGAGGCTAGATGTTTGTGCTGAAAATTTAAAATTTCTTCACCACACTTGTGAACTTTGCAATGAACATGGTCATTTAAATCTCCGATGCAAATTGTTCCATGATCGTATCGTGTCCAAAAATTGTGATGATTTGATTTCCCTTGCACGTCATAATGAACTTAGTTTGCTTTTGGGTTACGAAGAAATGAAACGTATAACTAAGCATATTCCAGAATATAACCTTGAGAAATTCCTCGATATTGATCTAGAAGAAATTTTTATGTATTGTGCGATGAATTGCATTGAAAATCCTTATATTGCCAATTACATAAAGAAAAGAAAACAAATAGAGGATGAAGAGAATACTAATGGAAGGGAAGATGCTTGCCAATATCCTCCTATTATTTCTTATGATGAATCAGGTAACGAGGAGGAGCCTTCTATTCAACCAATCTCATCAATAAAGAGCTCCAAAAAGAGGAATAAACCCACACATGGTGTGAAGAATAAAAATAAAAGATGGATAAGCAAAGGTAAAAAGGCATCCCACCCAAATGATGTTGCTTCTATTACTCATTGTGATGATGATAATTGCTATACTACTATTGGTGCTATCCATACTATTAATGATGAGAGTGATTATGCTTATGATATGAAAAGGCCCAAGCTTGGGGATGCTATGTTTGATGAGAATGACATGTTTGAGAATGTATTTTCTGCAATTAATGTTTGTCCCAATCTTGGGTATGCTACGTTTGATGAAGATGATATCTTTAGTCTCCCAAGTTTTGATGAGCAAATTTATTATGATGATAGCATGCCTCCTATGTATGATGGTTATATTGATAAAAGTGGGTTTGGAAGAGTGTCAACTTTAGGAAGTAATGATCCCACTATTTTGGAGGATGTTGAATCTTATTTTGACAATTATGAAAGTGGATTTGGAGAGGTCATGACTTTATTTAGTAAAGATTCAACTATCTTGTAAGAGGTTTCAATTGATTCTGATGAGAACAAAGTTGCTACTTGTGATGATTATTGTGATGATACTTATGCTATAAAAAGTAGAGATGATTATATTTATAAACCTTGTCATGATTATGATTACCCTTTTTCTGAACATTACTCTTTTAATGTGGAAACAATTTATAGTATTCGAGTTTCTTATGATGCTCCCACTATTCCGAATGGGAAGAATTTTGCTTATGTGGAGAGTAATAAAATTTCTATGCTTGTAGATCATGAAAAGAATGCTTTATGTGATAGTTATATTGTTAAATTCATTCATGATGCTACTGAAAATTATTATGAGGGAGGAATATATGCTTGTAGGAGTTGCAATAATATCAAGTTTCCTCTCTATGTGTTGAAAATCTTGAAGTTATGCTTGTTTTACCTTCTTATGCAAGTTGATTCTTGTTCCCACAAGTTGTTTGCTCACAAAATCCCTATGCATAGTAAGTGGGTTAGAATTAAATGTGCTAGTCATATTCTTCATGATTCTCTCTTTATGTTACAATTCTTATCTTTTATGTGAGCATCGTTGAAATCATCATGCCTAGCTAGGGGCGTTAAACGATAGCGCTTGTTGGAAGGCAACCCAATTTTATTTTTGTTCCTTGCTTTTTGCTCCTGTTTAGTAATAAATAATTCATCTAGCCTCTGTTTAGATGTGGTTTTATGTTTTAGTTAGTGTTTGTGCCTAGTAGAACCTTTGGGAAGACTTGGGGAAAGTCTTTGCGATCATGCTGTAAAAAACAAAAACTTTAGCGCCCACGAGATTTAATGCCATTTTTTATTGGAGAGTGATATTTAGTTAATTATTTTTTAAGATGATTAATAGACAAATTCCTCACGTCCAGAAATTTATTTTAGAATTTTTAGGGTTCCAGAAGTATACGTTTGATCCAGATTACTACAGACTGTTCTGTTTTTGACAGATTCTGTTTTCTATGTGTTGTTTGCTTATTTTGATGAATCTATGAGTAGTATCAGGAGGTATGAACCATAGATGAGTTGGAATATAGTAGATATTACACCAATATGAATTTAGAATGAGTTCACAACAGTACCTAAGTGGTGATTTCTTTTCTTATACTAACGGAGCTTACGAGTTTTCTGTTAAGTTTTGTGTTATGAAGTTTTCATGTTTTGGGTAAAGATTCGATGGACTATGGAATAAGGAGTGGCAAGAGACTAAGCTTGGGGATGTCCAAGGCACCCCAAGGTAATATTCAAGGACAAGCAAGAGCCTAAGCTTGGGGATGCCCCGGAAGGCATCCCCTCTTTCGTCTTCGTTCATCGGTAACTTCAGTTGGAGCTATATTTTTATTCACCACATGATATGTGTTTTGCTTGGAGCGTAATTTTATTTTCTTTTGTTTTGCTTGCTGTTTGAATAAAATACCAAGATCTGAAATTCTTAAATGTTAGAGAGTCTTGACATAGTTGCATAATTATTCAACTACTTATTGATCTTCACTTATATCTTCCGGAGTAGTTTGTCTTTTGCTCTAGCGCTTCACTTATATGTTTTTAGAGCATGGCGGTGGTTTTATTTTGAAGAAATAGATGGACTCTCATGCTTCACTTATATCATTTTGAGAGTCTTTAGAACAACATGGTAATTTGCTTTTAGGCATAATAAAAACTTTCATATAAGTGCATAGAATACTATGAGAAGTTTGATACTTGATAATTGTTTTGAGATATGGAGATGGTGATATTAGAGTCATGCTAGTTGAGTAGTTGTGAATTTGAGAAATACTTGTGTTGAAGTTTGTGATTCCCGTAGCATGCACGTATGGTGAACCGTTATGTGATGAAGTCGGAGCATGATTTATTTATTGATTGCCTTCCTTATGAGTGGCGGTCGGGGACGAGCGATGGTATTTTCCTACCAATCTAACCCCCTAGGAGCATGCGCGTAGTACTTTGTTTTGATGACTAATAGATTTTTGCAATAAGTATGTGAGTTCTTTATGACTAATGTTGAGTCCATGGATTATACGCATTCTCACCCTTCCACCATTGCTAGCCTCTCTAGTACCGCACAACTTTCGCCGGTACCATAAACCCACCATTTACCTTCCTCAAAACAGCCACCATACCTACCTATTATGGCATTTCCATAGCCATTCCGAGATATATTTCCATGCAAGATTCCACCGTTCCATTTATTATGACACGCTCCATCATTGTCATATTGCTTTGCATGATCATGTAGTTGACATCGTATTTGTGGCAAAGCCACCATTCATAATTGTTTCATACATGTCACTCTTGATTCATCGCTCATCCCGGTACACTGCTGCAGGCATTCATATAGAGTCATATTTTGTTCTAAGTATTGAGTTGTAATTCTTGAGTTGTAAGTAAATAAAAGTGTGATGATCATCATTATTAGAGCATTGTCCCAGTGAGGAATGGATGATGGAGATTATGATTCCCTCACAAGTCGGGATGAGACTCCAGACGAAAAAAAATAAAAAAATAAAAAAGAGAAAAAAGAGGCCATAAAAAAGAGAATCCCCAAAAAAAACAAAAAAATGAGAGAAAAAGAGAGAAGGGGCAATGCTACTATCCTTTTACCACACTTGTGCTTCAAAGTAGCACCATGATCTTCATGATAGAGAGTCTCCTATGTTGTCACTGTCGTGGGTCTAAGACTGACAGTAGAATGGGGGGTAGATATGAAGATGCAAGATCCTAGCTATGGAGTAGTTGTACACATGAGTTTTACGAGTTCAGGCCTTTCTCGGAGGAAGTAACAGCCCTACGTCTCGGTGCCCTGAGGCGGTCGACTGGATTGTGTGTGTGTGTGTGTTTACAAAGATGCGAACCCTTGTCCCAGAGGAGGGGGTGGCTTATATAGAGTGCGCCAGGACCCCTGCTCCCCTCCGTTACACAGGGTTCAATGTACATTAAGAGAGGAATGTTACTCGTAACGCTAGCCATTAAATGCTATAAATGACAATTAAGCCTACAAGTAAATGCTCGACCATTGTTGGTGCAGAGTGGCTTTAGATCTTCTATTCGTCGAGTGGCTTCTGCGACAGTCGAGTGCCATTGATTCTTCCGAGTGGAACGTCTCTGGTTGAGTGGATAATGATACCCTTTGAATGATTCTGGCTTTAGGGTGATGTCCTAGGGGAAGGTGTCTAAGTCAGGCTTGTGACCCTACCCTAGGTACATAACCTCATCATTAGCCCCCGAATGGTTCAGGGTCCGAGTGGAGAAGGAGTTGACAACCTCTCCGATTCAGCTTTTGCGCTTCGGGAATGTCTTGTCCAGAGGCCGAATGAACATTCAAGATGACTTCAACTGCTTGTTCAGTCGCCTTGATCCATTCTTGGTTTTGTCGAGTGAACTTTTATTGTTGAGCTTCGAGTGTTGTTATGGGAAAAAATCTTCCGTCTGACGGGTTGCACTTCTGTCTGCGGATTTCACGGGATTCGAATTTTGGGAAGCGCACCGGACGGGGGAGGCCGCAGTAATCGGGGCGGATTAGGCAGGCCGCCTCGATCGCCGTGCCACCTTTTTCGCCATGTATCGCGCACGTGACTGTTGCGGGATTTGATCGGATCGCCTGGGCCCACGAGTCAGCCACTCGGAAATGCCCTCATATAAGGCGTTGGACGGGGATTTTCGCACAGTGCATTCTCATTGTTCCCCTTTATCCTCTATTTTCTTCACCGCACCTGCCTCTACTCTCGGCGTTGTCGCTCTGCTCAAACTCGATCCGCTACCATGGGGAAGGAGAAGGCGGTGGCGTTGGAGCGTGTGAAGAAGGCGACGACGAAGGCGAAAGGGAAGAGGACCAGCCGGGGCGGATCTTCGTCGAGGTCCGGCCTGCCGCCTGGCTGGATCCAAGGACGACTGGATCCGCTCGACAATCAGCCAAGATGACATCGATGACCTAGTTGAGGGGGGACTGATCCCCCACAAATCAGCGCGGCTCCCAGGGAACGGGACTGAGCCGCAGCTGCAGGAGGGTGAGTGCGTTCTCCTTGCCACTCATGTCGACCGCGGGTTTTCTTTGCCTCCCCATCCTTTCTTTCGCGGTTTCTTGAACTTCTTTGGGGCTCAACTCCACCACTTTTCTCCAAACACCATCGTGTACCTTGCCGCTTTCGTGTCCATGTGCGAGAACTTCTTGGGTTGTCGACCACACTGGGGTCTCTTCAAGCACATATTCACGTGTCGCTCTCAGACGGTCAAGAAGGCCAACCCGAGTGACGATAGGACGCACGTGATACAGATGTGCGGGGGTCTTGGAATTCAGATGAGGAACAAAAGCACTTTCCCAACTATGATCCTTCCCGACTCGGTCCGGGGTTGGCAGTCGACCTGGTTCTACTGCAAGGACCAGCCGACTCCGGGCCGTTCGACTGGACTTCCCCCCTTTTCCATGGCTCGAGTGGAGAAGCCCTCCTCCTTGAGAGTGATCCCAGAGGAGAAGGTGCAGGTGAAGCTGTTGGTCGAGTGGGTTGTCCAACTCATCCGCGACGGAGTGACCGGTATGGACCTGCTCGAGGTCTTCCTCAGTTGACGCATCCAACCACTCCAAGCTCGTGACCATCCGATGTGGATGTACTCGGGACTCAAGGATTCCACTCGGATCCACCCGGAGGATGTCAGTGAGGACATGGTGGAGCAGTGGCTGAGAGGTATTACCGGCAACAAGGATAACCCCCGGGGGTCCAGGAGGGTGGTTCCATTCGACCATTTGCGCCAGCCGGAACAGGTACGATTCTGCATTGTCGAGTGTCTTCTTGATTTACTATGTAGCATCTTGTTGACGGTCGACTGTCTTTCTTTTGTTCGTTGTCTTTCAGGCTCTTGTTGATATGTACTCAATGCCCAATGGAGTACAGGAGCAAAATGTCGAGGGAGAGGCGAGCGGGGGCGAGAGTGGCGAGTGGCACTCGGATGCAGAGGAGGACGAGGAGAGCAACGACCCGAGTGATGAATAAGAGGTCGACTCGCCTCCTCGCAGAGAAAGGAGGTCCAAGCACGCTCACGACCTGGCAAGCACCCCTGACCTGGTGGCCGCACCAACTGGGCAGTCTTCAAAGCGCCCTCGGACCTCTTCTCCAGTGCCGACCGAGAAGGTATCGAAACAGCCCAAGACTGCGCCGCCTCCAGTGCCGAAACCACCGAAGGCCACATCTTCCAAACCTCCGGAGGCTTTGCCCAAAATCAAAGTGGTCATTCCCACAGTATCTGGGTAACAATCTGGCCCGATCCTTTGGTTGACATAGGTAACAGAACGTAACCGACTAAATGCTGATATTTGCAGTGCTGCCACTTCTGGAACTTCCACCCACCAGTACCGAGACGAGGAGATGGAAGGCGCGGTTACCTCCAACCCAGGTACAATTCTCGTGATCTTGTTCTTGATTATTTGGTCGATTAAATTCTGGTGATTCACTTGGGGTTGACTGATTTCTTTGCAGCCCCACTCAATGTTATCGAGCTTCCGGATGACGATGAAGACATGATACCGAGGCCCAGAAGGAGCAAGAAAGCAGCAGCTGGCAAGATATCCCAGTCGGAACTGGCGACAGAACCAACAGTCCAGCAGCCTGAAGATGCAGGTAGAGCCTCTATAACTTTTGTTGTCCCGGTGTCGAGTGAACACCCCGCATAGTCGACTGTACCAGTGTTTTCTTCAGTCATCCAACCTCATGCCTTGGAGCCCCAAGCTGCTGCATCTGGACCGTCTGTCCCCTTCTTCACCACCTATCATGTTCCGGAAAGCCAATCGGACGTCGCTGCAGAGGCTATCCGTCAGGCTGGCGTAATGATGGAGCGGATGAAGGCGGTGCAAGACAATAGCCAGGCTGCTTACGATGCCAGCGCGGCTCTCCGAGCCAATGTCCAGGTAAGTTGACTTCCGACTGAACTTGTTCTATTAGGATATGCTACCTGAATATTTTCCTTCGTACAATCTCTTGTTGTCTGCTTCGAATCTGTACACCCACTGGGTGTTTTGTTGTCTTTAGTATTTGCACTCTTCCACTTGGTCTGGTTGAATGGGATCTGAATCAGTGGGGGCACGCTAAGTGCACCCACTGGGTGTAGTCCCTGAGATCGCAGTTGATTGCGAGCAGTCGGTTGGGGTCTGAGCGCTTCTTTCTCTTTCCTTTCTTCCACTCGACCTGGGAGGAGCATGCCGAGTGGGATCTGAACTAGTGGGGGCACGCCAAGTGCACCCACTAGGTGTAGTCCCCGAGACCGCGGTTGGCTGCTGGCAGTCGGGCAGGGTCTGGATACTTTTTTTACTCGACCTGGGCGGACCGGTCGAGTGGAAACTGAACCAGTGGGGGCACGCCAAGTGCACCCACTGGGTGTACTCCCTGAGACCACAGTCGACTGCTGGCACTCGGTTGGGGTCTGAGTAAACTTTGAAATTTTATTCACTCGGAAGTAAATAATCTTTGGTCTTGTCGATTGATATGTCTTTTACTCTCTGCAGAAATCTTGTACTCTCATTTCCAAGTTCGTCGAATTTGAGGAGAAGCAGAGGCAGCTCAACCTTGACCTAAAACTGGCTTAACAAAACTTGAAGAAGGCTCAAGATGAAGTTGCCGGTATGGAAGGTAACTGCCTGTCGACTGCTCATGTCGATCGTATTTTTAAATTATCCCTTCGATCTTTTGTTTGATCTGAATGCTTATTTTGCAGAGAAAATGAGGTTGGCTCTGGAGAAGAAGGACTTGGACCTTGCAGCTGCGCAGAAGGAGGCTCAAGAGAAGACTACTCTTGCTGACAAAAAGCTGGCTTCAGTCGAAGCGCTGGAAGAGGAAGTAAGCAAGCTGAAGTCCTCTCTCACTGAATCCAACCGAGAGGCGACTCGTCTAAAGAAGGATAAGGTGGCTCTGAACAAGAAGCTGGAATCCATGGCTCGTAAGAGAAATGACTTGGAAGCTTATCTGAGAACTCTCGCCAAGAAGCTCTTTCTTATGCTCGAAGGTACCCCTTTTAATCCGACTGCTTTACTGCTTGCAAGTTAGTCATGTCCAGTCGACTCACTAACTCCTTGACTGCAGAATTCTACCAAAACTTTGAAGAGGAGATTGGACGGGTCGAGACGGGTTTGGACCCTATCGTTTCTCCAGTCGGCGACGAGGCTGCCATGAATGTGCTTCGACTGGAATCCCGCGTCGCCAGTGTTACAAGTTACCTTGCTCGTCTGAAGGTGGCAGTTTCACGCATCGACTCATCGCTCTGGCCAAGGGCGACGCTTCAAAATGATCTCGAGTCTCTGATGACTCGACTCAACGAGGTCCCCGGTCGAGTGCAGGAATGGAAGAAGTCCTCTGCCCGATGCGGTGTTGACGTGGCTCTGTCACTGGTAAGAGTCCATTGCAAGGAGGCCCGCGAAGATAAGCTGGCGGCGATCAAGGTCGCCAACACCAAAAGGCATGACTTCCAGTCCTTCATGGAGACTTTCCTTGCTGCTGCCACTCGGATCGCTGACGGAATTGACTTGGACGAATTCGTCGAGCCTGCGAGCCCTCCTCCCGCCGAATGAACAAACTTGAGATTTAAACTTGCCTTAAATTTGCCTCGAAATGCTGAGTGGTTTCTGTAACCGTTAAACTCTTTCGGGCCTGATGCTCGAGTACTTTTATCTTTGTTTTGAGACTTTTGAGATTTTATCCGATCTTGGTTTATCTTCTGCATATGCTTGCGTTCATCTTCGAGTAGAACTTGTTCTTCGCTCGGACTCTCCTTCGAAATGCAACTCTAAAGGGGATATCCCAGCCGACCTGCACCTCGCCGTCCTTGTGGAGAAGGATGGAGCACACATTGTATTTGTGGCGCAGCTCCGAGGAGAAGGTTGCGGTCGACCTGCACCTCGTCATCCTTGCAGATAGGGATGGAGCAGACATTGTACTTGTAGCATAGCTCCGTGAGAGTATTGTCGTCGACCTGCACCTCATCATCCTTGCGAATAGGGATGGAGCGGACATTGTACTTGTAGCGTAGCTCCGTGAAAGGATTGCAGTCGACCTGCACCTCGTCATCCTTG
>NC_041388.1:479120078-479120672 GCF_002162155.2 Triticum dicoccoides
CTGCACCTCATCATCCTTGCGGATAGGGATGGAGTGGACAGTGTACTTTTAGCGTAGCTCCATGAGAGGATTGCAGTCGACCTGCACCTCGTCATCCTTGCGGATAGGGATGGAGCGGACATTGTATTTGTAGTATTTGTAGCGTAGCTCCGTGAAAGGATTGCAGTCGACCTGCACCTCATCATCCTTGCAGATAGGGATGGAGCCGACATTGTACTTGTAGCGTAGCTCCGTGAGAGGATTGCAGGCGACCTGCACCTTGTCATCCTTGCGGATAGGGATGGTTTTGGAACTTAGGCGAGTACTGGACTGCAGCTCAACCTTCGAGTGTGAGGTTTGCTCATCACTCGGTAGGATTTTTGAAACTTAGGCGAGTACTGGACTGCAGCTAAGCCTCCGAGTGTGAGGTTTGCTCATCACTCGGTAGGATTTTCGAAACTTAGGCGAGTATTGGACTGCAACTAAGCCTTCAAGTGTGAGGTTTTCTCATCACTCGGTAGGATTTTTGAAACTTAGGCGAGTACTGGACTGCAGCTAAGCCCCCGAGTGAGAGACTTGCTCATCACTCGGTAGGATTTTTGGAACTTAGGCGAG
>NC_041388.1:479121319-479160010 GCF_002162155.2 Triticum dicoccoides
AGCCTCCGAGTGTGAGGTTTGCTCATCACTCGGTAGGAGTTTTTAAACTTAGGCGAGTACTGACTGCAGCTAAGCCCCCGAGTGAGAGACTTGCTCATCACTCGGTAGGATTTTTGAAACTTAGGCGAGTACTGGACTGCAGCTAAGCCCCCGAGTGAGAGACTTGCTCATCACTCGGTAGGATTTTTTAAACTTAGGCGAGTACTGGACTGCAGCTAAGCCTCCGAGTGTGAGGTTTGATCATCACTCGGTAGGATGGTTTTGAAACTTAGGCAAGTGCTAGACTGCAACTAAGCCACCCACTGGGGGATTTCAGAAACATATGTAAACAATCGACAATCTTTTTAGAAGACTCTAAAACTCTTGTCTTTGATAAACAAAATACAAAGGTGTTTTTTATTACATCTTAGCAGACTGAGTGTTTAAGTATAAAGGGGGTGGAGCAGCTCCGCATTCCAGGTGCGCGGCTCGTCTTTCTTGTGCTCGATGTCGTAAAGGTGGTACGCTCCATTGTGGAGCACTCTGGTGACCACGAAGGGGCCTTCCCAAGAGGGAGCAAGCTTGTGTGGTTTCTGCTGATCCACTCGGAGAACTAAGTCTCCCTCTTGAAATGCTCGACCCCTCACATTTCAGGCATGGAATCGACGCAGATCTTGCTGATAAATGGTTGATCGGATCAAGGCCATCTCTCTTTCTTCTTCAAGGAGGTCAACTGCATCTTGTCGCTTGTTCTGCTTCTTCCTCTATGAAAAGCTCGACTCGGGGTGCATTGTGGAGCAAGTCACTCGGAAGTACAGCTTTGGCTCCATAAACCAAGAAAAACGGGGTTCTGCTAGTCGACCGATTGGGAGTTGTCCTCAATCCCCATAGTATCGATGGAAGTTCATCGACCCAGGCTCCTGCTGTGTGTTTGAGGTCACGCATCAGTCGAGGTTTCAGTCCTTTGAGAATCAATCCATTTGCCCTTTCAGCCTGTCCATTCGACTGGGGGTGAGCGACCGAGGCATAGTCGACTCGAGTACCTTGTGAAGCACAAAAAGTCCTAAACTCATCAGAATCAAAGTTTGATCCGTTGTCAGTGATGATGCTGTGGGGAACACCTTATCTGAATATTATCTCTCTGATGAAGCTGACGGCAGTACTGGCATCAAGGTTTTTGGTAGGCTCGGCTTCAATCCATTTGGTGAACTTCTCGACTGCTACAAGCACATGAGTGAATCCACTCCTGCCAGTCCTCGAAGGTCCAACCATATCCAATCCCCAAACAGCAAAAGGCCAGATGAGCGGAATGGTTTTCACAGCTGACGCAGGCTTGTGAGACATGGAGTAGAACTGACAACCTTCACATTTGTCGACTATTTCTTGTGCCATCTCATTTGCTCGAGGCCCGTAAAATCCCGCTCGGTATGCTTTGGCCACAATGGTCTGAGAGGACGCACGGTGACCACAGGTCCCCGAGTGGATATCATTGAGGATCACTCGACCTTCTTCAGGTGTTATGCATTTCTGGCAGACTCCAGTCACACTTTCTCTGAACAACTGTCCTCTTATCACGGTGAAGCCCTTAGATCGACAGACGATCTATCGAGCCTCTTCTTCCTCTTCTGGGAGTTCTCTTCTAAGAATGTATGCGATATATGGTACCGTCCAATCGGGGGTGATGACCAAAACTTCCATGATCAAGTCGACCACGGCTGGAATCTCGATTTCAGTCAGATCGGTGGCACTCTTCGGCTGGGGGGGGGGGCTCTTCAGTGAAGGGATCTTCTTTAACCGAGGGTGCATGAATATGCTCCAGGAACACATTACTGGGAATGGCTTCTATTTTGGAGCCTATCTTTGCTAGATCATCGGCTGCTTGATTTTTCAGTCGGGGGATGTGATGGAGCTCTAACCCCTCGAACCTCTTTTCTAACTTTCTTACTGCATTGCAATAACCAATCATGGCTGGGCTTCTGACGTCCCACTCCTTCATCACCTGATTGACCACTAAATCTGAGTCATCATAGACCATGAGGCGACGAACGCCGAGTGAAATGGCCATACGCAACCCATACACAAGTGCCTCGTATTCAGCCTCATTGTTGGAGGAGTCAAAGTGAATCTGGAGAACATAACTGAGTTTTTCACCACAGGGGGAGGCCAATACCACTCCAGCACCGGAACCATTCAACATCTTGGACCCATCGAAGAACATGGTCCAATGCTCCGAGTGAATTTGGGCTGGAAGTTGCTGTTCGATCCACTCGGCGAGGAAATCAGCTATTGCTTGGGACTTAATAGCCTTCTTTGCTTCAAACTTGATATCCAGGGGAAGGAGTTCAATCGCCCACTTTGCCACTCGACCAGTTGCATCTCTGTTATTCAGAATCTCCGACAATGGGGCGTTGCTGACGACTGTAACGGAATGATCAGAGAAATAGTGTGCAACCTTCTTTGTGGTCATGTAAATTCCATAAACAAGCTTCTGATAATGGGGATATCTTTGCTTTGATGGAGTCAGGACTTCAGAAACGTAATATACTGGGCGCTGAACTTTATAAGTTTTCCCTTCTTCTTCACGCTCGACCATGAGTACTGTACTGACAACTTGTCCTGTGGCTACAATGTAAAGCAGTAAAGGCTCTTTGCTGATTGGTGCAGCAAGCACCGGCTGGGTGGAAAATAGGGCTTTGAGCTCTACAAACGTTGCATCAGCTTCGGGAGTCCACTCGAACTTATCAGACTTCTTCATCAGTCGGTAAAGAGGCAGTGCCTTTTCACCGAGACGAGAAATGAATCGACTCAAAGCAGCCAAACAACCAGTAATCTTTTGGACATCGTGCACACGCACAGGGCGTTTCATCCGAAGAATGGCACCAACTTTCTCTGGGTTAGCGTCGATCCCTAGTTCAGAAACGAGGAAACCGAGTAGTTTTCCGCCAGGAACTCTGAATGTGCACTTTGATGGATTAAGCTTGATATCGTACCTTCTGAGGTTGGCAAAGGTTTCGGCAAGGTCAGCCAGCAGGTCGGAATCTATACGTGACTTGACTACAATGTCATCCATGTATGCTTCCACATTCTGACTGATTTGAGTGAGTAGACACTTCTAGATCATCCTCATGAATGTGGCTCCGTCGTTCTTCAGGCCGAATGGCATAGTGACATAATAGAAACATCCGAATGGAGTGATGAAAGCCGTTTTTATCTCATCGGGTCCATACAGTCAGATCTGATGGTACCCGGAATAGGCATCCAAGAAGGACAAACGCTCACACCCCATAGTTGAATCAACAATTTGGTCGATACGGGGAAGAGGGAAATGATCTTTCGGGCAGGCCCGATTGATATGCTTGAAGTTAATGCACATGCGAAGTGAATCATCCTTCTTAGGGACCATGAAAACATTGGCGAGCCACTCAGAGTGGTAAATCTCTCGGATGAACTCAGCTGCCAGGAGCCGAGCCACTTCTTCGCCAATTGCTTTTCTCTTCTGGACGGCGGACCGTCGAAGATGTTCCTTGACTGGTTTTACTTTCGGGTCGACTCGCAAATGATGCTTAGTCAGTCCCCTGGGTACACCCGGCATGTCAGAAGGTTCCCATGCAAAGATGTCCCAGTTCTCACAGAGGAACTGGATGAGCGCTTCTTCCTATTTGTTGTCAAGTGTTGACGAGATATGGGTCGGAGCAGCATTGGGATCGGTCGGGTGGATATGAATCGGCTTCGTTTCCCCTGGCGACTAAAATGCGGACTCTGTGGTAGGCTTCTTGGCTCGCAGCAAATCACTCAGATCTGCGTTTTTCTGGTACTCTTGCAGTTCCACTACTGCCATCTGCGCATCGGCAATATTTGAGCCCTTCTGGAAGCACTCTTCTGCCTTCTGCCGATTGCCAGTGATAGTGATTACTCCTTTGGGACCAGGCATCTTCAATTTGAGATACATGTAACATGATCGAGCCATAAAACGTGCATAAGCGGGTCTCCCCAGGATGGCATGGTAAGCACTCTTGAAATCCACTACCTCAAACATCAATTTTTCCTTGCGGTAATTCTTGGAATCACCAAAAACCACATCAAGTGTGATCTGGCCGAGTGACTGAGCTTTCTTGCCAGGTATAACACCATGGAAACTCATGTTGCTTTCACTCAGCTTGGACATCGGAATGCCCATTCCCTTCAAGGTTTCAACATAAAGAATATTCAAGCCGCTGCCACCATCCATCAGCACTTTAGTCAGTCGGGTGCCTTCGACTACTGGGTCGACCACCAGTGCTTGTCTCCCAAGGGTGGCTATATGCGCTAGGTGGTCTAACTGGTCGAATGTGATGGCAGTCTGGGACCACTTCAGATAACTGGGTGTTGCCGGAGCAACCATGTTCACCTCCTTGTTAATAACCTTCAATCGACTTTTGCTTTCAACATCAGCAAAAATCATCAGCGTGGAATTGACATTGGGAAAGCCGTCATCACCTTCTTCCCTATCCTCACCTCCATCCGACTTCTTTTCCTTTTCCTTGGGTTGTTTCTCTCGGAACTGCTGAATCAGGAAAGGACACTGTCGAGTGGTGTGTTTAGGGTAAATGATGTTCCCCTCTTCGTCTTTCTTGGTATGAATATGGCACGGTAAATCCAACACATCATTCCCATCTTTATCCTTAACTTTCTTGGGATTCTAGGGCCCTTTGGGTTTTCCCTTGAACTGTCCTTGGGCAACAGCCAAATCTTCACCAGGAGCAGCTGGTTCAACTTTTTGCTTCTGTTTCCGACTGGAATTCCCTCCTCCGGTTTCTTGGGCGACTATTTTGTGTTTGCCACTCCGGAGTCGGTCTTCCTCTTCACCATTGGCATATTTGGTGGCGATCTCCATCATCCGAGTCAGAGTCATATCTCTTGTCCGACCGAATTTCAGATTCAATTCCCGATACTTAACGCCTTCCTTGAAGGCACAAATTGCTTGGTGATCTAACACATTGTGACGCTCGGATAATTAAGCTACAGTGAACCTTTGCCAATGATGCCACGTCACCTCGGTTACTGTCGATAAACTCGCGTTAGTTTAAAATAGATTCAAATTAAATTTGAATTAAAGTCAAACGTTAAAAGTTTTCAAATATCAAACTAAAATGTTCAAAAGGTGGTAAATAATCCATATGCAATTATGGTGGTGAAATCAACTTTTTGTAAAGTAATTAAGTGGCCTAAAATAATTAAAACAGGGGTCAATTATTTATTAAAATGCATTTTCAAAATGGTAGAAATCTCCAAACTATTTTATTTGCCCCCGAACCTTTTTGTGACAGTAGCCTATATTACTATATTAATTGTGGAGCAAGTTTTGTTTTTATTAAGACAAATGGTTTAGAAACTAAATAGAAACCGAGTTGAAATAAAAAGAAAACAAAGAAAAAGGAAAGAAAGAAAACCCCAGGCCTTTCCCCCTCCCCTTCTGCCGTTTGGCCCAACTGGGCATCCAATCCACCAGCCCACAAGCCCAAGCCCACCAAAGGCCTTTCTCCCTCCCCTGTACAGAGAAGGTGCGTGGCGACCATCCAAGGCGCCATGGCTGTGGATGTCGTCCACGTCGCCTCCTGAACACTATAATCCAGTCCCCCAGAAACCCTAGCTCGTCCTCGTCCACTTCCCCCCTCCTTCCCCATCGTGCCCCCTCCTCATCTGCTTGGAATCAATCTCGGAAACTCACGCGGTGACCACTGCCTCACCATCGTTGTCGTGGACACCGTCATCATCATCGCTCGGGAGCATGTCCTGGAGGATCTCCGCGCTCGACTTCGTCCGTTCCGGGGACCAGCTTGAGCCGAGGAGCTGCGCAGCTGTCACCATCGTCGTCTTCTTCGACCAGCCGCCACTAACTCGTTGTCGATGTCGACGCTTCGGTCCACCCCGACCCTTCCCGAGCAGGCCAACGGACTCACCGTGAGCTCCTCTCTCAGATCCCTCTTGCCCCCTTTGTTTTGGACGCCATAGGTCGCTGTTGCCATCGTGCCCGAGTTTCCGCGTACATATGCTGATGCTACTCCTTACTACAGCTGCTTTCTGCTCACTGCCGCTACTGCTCATGCTGTTACGCGGTTGCTACCGTTGCTCCTGGCCGCTTGCGCTGCTGCTTGCTCTAGCTGGTGCCCCACTTGCCCTGCTGCTGCGCTGCCGCTAGTTGCTGCTCCGCTGCCGCTTGTTGCGTCTCTGCTGCGCCCCTCCTGCATCGCCACCTGTGCCTCGGGGGCGCCAGCGCCCGCGGCCGCCCGCTGCGCGCCGCGATGTGCCGGCCGCACCGAATGCACCCGCGCCGGCGTGCCCTCCTGCGCCGATGTGCCCTGCCGCTGCTCGGCCCCCCTGCGCGCGCTCCCATTCCCCATCGCTCCAGCCCACACCGGCCGCGCCGCCCACCCCCGCAGCCACGACAACCGACTACGCCCGCTCCGCCCATCTCCGCCGCCTGCCGCTTGCTCGTCGGCAGCGAGCCACGCCCGCCTACCCTGCTCGCCGGCCAAGCTCCGTACTTGGCCCGCGCTTGCGCCGGCTGCGCTCCGGCCATGGCTTCGACCTGGTACGCGTGTGGCCACTGGCTTCCAGCCAGTACCTTGTGGCCCCTCCCTCTAATTAGCTTGTTTAGGATTAACAAAAGTAGTTAATTTAATTGACCCCCGTGGCACCGACAGTATGGCCCTACTTAGTAGTTATGCTAAATAGATTAAATAAACACTGTTTAGTTTAACCCATATAAAAACTGAGTCAGTGATAGCCGGGTCCCACCTACACTATTCACCATTTGACCAGTCAGATGTTGACTGGGTCAACTAGTCAACATGCCCCACATGTCAGCCTCTGTAGAACCTGGTGTGTACACTTCAGTGTGTGCACATAGCATTTGACTATTATTTTCGAATTAATAATAATTCCAGAATTTTGAATTATCTATTAAAACTTTGAAAATTAGTATAAAATAAACCGTACCTCAGATGAAAATACTTCGTACATGAAAGTTGCTCAGAACGACAAGACGAATCCGAATACGCAGCCCGTTCGTCCGCCACACGTCCTTAGCATAGTGATCATGCAATAATCCACCTTCGATTCATCTGTCCGAATATGCCAAACACCAGGAATACTTTTTCGGATGTTTCCCCCCTTCGCCGGTATCACCTAGTACTGTGTTAGGGCACACCTAGCACCGTGTATTGCCATGTTATACTTTGTGTTGCTTTGATTGCTTTATTATTTATTTTATTCCCCCTCTGTTACTTCTTTTCGATAGATCCCGAGACTGCCGGCGACCCCTAGTTCGACTACGGTGTGGACGACCCCTCCTTGCCAGAGCAACCAGGCAATCCCCCCCCCCCTTGATCACCAGATATCGCCTACTCTTCTCTATACTGCTTGCGTTAGAGTAGTGTAGCATGTTACTGCTTTCCGTTAATCCTATTCTGATGCATAGCCTGTCATTGTTGCTATAATGTTGATACCTTACCTGCAATCCTAAATACTTAGTATAGGATGCTAGATTATCATCAGTGGCCCTACATTCTTGTCAGTCTGCCATGCTATACTATCGGGCCGTGATCACGTCGGGTGTTGATCACGGGTAAATACATACATATATACATACTATACAGGTGGTGACTAAAGTCGGGTCGGCTCGTTGAGTACCCGCAAGTGATTCTGATGTGGGGGCTGAAGGGGCAGGTGGCTCCATCCAGGTAGTGGTGGGCCTGAGTTCCCGACGGCCCCGGACTGTTACTTTGAGGCGGAGCGACAGGGCAGGTTGAGACCACCTAGGATAGAGGTGGGCCTGGCCCTAGTCGGCGTTCACGGATACTTCAAAATAACACGCTTAACGAGATCTTGGTATTTGATCTGAGTCTGGCCACTGGCCTATACGCACTAACCAACTACACGGGAACAGTTATGGGCACTCGACGTCGTGGTATCAGTCGAAGGCTTCATGACGTCAGCAACTGAGCGGCGCGCGCCGGGTTGGACTGGAACGCCTGCTCTTATATAAGGGAGGCTAGGTCTGCTCTCCGTCCGCCCTCGCAATGTGCAGGTGTGCAATGGGCGATGGGCCCAGACCCCTGCACCATAGGATTTAGACCGGCGTGCTGACCTCTTTGTTGTGCCTAGGTAGGGCTGTGATGTGTTGATCTTCCGAGGCCGGGTATGACCCAAGAAAGTGTGTCCGGCCAAAGGGGATCGAGCGTGTTGGGAAATGTGGTGTACCCCTGCAGGGAAGTTAAACTATTCGAATAACCATGATCTTCGGTAATAGGATGACTTGGAGTTGTACCTTGACCTTATAACAACTAGAACTGAATACTTAATAAAACACACCCTTCCAAGTGCCAGATACAGCCCAGTGATTGCTCTCTAACAGGGCGACAAGGAGAGGATCGCCGGGTAGGATTATACTACACGATGCTACTTGGTGAACTTACCATCTACTCTCTTCTACTTGCTGCAAGATGGGGGTGGCCAGAAGCATAGTCTTCGATAGGACTAGCTATCCCCCTCTTATTCCGGCATTCTGCAGTTTAGTCCACATATGATACCTCTTTTCCATTTGATACCATTGCATACATATGTAGTGTAGCTCCTTGCTTGCGAGTACTTTGGATGAGTACTCATGGTTGCTTTGTTACCTCTTTTCCCCCTTCCTATACCCGATTGCTGCGACCAGACGTTGGAGTTCAGGAGCTAGATGCCACTATCGATGATGACTGCTACTACTCGGGAGGTGCCTACTACTACGTGCAGACCGCTGACGATGACCAGGAGTAGTTTAGGAGGATCCCAGGCAGGAGGCCTGCGCCTCTTTTGATCTGTATCCCAGTTTGTGCTAGCCTTCTTAAGGCAAACTTGTTTAACTTATGTCTGTACTCAGATATTGTTGCTTCCGCTGACTCGTCTATGATCGAGCTCTTGTATTCGAGCCCTCGAGGCCCCTAGCTTGTAATATAAAGCTTGCATGACTTATTTTATTTGTAGAGTTGTGTTGTGATATCTTCCCGTGAGTCCCTGATCTTGATCGTACACATTTGCATGTATGATTAGTGTACGGTCAAATTGGGGGCGTCACACACATTCTCCACTGTATGGTGCAACGTGATCCATCTCTGGATATAATCCCTCAAAGTTTCATTCGGTTTCTGGACACAACACTGCAATTCCGTCAACCTTGGCGGCCTTTTGCAAGTGCCTTCAAAGGTCCTAACAAACACTCGAGCAAGTTCTTCCCAACTGTATATGCTGCCAGGAGCCAACTGATTCAACCATGCTCTGGCAGAGCCCTCCAACATCAAGGGGAGGTGCTTCATGGCAATATCATCATTGCCACCACCAATCTGCAAAGCCACTCGGTAATCCTCAAGCCAAGTGTCTGGCTTGGATTCGTCGGTGAACTTGCTGACTCCAGTCGCCAACCTGAAGTTTGGAGGAATCATTGCTGCTCTGATGGCTCTGCTGAAACACTCGGGTCCTGAAACGTGTACCCTGCTTCCAGTCGGATGATCTCTATCGTGGTCTTCTCTGTGAGCTCTGTTTCTATCAACCAGTCCTTGAACGAGGATTGACCTTGCATCAAAGCCTGGTTCTCTAGGGTCGACTGGAATTCTCCGTTCTCCGCTGTGGGGGCGTCTGTCATCTTGCCGCCGAGGCACGTACGACCCACTCCTCGGAGGAGACGTGGGTGCCCTACGACGATCGTCGTGGTCGAGTCAATGATCATACTACTCACGGTTCCTGTACTGATCTTGCTGGTATCCATGTCCCTCACGCCGCGGAGGCAGTCTCGGGCTATGGGCAGACTGGACAGTATCCGCCACCACAGACCTGCTATGAATCCTATTCCACGACTGAGATACCGTTGTATTCTGCTCTCCTACTGCCCGGAGTAAAGCCCGGATCTGCATCAAACCTCGGCCAGCTTCTGACTGCGAAGGTTGAATTGACTCTGCTATTCGAGCTGCAGCTGTGAGATTCTGGATCGGAGTTCGATATACCTGAGTCGAAGGCGGAAAAAGTTGTCATCGACTGGACTCAAGGATCCGCTGCCGAGCACGCTCGTCGAGTGCGCGCTGGAGGTTCTCCAGTTGAGTGCGCTCAGCCAAGTTGGCCAGGCGCGCCTCCTTCAAGGCCTGGCCTCGGGGGTTTCTCCAACGATAGGAGTGTGGAGCGCATCCATATTACGGTGATGAAGATCTTCCCTCCGCTGCGAAGAGAGGGGTTTGGGACGGTACTCCTCGTCAACACGCGACGGATCACCGCTGCCATCACCACTGCCTTCCCGAGTGAAGCCAGGAGGACTGCGTGGTCCATTGACCATCAAGACTTCTGCCGCGGGGTCGTTGCTGTCGCATTCGGACGCAGTCTTGACGGAGCCAGTCGACAGATCGAATAGGCCGTAGAGAGTTCATCAGGCTCGATTGCCGCGATTTGCAGGGTGGCCGATTGGCGGCCTACCGCGTGCCTCACCCACCGCTAAAGTCGCGACCGACCGGATCGCTGGCGCCGGCGAACAACGGAGAGGGAGGTTGCCACAGGAGTCGACTGATACGGAGTCGAAGGTTGTCGAAGAAGGACGCCTCGAACGCACGCGCGGAAGTGCGTCGCCCCGCGGACGAGGAGCGGCTCGACATCGAGTGGAGCTTCGTGAAGCCAAGCGGAGTCGTCAGTGATGAAGACGAGCGCGCCGAGACGGATCTCGCAGCCTTCACCCAATCCTCCGCCAGAAACCATGATGATGGCTATAGGAAGAATCACAAATTCTCCAATAAACTGCTAAGACACCTGCCCCATGGTGGGCGCCAACTGTCGTGGGTCTAAGACTGACAGTAGAATGGGGGTAAATATGAAGAGGCAAGATCCTAGCTATGGAGTAGTTGTACACATGAGTTTTACGAGTCCAGGCCCTTCTCGGAGGAAGTAACAACCCTATGTCTCGGTGCCCTGAGGCGGTCGACTAGATTATGTGTGTGTGTGTGTTTACAAAGATGCGAACCCTTGTCCCAGAGGAGGGGGTGGCTTATATAGAGTGCAGCAGGACCCCTGCTCCCCTCCGTTACACAGGGTTCAATGTACATTAAGAGAGGAACGTTACTGGTAATGCTAGCCATTAAATGCTATAAATGACAATTAAGCCTATAAGTAAATGCTCTACCGTTGTTGGTGCAGAGTGGCTTTAGATCTTCTGTTCATCGAGTGGCTTCTGCGACGGTCGAGTGCCATTGATTCTTCCGAGTGGAACGTCTCTGGTCGAGTGGATAATGATACCCTTTGAATGATTCTGGCTTTAGGGTGATGTCCTAGGGGAAGGTGTCTAAGTCAGGCTTGTGACCCTACCCTAGGTACATAACCTCATCAGTCACTTTCATATACTAGTGGGAATCTTTCATTATAGAACTTGGCTTGTATATTCCAATGGTAGGCTTCCTCAAAATGCCCTAGGTCTTCGTGAGCAAGCGAGTTGGATGCACGCCCACTTAGTTTCTTTTGTTGAGCTTTCATACACTTATAGTTCTAGTGCATCCGTTGCATGGCAATCCCTACTCACTCACATTGATATCTATTGATGGGCATCTCCATAGCCCATTGATACGCCTAGTTGATGTGAGACTATCTTCCTCGTTTTTGTCTTCTCCACAACCACCGTTCTATTCCACCTATAGTGCTATATCCATGGCTCACGCTCATGTATTGCGTGAAGATTGAAAAGGTTTGAGAACATCAAAAGTATGAAACAATTGCTTGGCTTGTCATCGGGGTCATGCATGATTTAAATATTTTGTGTGATGAAGATAGAGCATAGCAAGACTATATGATTTTGTAGGGATAGCTTTCTTTGGCCATGTTATTTTGAGAAGACATGATTACTTTGTTAGTATGCTTGAAGTATTATTATTTTTATGTCAATATTAAAATTTTGTATTGAATCTTATGGATCTGAATATTGTTGCCACAATAGAGAAGATTACATTGATAAATATGTTAGGTAGCATTCCACATCAAAATTCTGTTTTTATCATTTACCTACTTGAGGATGAGCAGGAATTAAGCTTGGGGATGCTGATATGTCATCAACGTATCAAACGGAGTCCAAACGGAATGAAACCTTCGGGAGAGTTATTTTTGGAACGGAAGCAATCTAGGAGACTTGAAGTATACGTCAGAGAAGCTTCGAGGTGGCCACGAGGCAGGGAGGCACGCCTGCCCCCTGGGCGCCCCCAGCCTTGTGGGCCCCTCGTGCCTCCCCTGACTGACTTCTTTCGCCTATATATGTCCATATACCCTAAAAACATCAGGGAACAGAATAGATCACAAGTTTCGCTGCCAGAAGCCTCCATAGCCATCGAAAACCAATCTAGACCCGTTCCGGCACCCTGTCGGAGGTGGGAATCCCTCTCCGGTGGCCATCTTCATCATCCCGGCGCTCTCCATGACGAGGAGGGAGTAGTTCTCCCTCGGGGCAGAGGGTATGTACCAGTATCTATGTGTTTGATCTCTCTCTCTCTCTCTTGTGTTCTTGAGGTGGCACGATCTTGATGTATCACGAGCTTTGCTATTATAGTTCGATCTTATGATGTTTCTCCCCCTCTAGTCTCTTGTGATGAATTGAGTTTTCCCTTTGAAGTTATCTTATCGGATTGAACCTTTAAGGATTTGAGAACACTTGATGTATGTCTTGCATGTGCTTATCTATGGTGACAATGGGATATCACGTGATCCACCTGATGTATGTTTTGGTGATCAACTTGCGAGTTCCGTGACCTCGTGAACTTATGCATAGGGGTTGGCACATGTTTTCATCTTGATTCTCCAGTAAAAACTTTGGGGCACTCTTCGAAGTTCTTTGTGTTGGTTGAATAGATGAATCTGAGATTGTGTGATGCATATTGTAGCGACCCGGCCTCAGACGGTCAAGTCTCTGTGCTTAAGTGTCAACCCTGGATCGGTATGCTGACACACACAGTACTCGAGGATTTATAACAGAGGTAAATCACATGTATAAAGTAACGTTAATACTATTACCTCAATCCAAATAGCGGAAGTAACAACAAGGTTGTGGATTCCCATCAACACCAATGGCAAAGTTGAGTGTAGAAATCGTAACCCTAACGTACCACTTACTCGTCATAAGAAGTCTTGCAATATGAGACGTTGCAGCCACATAGGGTCAGTACATTGAATGTACTGGCAAATTCACACCATAGGAATATGATGAATAATAGCTATCACTACATGCATATATGGCTGGTGGAAAAGCTCTATGGTTATAATGTTTTTGCGTAAAGCCATTTTTTCCTACTGCAAAGGAATATAATTTATTTAACTACAAAGTTGGTTGATAAATATTGAGAAGGTTCCTCCAACTCAATCCCAAATTAACATCAATAACCCAACAAATTATTTAAGTAACGTGATGAGATCACTATGATAATCCAAGAACCAGATACTCAAGATGTCCATGACCAGGGACACGACTAACCATGATTAGTTTGTACACTATGCAGAGGTTTGCACACTTTTCCCCACAAGACCCGATCTCCTCCATCGAATTTCTCACACTGCCGGGTGTTTGAGAAACGGATGACCGAGACACAGTCTTTCAGAAGCATTAACTATCTACCCCGAATAGACTATACCACCTACAACCCACTACCTGCTAGTCTATCTCTTCAAGAGCTTCACGCAACTTACTCAACTATGCTAAGCCCATAATAGCTTGTCGCTGCACACGGAAGTTTCTAGCATGAATAATCTTATGATCCCTTTGAGTCTGGGTGGCATTTCATAGGGTGATCACACGGGTCCTCCGGGATCCCCTTGGGCAAACACTAGGTTCTCCAGGTGCCCGGGCAACCACTGGGTGCTCCAGGGTGCCCCAACCAATCCACTCAGATGTGTATTAAAGTAGCCACCTTAAGTTAACAATTAAATAATAACTCTCACATCTGTCATGAATTCTCTCAAACTAATCCACGTCTACGAGCATAGCATAGCAATATGAGCATAACGTAAAAGTAACTCTCAGGGTTTGAATGCAGGGCAATAGGTTCCTACCTCATCAACTACTTCCCGGTACCCACATGTTATCAAGTCCTAACCATGCAATGTTTGAGGGTTGAAACTAATGCATAAAACTGGGTATGACAGGGATATGATCAAAGTGTGAACTTGCCTTGTACTGTTGATAAAGATGATTCACACTCATAACTCTTGATATTTATACTCGTCACACTCCGTTCAATCTATCGTGAGCAAGCAATAGTAACCACACACAAGCAATCACTCAAAAGATTGGGAAGAACGAAGAAGACAGTTCGGAAAACATCAAAACTAATAAATAACTCTTGCAACATAAAACAATTTCTAATAGTACCAAAATTATGTGAATTTGGCCTTATCATAAAGTTTAAGTCAAGAACTTCGATTTGCAAAAAGAATGAACTAAATCGGAGTTATAAAACTCAAGTTATGAACAAAAGAAGTCTGAATACAATCTGTTTGAATTCAAATTTTAAAACTTTCAAAAACATGTTTAAGTTGTTTTACTGGATAGAGGAGATCGAAGAAGTGAGCGTTGGTTTCATCTAATTTGGATGAACGAGTAAAAAGTCATGGCTATTTGAAAAATCAGGGCTAAGCTGTTTTACGGAAGAAAAATAGCTACGGCTAAGGTCTAATGTATAAATACGTAGACTAATTGATAATCTAATTATTCTATCGTATTAGTCTAGAAATAATAAACCACAGAAGTATGAAAAAACAAAAAAAGATACCTTTATAAGGCAGAGAAAAGATGACTTTGGAGAGAAAAGACAATTTTTAGAAGTTGCGCCGGAGAGGAGAAATATATTTTTCTTAAATGAATCTAGTCAAACCAAAATATTTATTTAACCCGAATCGGATGATTTTTGGAGGCTCTATGGGTCTATATTTATAGGTGGAAAAGAGGTTTAAGGATTAAAAGCTAAGAAATGTGGGACTAAACTTAGACGAAAATATACGAAACAGAGAAGAAAAAGGCTAACGCCTCGCACGGGCCTAAAGGCCTCGGTCGGCCGCGCGCCGTACACGGGCTGCATTTTTTTCTGAAGTCTATTTTTTGTGAAATTTGTTTCAAAAAAACAAAACATTAATGAAAATAAAATAAATAAAAAAAAGACAAAAAACAAAAGCAAAAGGGGCCGGCCTGCTGCTATGCTACGCATGTGGGCGGCGGTTAGTTCCAGGCGCACGCGTAGATTTTTTTTCTTTTTTATATAGAAACAAAAAAAGAAAACTGGATAACGATAATAAAATTAAATTTTATATAGGAATATTATATATCAAAATTTTCAGAAAAAGATTTTCTACAACATGAACATTTCTCTAGTGCCAAGTAAAATTCACAAGAATTCAAATAATTCAAACAGTGCTACTTCTACAATAAAACCTAATAAAAATCATTTTAGAAATACCAAAATGATTTCAAAATTATTTCTCTCCAATTTTCTGATGTAGGGAATCATTTTACCCTATTTCCATTTATTTTATTTTTGGAGAAAAATAATTTGAATAAAACCCAAATAACTCCAAATTGAAAATAATTTCAAACGCACTTTAAATTTGATCATTTTAAACTTCCGACTCGTATTTCATATATTTTGAAGAAGTCATTTTATCTTCTCTCATGAAAATCATTGAGTTGCTTAAAGTTTTTGAATTTGAAATATTTTCAAATAAAATTCAAATCTTTTCAAAAACCCCTTTTCATTTAATTAAATGGAAGAAGTCATATCATCTTCTCTCGAGGGTTTTGTATTTGAAAAGAATTTAAATTCACGGAGATCATAAAAGCAAAAAAATGAAAGTTTGGGAAAGTCCTTTTATTCCCTCCCATTTAACTTTCAAAAAGTTTCGAATTCACTCACTTTCAGATAAATCAGTCAAACAATCAATCAAATCTAGCTATTTATTATAACATTCCAAAATTTAGAATTTTGGGATGTTACAAACCTACCACCCTTAAAATGAATCTCGTCCTCGAGATTCGGAGAGGCTAGAAAGAAATAGGTTAGGGTCGGGGTCTTCTCAAAATCCATCAATTGTCGCAGGAAGGGGTCTGGGGTGCTACCACCCTTAGAAGCATGGTTACGGTTCCATCAAAACTCATATACTTCATCTGTATTGTTAACAGTGTCGGTCTTCTCAGATCTTCAGGATAATTCCTTCTCTGGGCTCTTCCGGTAGTGGCATAACCTTTACCACAATTCTTCTGTCCTTTCATCTTGGTAAGGTTATTCCAAGATTGGGTCTTCATAGCTGACGGGTCTGGCGCCAATACTAAAAAAACTATCGATATCTCATGGTGGTCAACAATTTATGGTTTCTCCTGCAGGAAATGGGTCTGGGTTGATCCTCACCGTATAACCTACGGTTGGCAAAAACTGCCTTGTACAAGGGAAAAATATCTATACCATTCTAAGGCTTAAACAAGGTTTTGATCGTCGTCTCTCTACTATAGGTAAGTCACTCAGATTTACCATCCCATATAGCAAGGCGAATAATAAGAGTAAATCGGTATGGTGATCAATCCATCCCGCACCCAAATCATTACCTTGTACATGGTTTAGCGAATCTCGCATTCTAACACTCGGTCATCCTCACAAGTATTGCAAAATTTTTCTTGTCGACGAACTAAGTTCGGATAATTCCATGGATTCTGCAAGCCAAACAAACATCTATCGTTCCTTCACAACTCTCAGGTTTTGTGTTACTCCTATAAAATCGTCGGTGGGTAAGGTCGTACTCTCTTCCAGGTTTTTTTTTCCTTCAGCAAGAGTGCGCTTGCTTCTTGGCAGGTCCTGGGGCATGTGGGTTATGGCCCATCTCATCACTTGTAAACCTTGAACTCATCCTTTGCGCAACTGATCGTTATTCCAACATCCAACTTCCAGCTTCCTAGCATACTTAAAATCCATCCAATTGTATTGTCTCCCTTCCTTCTATTTGTACAAGACTAAAACGTGATTACTCAAACTCATCATGGAGTTGCCATTGCTCCATATTTCCAACATTACACCTTCTTTATATCCAATAATACTTCATCTCTTCATACTCCTGGGGTATCCCACATATCAAGACAAAACTCGTACTTATTTTGTCCGAAATCCACTCCGTGGTATATCATTATCTTTTTCCAGGGGTCAAGGGTCCTCACAGTTACTACCACCGTTGAATGCACAAACTCATCTATAGACCATATTTCTCATATCCTCGAAAACGGTCGAAATCCTTCTTCATAGAGTAACAACTCATCAAATCCATATCAGTACCAACGATGCTAACTTTATTGATTCTCCAACGATTACAATCTCTTGCTTTTTCATTACATGCCTCAACTCAACACCTCAATATTAAAAAGAAATGTTCTCACTACTACTACTATACTTCTCACAGACTCAACTATTTAGCACAAGTCTCCTTCTCCTTGGGGCATTCTCTGGCAAAGTGCCCTGCTCCATTACAACGAAAACATATTACTTTTGACAAGTCTTGAGGTTTCCTTTTTGGGCAACTGCTGAGGTAGTGCCCTGACTCCTTGCACCTGTAACAGGTGATATGACTCAGGTCCTTCTTGGTATCCAATCTACTTCTCTTCCTGGACTTTTCTGTTCCAATCAGGGCTTCTATTTCCTGTGGGTCATACTCTACTTCCTCTATCGGGAATTCTACTAGGTCTCCATTCAGACAATTCTAGGAGATGTGTCCTTCTTCTCCACATGAATAGGATGACTTGGTGCAGGGTTTAATTGGGTCTTCTTCAGGTGTGTCCTCCACATCTTCCTTCATCATAGGTTCTTCTAAAATTTTCCTGAGGGCTCCTTTCATCGCTTCTTTCTTCTGCTAGATGGTTCCTCATACCATGGGGTAAATGTGACACTGAGCTGGATAGTGGGTAGTCCCTTCACACAAGAAACAAGTAATCTGCCTAGTTGGGCATTCTTCAACTGGGCGACTTCCTTCACAATTAGGGCATTCATCCTTGTGTTCTTTATGGGTGTGTCCTATTTCTCCACAAATCTTGCATGCACAAGGTTTCCTCATATCCTTTCCATAAGGCTTCAACTTCTGGGACACAAGATGAGGTAAAATATCCTTTTGAAAAGAAAGTTGTAGAGAAAATATTTCCTATGGGCTTGCCAGTTTCTAGGGGTCGCATCCTACAGTCAACATGTGCTCTTATACCATCTTGTAGCGACCCGACCTCAGACGGTCAAGTCTCTGTGCTTAAGTGTCATCCCTGGATCGGTATGCTGACACACAGTACTCGAGGATTTATAACAGAGGTAAATCACATGTATAACTCAATCCAAATAGCGGAAGTAACAACAAGGTTGTGGATTCCCATCAACACCAACGGCAAAGTTGAGTGTAGAAATCGTAACCCTAACGTATCACTTACTCATCGTAAGAAGTCCTGCAACATGAGACGTTGCAGCCACAGAGGGTCAGTACATTGAATGTACTAGCAAATTCACACCATAGGATAATGATGAATAATAGCTATCACTACATGCATATATGGCTGGTGGAAAAGCTCTATGGTTATAATGTTTTTGCGTAAAGCCAATTTTTCCCTACTGCAAAGGAATATAATTTATTTAACTACAAAGTTGGTTGATAAATATTGAGTAGGTTCCTCCAACTCAATCCCAAATTAACATCAATAACCCAACAAATTATTTAAGTAACGTGATGAGATCAATATGATAATCCAAGAACCAGATACTCAAGATGTCCATAACCGGGGACACGGCTAACCATGATTGGTTTGTACACTCTGCAAAGGTTTGCGCACTTTTCCCCACAAGACTCGATCTCCTCCGTTGAATTTCTCGCACTGCCGGGTGTTTGAGAAACGGATGACCGAGACACAGTCTTTCAGAAGCATTAACTCTCTACTCTGGATAGACTATACCACAAACAACCCACTACCTGCTAGTCTATCTCTTCAAGAGCTTCATGCAACTTACTCAACTATGCTAGAGCCCACAATAGCTTGTGGCTGCACACAGAAGTTTCTAGCATGAATAATCTTATGATCCCTTTGAGCCTGGGTGGCATTCCATAGGGTGATCACACGGGTCCTCCGGGATCCCCTTGGGCAAATACTGGGTTCTCCAGGTGCCCGGGCAAACCACTGGGTGCTCGAGGGTGCCCCAACCAATCCACCCAGATGTGTATTAAAGTAGCCACCTTAAGTTAACCATTAAATAATAGCTCTCACATCTGTCATGAATTCTCTCAAACCAATCCACGTGTACGAGCATAGCATAGCAATATGAGCATAACATAAAAGTAACTCCTAGGGTTTGAATGCAGGGCAATAGGTTCCTACCTCATCAACTACTTCCCGATACCCACATGTTATCAAGTCCTAACCATGCAATGTTTGAGGGTTGAAACTAATGCATAAAAACTGAGTATGAAAAGGATATGATCAAAGTGTGAACTTGCTTTGTACTATTGATGAAGATGATTCGCACACATTACTCTTGATATTTCTACCCGTCACACTCCGTTCAATCTATCGTGAGCAAGCAATAGTAACCACACATAAGCAATCACTCAAAAGATTGGGAAGAACGAAGAAGACAGTTCGGAAAACATCAAAACCAACAAATAAATCTTGCAACATAAAACAATTTCTAACAGTACCAAAATTATGTGAGCTTGGCCTTATCAGAAAGTTTAAGTCAAGAGCTTCGATTTGCAAAAAGAATCAACTAAATCAGAGTTATAAAACTCAAGTTATGAACAAAAGAAGTTTAAATACAATTTGTTTGAATTCAAATTTTAAAACTTTCAAAAACATGTTTAAGTTGCTTTACTGGATAGAGGAGATCGTAACGAAAAAGTGGGCGTTGGTTTCATCTAATTTGGATGAACGAGTAAAAAGTCATGGCTATTTGAAAAATCAGGGTCAAGCTGTTTTACGGAAGAAAAATAGTTACGGCTAAGGTCTAATGTATAAATACGTAACTAATTGATAACCTAATTATTCTATCGTATTAGTCTAGAAATAATAAACTACGGAAGTATAAAAAAACAAAGAAATATACCTTTATAAGGCAGAGAAAAGACGACTTTGGAGAGAAGAGACAATTTCCGGAAGTCGCGCCGAAGAGGGGAAATATATTTTCTTAAATGAATCTAGTCAAACCAAAATATTGATTTAAGCCGAACCGGATGATTTTTGGAGGCTCTATGGGTCTATATTTATAGGTGGAAAAGAGGTTTAAGGGTTAAAGACTAGGCAATATAGGACTAAACGTAGACGAAAATATACGAAACAGAGAAGAAAAAAGCTAACGCCTCGCACGGGCCTAAAGGCCTCGGCCGGCCGCGCGCCATACACATTTTTTCCAAAGTCTATTTTTTCTGAAATTTGTTTAAAAAAAACTAAACATTAACGAAAATAAAATAAATAAAAAAGACAAAAGAAAAGGGGGCCGGCCTGCTGCTATGCTACGCATGTGGGCGGCGGTTAGTTCTAGGCGCACGCGTAGATTTTTTTCTTTTTTATATAGAAACAAAAAAAGAAAACTGGATAACGATAATAAAATAAAATTTTATATAGGCATATTATATATCAAAATTTCCAGAAAACGATTTTCTACAACATGAACATTTCTCTAGTGCCAAATATAATTCATAAAAATTCAAATAATTCAAACAGTGCTACTTCTACAATAAAACCCAATAAAATCATTTTAGAAATACCAAAATGATTTCAAAATTATTTCTCTCCAATTTTTTTATGTAGGGAATCATTTTACCCTATTTTCCATTTATTTTATTTTTGGAGAAAAATAATTTGAATAAAACCCAAATAACTCCAAATTGAAAATAATTTCAAACAGACTTTAAATTTGATCCTTTTAAATTTCCAACTCGTATTTCATATATTTTGAAGAAGTCATTTTATCTTCTCTCATGAAAATCATTGAGTTGCTTAAAGTTTCTGAATTTGAAATATTTCCAAATAAAATTCAAATCTTTTCAAAAAACCCTTTTCATTTAATTAAATGAAAGAAGTCATATCATCTTCTCTCGAGGGTTTCGTATTTGAAAAGAATTTGAATTCACGGAGATCATAAAAGCAAAAAATGAAAGTTTGGGAAAGTCCTTTTATTCCCTCTCATTTAACTTCAAAAAGTTTCGAATTCACTCACTTTGTGACAAATCAGTCAAACAATCAATCAAATCTATCTATTTATTATAACATTCCAAAATTTAGAATTTTGGGATGTTACACATATCGTATAATCATACCCACGGATACTTGAGGTGACATCGGAGTATCTAGGTGACATTATGGTTTTGGTTGATTTGTGTCTTAAAGTGTTATTCTAGTATGAACTCTATGATAGATCGATCAGAAATGATAACTTTGAGGTGGTTTCGTACCATACCATAATCTCTTCGTTTGTTCTCCGCTATTAGTGACTTTGGAGTGACTCTTTGTTGCATGTTGAGGGATAGTTATATGATCCAATTATGTTATTATTGTTGAGAGAACTTGCACTAGTGAAAGTATGAACCCTAGGCCTTGTGTCCTAGCATTGCAATACCGTTTACGCTCACTTTTATCATTAGTTACCTTGCTGTTTTTATATTTTCAAATTACAAAAACCTATATCTACCATCCATATTGCACTTGTATCACCATCTCTTCGCCGAACTACTGCACCTATACAATTTACCATTGTATTGGGTGTGTTGGGGACACAAGAGACTCTTTGTTATTTGGTTGCAGGGTTGTTTGAGAGAGACCATCTTCATCCTACGCCTCCCACGGACTGATAAACCTTAGGTCATCCACTTCAGGAAAATTTGCTACTGTCCTATAAACCTCTGCACTTGGAGGCCCAACTACATCTACAAGAAGAAGATTGTGTAGTAGACATCAGTGATCCCTTTGCAGAAATGACGATGTTTGCAATGTTTGAATTTGGGCGTTGTAATCTTTGTATTTGAACCTTACAATATTTATGGTATTTGTTATATAACGTAATTGAATGTTTAATTTGGTATTGCAATCATGTCATGTTACAAGTATATATATGTTGTTCTTGTGTACATAGCATAGATGTTCTACAGACCCATATTACAACACACATGGACCGCACTAGGTGACCTGTCAGCGGTGAATTCAACAATCGCAAAGAGTTCATCCAAGTGTACCATCTGCTGCATATCGCACACACCTTCATCTGGCTGCCCGTTTCTGTTCTTCTGCCTCATCGCAAAGAGTTCATTGAACTGAACCATATGCCCCTCGTCGCACACGCAACTAAATTCTGAACCGTGTTTGATGCATCCGTTATCGCAAATGTTTTGCATCTTTTTTGACGGTTTTTTTACATCACCGTTTGCAATTATTGCATCACACACAGTTCCGTCGAAGGGTCTCTCATCGTAGTGTCGCGTTAGCAGTATCCTGCAGTAGTGCATAAGACCAAAGTGTCTCATAGACTCATCGAGATCAAATTTACTATCATTATCCTGATCATAGTATCCATGTTCAACATCGTCTTGTGATTGATCATCACCTAGAGAGAGTGATTCATTAGATTTATGATCATGACAATGTTCATCTTTATGAATTCTAATGACTTTTGAGATGATATTACTAATGATTCCAACATCTCCTTTGCCACGCATAAGGTCACGAAGCTCAAATAGACAATCACCAAACAAAGGATCTTTAGGATTCATCTTATTTAAAGCAATGGACTTTTGAAGAATCACATCTAGATTTTTCAAGGAATAGTCTGGAAAGCGTTCCTCAAGAAATCTCCATATGGTGTAAGCACATTCAAGAGTAGGCAAGCAAGCTATCAAATTTCTAGGCAAACCTCTGGTAATAAGATTGACAGTCCTAAGATTGCGGATCATGTCAAGAGACTCATCGGGGGTAGGATGCAAAGGATCAACAAGGGGCGCACAAGGGCTAGTAATGTACTTGTTCAAGTGATATTCATTGAAAATCTCAAGCATCTCATTTTTCCAAGCATTAAAGAACTCTCCATCAAGTATGGGCACTCTACGTCTAAAACTCCCCATCGTAGACTCATCCATCTTCCTCCAATGGTGATTAAACCATAGTAATGGGGACCAAAGCTCTGATACCAATTGAAAGGATCGAGAAGAGGTGTCTAGAGGGGGGTGATTAGACCCTCAACAAAGAAAAGTAGCAGTTTTTAAGTTCTTCAAGTTAAGGTGGAGTTTTAGCACAAGTTTAAACATTCACAATACATTTCAAGCAAGCATGGCAAGAGTATATGAGCAGCGGAAAATAAAGCATGCAAGTTGCAAGAAAGTAAAGGGATGGGATTGGAGTGTGCAAACGCAATAGGAGACAGAGAGATTTTTGGCGTGGTTCTGATAGGTGGTGCTATTGTACATCCACGTTGATGGAGACTTCAACCCACGAAGGGTAACGGTTGCGCGAGTCCACGGAGGGCTCCACCCACGAAGGGTCCACAAAGAAGAAACCTTGTCTATTCCACCAAGGCCATCGCCCATGAAGGACTTGCCTCACTTGGGTAGATCTTCACGAAGTAGGCAATCTCCTTACCCTTACAAACTCCTTGGTTCAACTCCACAATCTTGACGGAGGCTCCCAAGTGACATCTAACCAATCTAGGAGACATCACTCTCCAAAAGGTAATAGATGGTGTGTTGATGATGAACTCCTTGCTCTTGTGCTTCAAATGATAGTCTCCCCAATACTCAACTCTCTCACAGATTTGGATATGGTGGAAAGATGATTTGAGTGAAAAACAACTTGAGGAAGGCTAGAGATCAAGATTCTTGTGGTTGGATTGGAATGTCTTGGTCTCAACACATGAGTAGGTGGTTCTCTCTCAAAAAATGAGTAGTGGAAGTGTAGGCACGTTCTGATGGCTCTCTCACAAATGGAGAAGGGGGTGGAGGGGTATTTATAGCATCCACACAAAATCTAATCGTTACACATAATTTACCAAACTCAATGGGGCCGAAGAGTGAAACTCGTGAGACCGACCTGGTTCAAAATGTGAACGTTAGGCTTTTCGGTGGGACCGACAAGGTCAACTCGGTGGGACCGATGTGCTAGGGTTAGGGCAAACTTCATCTCGATGAGACTGATTGCATGAACTCGGTGAGACCGATTTCAGCAATAAGCTAACAGAGACTTGGTCAAGCAAACTCGGTGGTACCGACTGCGTATCTCGGTGAGGCCGAAGTAACTACAATAGGTAATAGAGAGTTTGCAGGGCCATCTCAGTGAGATCGAACTGATTAGGGTTTCTGGCAGTGGCTATGTCAAGTGAACTCGGTGGCGCCGGATAGATCAAATCGGTGGGCCGAGTTTGACTTTAGGTTTAGGAAATATTTGGAATTGAGAAAGTGGTTGAGGGCTTTGGAGCATATCAGTATCACTAAGCACTTTGAGCAAGTAGACCATTAAGCAACACCTCATCCCTTTTTAATAGTACTGGCTTTTCCTATGGACTCAATGTGACCTTGGATCACTAAAATGAAAATGTAGTCTTGAGCTTTTGCTAATATGTGTCCTTAGCATCTTGAAAGGGTTCCACATCCTCCTGTCCTGCCACTTCACTGTTGAACTCATCTGAAATATACTAGATGAAAATATTAGTCCAACAAGGGATATGTTGACATTAATTACCAAAATCACCTAGGGAGCACTTGTGCTTTCAACTGTGCCGGCCTTTGCTCGCGTCCCTCGGCAAGCTCTGCTCGCCGCTAGGCGCCTCGGCGCGCTCTGCTCGCGTCCGTCGGCGTGCTAGGCTTGTGCAAAACTTTTCCTTGCGTGTTCAACTGCTATATGCATCTCTACTCCTAATGTCTGAGTTAGTGAATAGTCTCCATGGTTTTTTCGCTGGTTTTTTTGCGTCCTCGCCTCATCACCACTGACCCCTTCCCACTGTTTTTTCCACGAACGAACATCTCCTGCCCACCCAACACACGCCCTCCCCCGTCTCATCACCTCCAAAAGTTGGAAACTATTCTCATTGATTGACACAGGTGTTAAAGAGTACAATATATATGGAGAGTGAGGAGTTGCCAAACGCCCCTACAATCGTGGCACGCAGGCCAGGCGTGGTTGGACTCGGTCACACAGATTACAATGGTGATACAAAATACATACGCTAACACCCCCCCTCAGCCGGAACTCCATTTGGGAGGATGTTCAGGCTGGACCGAAAATCGAAGAACACCTGTGAAGGTAACCCCTTGGTGAAAACATCCGCAAACTGCGAGCTTGAGGGAACATGGAGAACGCGAGCCTCGCCAAGAGCCACTCTATCACGAACGAAGTGCAAATCTATCTCGATATGCTTGGTACGCTGATGCTGAACGGGGTTACAAGCGAGATAGGAAGCACTTATGTTATCACAGTACATGATGGTGGCTCGGGTGGGCGGATGTTTGAGCTTAAATAGAAGCTGGCGTAGCCAACAGGACTCAGCGACACAATTTGCAATGCCTCTATATTCCGCTTCGGCACTGGAGCGGGAGATGGTGGCTTGTCTCTTGGACGACCATGAGACAAGGTTGGAGCCAAGGAACACACAAAAACCAGAAGTGGACTTCCGAGTGTCCGGGCACCCTGCCCAATCGGCATCAGTGTAAGCGATGAGATCCGTGGTGGAGGACTTGTATAACTGAAGTCCGTAGTGAGATGTGCCCCGTAAGTAGCAAAGGATCCGCTTCACGAGCTGCATATGAGTGTCACGAGGGGCATGCATGAAGAGGCATGCCTGTTGAACGGCATAGGCTATATCTGGACGCGTGAGAGTGAGATATTGTAAGGCACCGGCAAGGCTGCGATATAGTGTGGGGTTAGAGAGAGGCTGGCCATCATGAGAGGATAGCTTGGAGCTTGTGTCGACGAGCGTGGAGACGGACTTACAGTTAAGCATCTTGGCCCGGTCTAAAATCTCGAGAGTATACTGTTGTTGGCATAAGAAAATACCGGATGCGTTGGGCGTGACATTGATGCCCAAAAAATGATGGAGAGCACCAAGATCGGTCATGGAGAACTCGCGTTTGAGCGAGGTAATGACGGAATGGAGTGTGGTGGTAGTGTTTGCCGTGAGGATGATATCATCTACGTATACCAACAAGTATGCGATGGATGCGCCATGGTGGAGAACAAAGAGTGAGGAGTCACTCTTGGTGGCACGAAACCCGAGGGAGAGAAGATAAGCTTGGAATCAAAGGAACCAAGTGCGTGGAGCTTGTTTTAGGCCGTAGAGAGACTTGCGAAGATGGCAAACATGATCCGGTCGAGAGGAGTCGACAAACCCCGCTGGTTGAGAGCAATAGACCGTCTCATGAAGATCGCCATGAAGGAAGGCATTCTTCACATCGAGCTGATGAATAGGCCAGGAGTGAGAGGTGGCAAGACTTAGGACCACGGGAATGGTGGCCGGTTTGACGACCGGGCTGAAAGTCTCGCCATAATCAACGCCCTCTTTCTGAGTGAACCCGCGAACGACCCATCGTGCTTTGTAGCGAGCCAAAGAGCCGTCCGAGTGGAACTTGTGATGAAAAATCCACTTCCCCGTGACGACGTTGACACCTGCAGGTTTAGGCACCAAAGACCAAGTAAAGTTGTTCATTAAAGCAGTGTATTCTTCTAGCATGGCTTGTCGCCAATGGGGGTCTTGGAGTGCAGATTTGTATGTGGATGGGATGGGGAAGATGGGAGGAGAAGTGGGGGCAGCGATAAAAAGGCGTTTAGGCATGAGATAACCAGTTTTGGCGCGAGTGGACATGCGGTGTGCATTTTGGGGTGGATGTACGGGTATGGCATGTCGGGGCAGACGTGGCTGGGTGGGAGTGGTCGGCGCGGAAGAAGAGGTGGATGCGCTGGGCCCGGTTGCAGTGCATGGCGTTGGATCCGAGGGGGATTCCCGTGCAGTGGTTGTGGCAGACGCGGTCGTGCGGGAGACAGGCGCGGGAGGCGAGGCGGGTCCACCGGACGAGGTGGGAGGCGAGTGCGAGCGAGCCGCGTGGGAGGTTGGTGCGGGGAACGTGGCTGGGCCTGGGGAAAGCGACAGGCGGGTGGCTGCGGGCGAATCGGGGATGCGGCGGGGCCCGGTGGGTGGGATCGCGCGCGGATCTGGAGGCAGGGAAGATTGGCAGGTGGGATCGGCGCGGGATCCAAGGGGGTAGTAGATGGGAAGGTTCTGCATGGGGATCTTCTGCGGATAGGGGCTGCTCGTGCCAAGATGTGGCGGGCTGATATGGAAATGACGATTCGTCAAAAACGACGTGGCGAGACACGATGACGCGGCGTGAGGCAAGGTCGTAGCACCTGTATCCTTTGTGCTCAAGAGGGTAACCTAAGAATATGCACTAAGCGGAGCGGGGAGCTAGCTTGTGAGCGGATGTGGCATATAAGTTGGGATAGCTTAGGCACCCAAAAACGCGGAGATGATTGTAGGACGGGTGGACGCCGTGGAGAAGAAAGAAGGGAGTGTGAGAAGCAATGGCACGAGAAGGGCGCCGGGTGAGAAAGTAGGTGGCCGTGTGGAGGGCTTCTACCCAAAATGGAGGGGTGAGATTGGCTTGCATGAGTAGCGTGCGGATGATGTCCTTCGTCGTGCGAATGAGGCGCTTGGCCTTGCCATTTTGGGGAGAGGTATGGGGGAAGGAGAAGTGGTAGGCGATGCCATGGGAGGAGAAGAACGGAGAGAGGTGTTGATGAATTCACCACCATTATCGCATTGCATGCTTTTGATGAGCACATGAAATTGGGTTTGCACGAAAGCAAAGAAGCGCTGGAGGACGGTGGAGGTGTCGGATTTGTTGCGGAGTGGAAAAGTCCATGAGTAGTGTGTGTAATCATCCAACACCACAAGATAATATTGATAACCCGAAAAGCTTACAACAGGTGACGCCCATAGATCACAATGAATTAAATCGAAAGGAGAAAAAGTTCTGCTAGTGGATGAAGGAAAGGGAAGGCGTGGCTGGCGACCTAATTGACAAGCGCTACATGGGGTCTGTGGCTCTTTATTACAACCAACGAGAAAATCATGAGGGAGGGAGAAAAAACTATGAGCGCCGGGGTGACCAAGACGGCGATGCCACACATCCGATGAAGTGGTGAGGAAGGCCGACGCCCTGGATGGAGTGGTGCCGGTGAAGGGGTAGAGATCGCCGGTGCTAGCGGAGATCATGAGAACTCTCTGAGTGCGTAGATCCTTCACAAGAAAACCACAGGGGGAAAATTCAACAGAACATGAGTTGTCAGTAGTGAATTTGCGAACGGAAATAAGGCTAGTGACGACAGTAGGAGAAATAAGGATGTCAGTGAGGCAAAAATCATGAGGGGCGAGGGTGGTGGCTCCAGTGGCGGTGACGGGAAGCTGTTGCCCATTGCCGACAAGAATAGAAGAAGGAACATGCTTTAATGAAGAACGAGACATGGTCAGGGTACCTTGGGTGCCGATCACGTGCGAGGAAGCGCCACTGTCCATGTACCACTCAGGGGCGGGGTTGTGGGGGAAGCCGGAGTTGCTGTAGGCGGCGTTCAGCATGGCGTGGTGGTCCCATGATGGCTGCTGAGGTGGGTAGTACGGCGATGGAGGCGTCGGCGGGTACATGTGGTAGGCCTGAGCATGGGCACCCGGACGAGGCCCGAGGACGCCGACGGCGTTGGGAGGAACCCAACCGGGGCGCGGCGACTGGAGGGCCATGCCATACGGGGCGAAGTACCCGGTGAAGGGCGCCGGCAGGGACGCCTGGTGACCGCGCGCAGAGTAGTCACCGCGTCCACGGCCACGGCCGCGGCCACGGTCACCGCGACCGCGATCAGAGTGCGGCTGCGCGGGAGGGGCCGGGGCGTGGTCGGAGGGAGGCCGGTCGGAGGAGGAGCCGCTCGGGGCGCGATCGCCGGAGCCGCGCGAGCCGGAGCCAGAGCTGCTGGCCGGGCCGCGGTTACCGCCAGGAAGAGCGAAGGTCGAAGCGCTCTCTTCGGTGGCGCGCTGCGCCTGAGATTCCTCGGCCAGAACCATCCGTGAGAGGACGGTGTCGAACGGGAGGCCCTGGTCACCGAGGACGACGCGGATGGGGTCGAGGCGCTTGTCGAGGCCGTGGAGAAACTGAGTGGTGAGGTCGATCTCAGTGACAGCGTGGTCGATGTCGGCGAGGCCATCGGTGAGGAGCTTCGTGCGGCGCGCATATTCGGCCACGGGGAGATCACCTTGCTTGAGGTTGCGATATTGCCGGTTGAGGATCATGTACCGGGCATCCAGTAGTTTCTTGCTGTTGTGAAAAGATTACGATTGAGCAACAAAAAATAACACTTTTGATTTCTCAAAACAAAAAAAATGGTGTGATAGGCCTTGTGCCGAGCAGTCGCTTCTGAAAAGAGAAAATGTTCTATGATGACATGCAATGTGATTATTAATGAATGGTAGATGGTTCCTAAACTTACGTGATACTGTGTTTAAATTTTCTTTACTTGATCATGTTACTTAGGGACAATTGCCATATTTGGACACACATTCCTGATTTCCTCACTTCCGCCAAGGCAAAGAGGCGAAGGCTATTGTCGATGCGCCATTGTGAAAGCACCGCTACTTTTTACTGTGATGTGGAGGTACAACTTCTAACTGGTTCTATAGAGTGTGAATTCAATACTATCTTTATTTTGCAAAAGCTATACTGGTATCCATGTTTATTCTGCATTATTTCTTTTAGACTTTAGGATTGCTGAAATATTCAAGGTTTGCTTCTGGCCTACTTTCGATTTAGGTAGATATTTGTTCACAGGCCTAAAAATCTTCCTTTTGGTTATGTGATTCATTTTCTTTCATCGTACACAGCAAGTAACTAATTACTTTACCCAAGACGATGTATTTGGATGAAATTGGACTTAAGTTTTTTCAAGCTTGATGTGCACTTATATGGAAATTGAAGGGGAACAAAGAGTATTGTTGGTTCCCGTGGTGATAATTTGTTAACTTATTATAAGGAAGTTCATCCATTAAGCATGCTTTTGTTTCAACTGCAACTGTACAAGGTGCAGGTTGTGGTAAGTTTATCGCGAGTCATATAAAATTTCAAGGCCTTAAATTGCGTAGATCAATGAACTGAAATATACCATTTTACCAAATAAATACTGGTAATATGACATTCATAACTAATTTGATTTCTCACAAAGCTGCAGTATGGTCACTACTCTGTTTGTTCTTGGATAAATCGATACTTCAATAACTGACGTATTCTTGCAGCATATGAAGTTCAAGTAGAGGTAGAAATAGAACCGTACAGGTACTGTGATGTCGTGTATCGTGTACAATGAGCACAAGACAGTTTGGATGTTCTACCTTATTTACAGTTTACTCATGCAAGCTTCTTTAATTAGAAATAAAAATGAGTTATCACAAGACACAATTGCTCTTACAGTCCATTCTTGATGAACATATGTGTTTCTAGGATACCAATTCGAATCGTTTCTTGGTTTCTTGAATGACAGGTTTGCAAATCTTTATACAAGTTTTGAGTTCGGGCCACATCTAAATTGATTTCTATGTAGATGAGTGACTTGCTACATGTGTGGTGAAGTGTGTTTTTGACCACATCTAAAATGATTTCTATCTAACTTTACTCAGATTCAGTGAAGGAGAATCTCAATGAGGAGTCGAACGCGTAGCCCATCAACAGCCTCGTGACAAACTCTGAGTCTATCGCTCCTGATCAAAGAACTGTTGTTCTAGATGTACACCTACTGTGTTGCTTATTTTGCCATCACTCTTCTCGTTTACCTTAGGAGTAGTACCAATCTTAGAAAATGCTCCTAATTTGGGTAAAATTTGGAAACATTTATGGATGGATAAATTTATGGACTTGCTCCTTTATTACCTAATTGTATAGCCTATGATCTTATACAGTTGAGGGCCGCTTATCCTACTCTTTATGTGTGAAGTTAAAAGCTAAACATAGCTAATGACATAAGTGATCTGTTAAAATATATCGCGGAAGTAAGTACTTATTTTTGTTTCTACTTCTTCGGTTACAACTGGGAATTTTCCTATTAATGGAGCAAGTTGTGTTGATTTAACTTCAAAGTGGTATAAGAAACTTGCAGTTCTTTAATTTAGGTATCTTGTAAGCTACAGAAAAGAGCAGTATCATCCATTTGTCTGCAGATGCTCACCGAATGATTGTTCCGTCTCTGCTGACCCGCAAGATACTGAAGTTGGTGCCGGATGAGTGGCCCCTGTTAGGTGTTACTGGTAATCCAAACATATATTAACGTTTAGGAACTGAAATTGAGGAATATAGTAGGTATGATGAGTGGGATGCAAAAAGTGCAATAAGGAGACGTCAGTAGATTGATTGTTTATATTAACGTACTTTTAGTTTTGAAATTATGATGTGAGCGTATGATCGAAGCCTGGTCATATTGTGTGTAAAAGGATTTTCCTTTTTCATCTGTGCTTCCCTGTGAGTGTTCATTTTGTGAGATGAAGAAGGAAATAAATGCCTTTGTCAAGGGTTGCATATGGTGCTATGTTTTTTTCATAAGAACAAACACAATAGTCCAGGTTTTTTTAATAAATGGCGTCCAAGTTCTGTGAGCTAGAAGCCGAACTACATGATTAGGAATCGTTCTTTTCAGGAGTTAGATTAAACTAATACCATGAAATTATACCATTCAGCAAAATCGAAGCATAGTGGATTCGATTGGCAAATGTTGGTTTTTGTTGAGTACAGGCGGCCAATCCATGGGACGACACCCACACTAAGCTACTACCTCTGTTCCTAAATTTAAGTCTTTTTAAAGATTTAAATACAAACTACACAACGATGTATATAGATGTATTTTAGAGTGTAGATTCACTCATTTTGCTTTATATGTAGTTCCTTATTGAAATCTTGAAAAATACTTGTATTTAGGAACTGGGGGAGTAGAAACAAAGCTGTTTTTGCTTAAGATTAAAGAGCGATTTCTCAAAATAATTGAAATAAGGGATGTGAATGTCCTATAAGGAAAATGTGTACAATGAGGGATATTCAATATTTTAATGTGTGGTTGTAGTAACTTATAATTATGGCGTGTAAGCATTTGTACTAATCTAATATGTTTTGACGTGAGAAGATTGTGGATGTGCATCGTAATGGAATTTAACACAGAGGAATGTGTTTTGAATCGAAAGTATTGATTCTCTTGATCGATGGTTACAGAGAGTATATATATCCCCTGGAGAGATGCGACGATCGCGAAGAGATGCATCGGTTCCAGAAGAACAGGAGAGAGGCGACGGTTGCAACGGACACAGGCGTCCATGCGGGAGCAACCGCTCGTTCGATGGGCAAGGGGAGATTTCCATTAATTACAGATTATACTTTAATCTTAACACTCCCCCTGACACCTGTAAGTCTCTAAGTTTTTGCATACCAATTCCATGAATACATTTCTGAAACGTAGAATTTGGTAGAGACTTGGTAAATAAATCAGCAAGGTTGTCGCATGATTTGACTTGCAGAATGCTTATTTCCCCGCTTTTCTGAAGATTATGGGGAAAAACCATTTAGGGGAAATATGCTTGGCGATATTACTCTTGATGTATCATGTTTGCATCTGCGCAACACAGGCCGCATTATCTTCATAGATAATGGTAGGTGATTTTATCGAACCCATTGCACATGACTGTTGTATGTGGTTTATCATTCTGCGAAGCCATACACATTCGCATGTTGCTTCAAATAACGAAATTATTTCAGAATGATTGGTAGATGTTGCCACCAGAGTCTGTTTCGAAGACTTCCATGATATAGCAGTACCACCATGTAGGAACACAAAGTCGGCCTGAGATCTGGCATTATGGGGATCAGACAAATAGCCGGCATCTGCATATCCAATCACATCAGAGTCCTGATTTGTCTGGAACTGGAAAAATAGGCCAAGATCTTTTGTGCCTTGGAGATATCGAAAGATATTCTTCACTCCAGACCAATGACGTTTGGTGGGAGCTGCGCTATGTCTAGCAAGTAGATTCACTGCAAATGCAATATCAGGTCTTGTGCAATTTGCAAGATACATAAGCGCTCCAACAGCACTAAGGTATGGAACTTCAGGTCCCAACACCTTTTCTCCATCATCCCTTGGTCTGAACGGATCTTTCTCTATGTCTAGAGATCGAACCACCATGGGAGTTTTAGATGGATAGGATTTGTCCATATTGAATTTCTCCAATATTTTCTGGATATAGGCAGATTGGTGTACCATGATTCCTGAGGGAAGGTGCTCAAGTTGAATACCTAAGAAAAATTTGGTTTTACCCAAATCCTTCATCTCAAATTCCATCTTTAGGTGATTGCGTGCTTCATCAATGTCTGGTGTGCTGCCGATGATGTTGAGATCATCAACATACACAAAGATGATGCAAAATCCTGTAGAGGACTTCTTGATGAAAACACATGGGCAATCATCACTATTGGAGTAACCTTTCTGAAGAAGGAACTCACTGAGTCGGTTGTACCACATCCGTCCTGACTGCCTTAAGCCATATAGTGACTTATTCAGTTTTACACAATACATGTTGCGTTTCGCATTTTTATTCGGGACAGAGATTCCATCAGGAACCTTCATATATATGTCCGAATCTAGTGACCCGTAGAGATATGCGGTCACGACGTCCATCAACTGCATAGATAGACGATTTTGTACTACCAAAGATATAAGATATCGGAAAGTGGTTGCACTCATTACTGTAGAATATGTTTCAGTGAAATCAATGCCGGGTTTCTGCGTGAAACCTTGTGCTACGAGCCTTGCTTTATATCTCACCACCTCATTGTTCTCATTCCGTTTCCGGAGAAAAATCCATTTGAATCCGATAGGGAAACACTGGGAGGTGTAGGTATTGCTTTAGTGAATACCTTTCTTTTGTTAAGCGAGGCAATTTCTGCTTGGATTGCATCCTTCCATTTAGGCCAGTCAGAGCGCTTTTGGCACTCAACGATAGACCTTGGATCATGATCAGTGAGAAGGGTATCTGCAATCTTTTCAGCAAAATATATGTCGACAGTCGTAGTCTTACAGTCAAATGATTCTCTAGAATCAACATAGTTGATGGAAATTTCCTGCACCCCTAGTGACTCTTCGTGATTTCCCAATACGATCGAGTCTGGGTGTTCCGATGTCCCAGTCAGTTTGTGCACACTGAAACTGGGTTGTGGAGGTTGCCCTTCCACTGGGTGTATACTACCCATCAGGTGTTTGTCAACGTTGAGTTGACCTGCATTTAATGACTCTGAGGTTTTTCTCCTCGATTTACTTTGCTGCTTGCTAGAAGCATGCTCCAGGTCAGAGGTCGTACTACTCCCCCTCTTTTTAGGAATAGGGAGTTGAGTGGTTTTTATTGGTACCTCCACTCTTTCTGGCGCATTTCTGGCCGGGTTTAAGGATTTTGTAACGCCTTTCAAATCAGTAAATGAATCTGGCAGATTATTTGCAAGATGTTGCAAATTAATGATCTTCCGAACTTGAAGTTCGGTCTCTTGGGTACGTGGATCAGAGGATGAAATGGCATGAGCATTCCAATCAATTTCCGGGCATTCTTTCTGGTACTTGAAATCTCCCCCTAATGCCGGAAAATGTTCCTCATTAAATATGCAATCAGCGTGACGGGCTGTGAACAGATCCCGAGTCAGGGGTTCCAGGTACTTGATAATCGACGATGATTTATACCCCACATAGATCCCCAACTTCCTATGTGGGCCCATAGATGTCCGCTGTGGTGGTGAGATCGGGATGTATGCAGCACATCCGAACTTACGCAGATGGGAAATGCTTGGAGGATTTCCACGTACCAATTCTAGAGGGGAAGAACTGTGATATGCAGTTGGCCTCAATTGTATCAAGTCAGCAACATGTAAAACAGCGTGACCCCAACAAGAGATTGGCAAGTTGCAATTCGTCAACAAAGGTCTTGCAATGAGTTTGATCCTCTTAATCAATGCTTCAGCCAAACCATTTTGTGTATGGACATATGGAACAAAGTGCTGAACTTCAATCCCCAAAGCCATGCAATAATCATTGAAAGCACGTGAGGAGAATTCTGCAGCATTGTCTATCCGAATTGATTTAATTCGACTTGCAGGATAATGGGCTTGCAACTTAATGACTTGCCTCATTATCTTGGCAAATGCATGGTTTCGTGTGGATAGAAGACACATATGTGACCATCGTGTAGATGCGTCAATCAGAACCATGAAATACCAGAAAGGTCCAGATAATGGCTGAATGGGACCACAAATGTCTCCTTGAATACCTTCAAGGAACTGGAGTGGTTCAGCTTGTATTTTGAGGTGTGAGGGCCTCAAAATTAGCTTTCCCGTGGCACAAGATGTGCACACAAAATCATAAGATTGATGAAATGTTGACTCAAGCAAATTATGACCAATGGAATTGCTAGTAATTTTTCTCATCATCCATATTCCAGGATGGCCTAGACGATCATGCCAGGTTTGGAATGCGTTAACATTCTAAAAAATTACTTTGTATGCAACATGTTCCATGGGTTTGATGTACATATAGTACAAACCAGACGATAGAGAAGGACTTTCCTCTTGTACCTTTTTGCCATATCCATCATCTTTAGTAAAGAGTAGATACTCCTCTTTGTTGTCTTCATGGGTTTCAATATGAAAACCATTTTTATGGATATCTCGATAACTGATCAGGGTACGTGTAGAATCGGGATACAGTAAAACATCCTCAATTGTCACATATGCCCACTTGGGAGGGTGAATATGGCACGTCCAGTACCAACAATCACAGTATCGCGTCCAGCGATAGTTAGAATATCTCCATTTGTCTTTTTCAGAGTTTGGAAATATTTCATCTCCCTCAGTATGGAGATTGTGGCATCACTGTCCACAAGGCATAATTCCTCTTTCATCGGATTGTCCCCGTAGAAAACTATATAAAACAAAGAATTTTCAATAAGAAAACCTCATAGTAATATATAGAATACAATCTTTATTATATCAAATGTGCTGATACAATACAATATAAAGACAACAACAAACTTATGTTCTTATTACAATCATCACAAATGGACATAAGTAAGTAGATCACTAAGGAGATTGAGGGACTAGTCGAAGTCACCAAACACGTTGTTTGCAGTGTACTCAATCAACGTGTTCTACATTTCAGCAATAGCCTCAGGCAGATAAGGAACCACGACATTGCTCAGTCCAGGAGGAACATCGTGCGAACCACCAGCTCCTTTTGCGCTATCTGGATGAAGGTTGAAGTTGGCTTCAAACCTTTTCCCTTGAGGTGCTTTGCGTCCCTGAGATTGCTGGTACATCATAACCAGATGCTTGGGCATTGTGCACTTTTCAGTAGAATGCGTGGAGCATCCACACTTGTTGCAAAGCTTAGATTTATCAAACCTAGGCTTTGAAGTGCCTTTTCCCTTGCCTGGGTATCTAGATCTCCTGTTCCCATTGCGCTTTCGCTTATGCTCGGAATTGGATTGTTTACCTCGAGAGGTAACATTAAACTTTTGTCTATTTGCAACATTCAGATGAACTTCAGGTAAAGGTTGTGCCCCAATTGGGCGCTGAGAGCCATTCTTAGCGAGTAGCTCATCATGCTTTTCAGCCTGAAGTAACATGTGAATAAGCTCGGAATAGACAGTGTAGTTAAGAGCATGGTATTGCTGTTGGAGGATCCTATCTGAAGGGAGCATAGTAGACAAAGTTTTCTCTATCTTCTCCCCCTCAGTAGTTTTCTTCTCACAAAAGCGCAGTTTGGAACATATCTTATGAACAACATGATTGTACTCACCGATGGACTCGAAATCCTGAAGACAGAGATGAGTCCAATCATGGAGTGCTTCTGGCAGGACTACTGCTTTCTGCTATTCATACCTCGTTTTGAGGGCCAGAAACAGAGTACTAGGAGATTCCTCCGGTAAATACTCAGACTTGAGATCTGGATGAATATGGTGCCTTATGATGAATAAGGCAGCATAGTTCTGCTGTTCTGTCAGCGGCGTGGCCCCAGCCGGGAGAGGAGTCTTCGGGGGTTGAATTGCACGCGCTATCCCACATGACGCAAGACTGATATTGATGTCCATAGCCCATGTAGGGTAGTTGTGGCCATTGAGGGCAAGCTCCTCAAACTCTTTGGCAGTCATCTTTGCCTACATGGGAAACCAGAGATAATTAATTTACAGGTGGTAAATTAAAAACCATCATGGTTGTGTAATAAGAATGCAAAAATTGATACTCAAGTCTAAACTTGAAAAATTCTCAACCTCAATTGTGTGAACATAACACTTTGAAGATCACATAGATCTCACAGTAATAGGCTACATCGCCATTACCTTGTGTATGCTACAATTCAGATATAAGGAATGCACGTTGGAGGTAATCGTTTGTCGAGAATGACAAAGCGTAGACCTCACAGTAAGAGAGGATATTCTGCAAATGAGCAGTAGATCACAACTCATTACCTTGTGATTCCAAATAAGATGAGGGAGAAACATCAAAAAATTTGCAAGTTTGATATGCGAGAGAAGACCTCAATCGCAAAGACATGTTCGATAAAATGAGATGTGGTAAACACATGGAACATGTCATTCTTCCCAGATGAAATCCGGTACTTTATTTATATTATCAATCCATTACATAATATAAACACACTAATAATTACACAAGTCCTAGTTAGATTTAATCTAGAACTGGACTAGTATGTAAGTAGCAGTCAAACTAGGTACTAAACAGTACTAAGCAGAGTCTAAAACTGCACCATATACAATAATTAGTACTAGACTAATAAAAAACAGAGATTAAAAAACTTGAAGAGAGCAGGTCGACGCCTGGGCCTGGGCCTGCCACCGCCGACCGAGGCCAGCCTGCAGCCACCCACACCGCATAAGAGGAGGCGAGAGGTGGGGTGGTTACAGATAAGGACCTGCACCACGCTCGATCTCCACCACCACCTGCGCTCGCAAGGAGCAGGGAGCCCAGTCGCCGGCGACCGGGGCGAGCGCCGATGCCTCCCCTTGCATCTTCAGGTGTCAGCGACGTGACACCGACGAGGCCTCTTCATCTAAAGAGGAGACGACGACGGTGGAGGCCTGGCGCAGTGGAGTAGCAGTGAAGCCGAGATTCGCCGTAGCCCATGAGCCTGGGCGACGGCCCGGGCGACGGTCGAGGGCTGTGACAGCGCGCCTGAAGAGGCGGCCGAAGCACCGCTCCACGCGGCTGCTCGAGCCCGCGGCTGTCTCCTGTTGAGGCGTGCCGACGGCGGCGGCGCCTTCCATGCCGACTCCAAGGCGGACAAGTCCGGAGGCACCGGTCGGTGCGGAGACGAAGGCGAGCGCCTCCTCCTCGTTCACGACGGCGCGCATCGGCACAGGGCAGTATCCGGGTGGGCCAGCGGCCTCGGAGGCGGGTGTTGGCGTCGACGGCACGAGCCAGGCGGCCGGCGGAGGAGGTGGTGGAGGCGGAGATCCAGGGGGCGGTGCAGGCGTGGCTGCAGCCCTGTGCACCATGGAGGCGCTCGGGCCGGCCACTAGCCAGGGGTCGAACCCCATGGTCGCCTGGCCACGGGCGCAGGGAGCACCATCGTGGTTGCGTCCAGGAGCGAGAGGA
>NC_041388.1:479160405-479170158 GCF_002162155.2 Triticum dicoccoides
GGAGCACCACGTCCAGCAGCGCAGTGGTGGCCAGGAGCGCCACGTCCAGCGGCGCTGCGGCCGAATCGACGGATGGCTTGCATCCGGCGACGGAAACGGCGGTGGCCACCAACTCCATGGCGGCGAAGGGCAATGAGGCGGTAGCGGCGACCATCCTCGCGGATCAGATGGAGGAAGAAGGAGACGAGTCCTGTCATCTCACCGGCGGCGAGTGCTTCCTCTCTTCTCCTTTCTCTGTTGCCTTTCGCTCTCTCTGGCTGTTCTACGTGCGTGATAATGTGTTTTGAATCGAAAGTAATTGATTCTCTTGATCGATGGTTACAGAGAGTATATATATCCCCTGGAGAGATGCGACGATCGCGAAGAGATGCATCGGTTCCAGAAGGACGGGAGAGAGGCGACGGTTGCAACGGACACAAGCGTCCGTGCGGGAGCAACCGCTCGTTTGATGGGCAAGGGGAGATTTCCCTTAATTACAAATTATACTTTAATCTTAACAGAATGAATTGGCTTAACTTTATAACTACGCTTGTGAAAAATGAAAGAACATACATCATTCAACTGCAAGGGGCTGGATTAATGAATTAGTGTCAGTAGAAATTACTGTGAGTGCCGGTCTATTGATGTGTACATTTAAAGAACGGATGTAGCATGGCAATGTCATACTCCACTTTAATGGATAAAGAGAGAAGGGGGGTTACTGTTCACCCACCAGGCTTGTTGCGACACATGGACAATTAGCTATTATGTTGAACCATTTGAATATGCATGCCCCATTGCAACACATGGGCTTCTTGCTAGAAATGTCCGGCTACGAAGGAAAACCGAGTAGGAAGGGAAGTGTCCGGCCGAAAAAGGGAAGGGGTGCGTCGTGGGGTGTGGTTTTTGTGTTGGGACCATGTGTTGGAGATAACATCGCAGATTGTCAGGACAATCACATTTGTTCCTCATATATGAGCTGGATTTGGGGCACCCGCATTGTCCAGATGATTGAATTGTGGGGAGCCTGTTGTGTGCCTGTTCGATATCCAAACACGTCCGGATGTATGAGGGAGAAATAAGCTTCGACCTTGAAGACAAGCTTAACCATTTGTCTAATTCATCTATATGCATTGTAGCCCGTAGCAACACACGTGCATTCTACTAGTATATATGGTTGCTCACCGTTGAGGCGACCGTGGAGCGCTCTGCTTGCGTCCCTTCGCGCGCGCTCTGCCAGCGGTTGGGCATGCGTATGATCACGTCGGGGGCCCCATATGCATGTGGTTGCACCGCGTGGGTTGCCACATGATGCCGTTACGTGCGGCACGATGGAGTTACACGCTGCAAATTAGAACTACCATCAGGACGTGCCGATATTCCTGGCCGTCCAGCTTCCCCTTTAATTCTCGCGGCCATTATAACCTTAGTCTCTTCAACCTTTCGATCGCGCCCCACAACACAACAAGCACACCCATGATGACACATAGAGAGGGGATGTTTAGTGGTGCTCCAATGGAATTTGGCGAGCATAAAGTGGAGACCCATGCGAGGGAGACAGATCTCTTGGTGGTGTACAACATCGACCCGACCGTGGTGGACGACCACATCAACACCGTTGAGCAGTTGCTTGCTCGAGACAAGTACAAGGTGGTCGGCATCGACCTCCAGTACAGCGTCGGTCGTCCCAACATAGATCAGAAGGTTGTCGTCGCCCAGTTGTGCGTGCGCCATCATGTCCTCATCTACCATTGCTGCATGGCCACAGAGCCTTGCGACCGTTTCACCAGGTTTGTCAACAGCAACGACTACAAGCACTACAAAAAAATACACTTCTGTGATGATATGTGTTTGTTACAATAGGTCGCTTTTTTGTCATGCATGTACATCCATGACAAATTTATGACAGAATCAAGATAGGCATACCTGTGCTGTCGTAGAAGTGTTCCATGACATTACCAAAATTATCATCACGGAAGTGTACACTTCCATGACGATAAGTCGCGAGTCACAGAAGTGCTTTCATCAAGGGTGACCGTCACGTGGCATCCACTGTAACGGAATGCCGTTAAGCTATCGGGTCGGGTTTTGGATCCGATAACCCGTTAACAGCCCCGACCAATGGGAAATTTCCACGTGTAAAATTCTTATTGGCCGGGCGAAACACGTGTCAGCTCGTCAGTGGGCCAGATAGGCGCCTATGTTACGTCGACACGTGGCACGGCCCAACAGAGGCCCATTCCTGTGAAAAGGCCGACCCGTTTGACTTGGTCAAAAGGTGGCGGGCTGGCCCATGTAAAGCCTGTTAACGGCATGTTCGCATATAGCCCATTTACAGCCCGCTAACCCAAGGCCCGTTACGCCCTATCCGAATTAGGCCCAGTAGCGTCATCTGGGCCATCCAATATGATTCCAGCCCATTTTCACTTCTGGCCCATGTATGGCCCATGACGTCTTTCGGCCCATATGAGGCCCTATGTAACTCTTGGCCTATTAACAGCCCGTGGTGAAACTGGCCCGTAATGAACAATGCATCACTTTCCATTAACGACCCGTGATGAAACTGGCCCGTAATGAATAGTGTATCACTTTATACCCATTAACGGCCCGTTATTCCGTTGGGCCGTTTCCAGCCCATGTTATCTTTCGGCCTTCTCAGAGCCCATTTATTCTTGGGCTCATTTCTAGCATTTGTTTACTTACGTCCCATTACTATCATTTTCTGCTTGTGGGCCAAATTCAGCCCGTGGTTCCAGTCGGCCCGTTTGTGGTCCGTTAATACGTTGGGCCGTTTTCATAGCGTCATTAAATACGGCCTATTAACGATGGCCCGTTACGGTCGGCCCATGAACAGATGATTCCAACTCTAGCCCATTTACGACCATAATGCGGCCTGTTATTGGCCCATGTTTGGCCAATCGATCATACGGCCCGTATAAGGCCCATTGATGATACGGCCCGTAGAAGGCCCATTGTTTCTACGGCCCGTAGAAGGCCTATTGTTTCTACGGCCCGTAGAAGGCCCACTGTTTCTACGACCCGTAGGAGGCCCAGTGTCACTACAGTAAATATTAGCCCATGGTTATTGTGGCCTAGTTTAAAAAAATAGGTTATTGCAGCCACTAGTTAACCGCGGAAAAAGAACTGCAATGACTACAAGCAAACAAATAAACAAGACAACAAGGAAATAAATAAGCAAGCAACTAACGCTAGGCTATCACGGCTATTACACATATTACATCCACTGGGCATCAAAGTTCACCGCCAGTGCAAATATAGGGAACAAAGCAGCATATCATATACACTGGCCGTCAAAATTGGCCACCAGTGCAAATAAATGCGGCAGCAAAACAAGAGCATAACTAAAACAACTTCAGAAGAGCTCAAGAAACGCTATCCTGGGTATCCACCATGCTGGCAATAAGCTTAGCAAGCGGATTAGCTTTGTCCTGTTCGGCGCTAAAATCCTCCAAAGCTTGTTGTTGCACCAGAAAGTATGCATCTGAATGCTCCAGGGACTTCCGCAGTCCTTCCGCTTCTTGTCGCAGCACAGCTGATCGATGTCTTTCAGCTTGTAGTTGAGACTCAAGAAACTGAACCGATTCAGACAGTGAGTTTGAATAGCTTGTGCAAGCGGTAGTGGCCAGTACCTCCAACACTAAACCAAGACAGGATGTGTCACTATCCTAAACCTTATCTGCATTACTTCCTTTACCGTTGCTTAATAAGGTACTCTTCCCCAATATTCTGTCAGCATTCTAAAAGAAGAAATAAGCAGGCACATAACAAGTTAGCATGTACTAGTATATGAAACTCATTTCGGTGAACCAGTTCATTAGTAAGGTGGACAGGATTAAACTACCAAGTCTTCTATTGCCAAGTACTAGTACATAATAAAAGCATCAAACAAACATATATCTATGTCCTATGGTAGCAATGGAATCTTAAATTAGAACAGTTGTGCTTCAGGTTTAGGCACTTGTTCTACATGAACAAAGTACAGTAAGACGCAAGAATATAATACTTAAAAATAGAAAATGAGCTCATAGACCTTACCACATTCTTGGTTCGGGACCAGTACAGAACAAGGCGTTCCCAATCATCGTCCAGTAAATGTGTCTCGGGAGAACGTAAGGGAATTTGATGAGTTTCTTTGCCGGTGAAGTACATTTTCTTCAGGTAATTACGATACTGCCACCAAGCATTCTTGAAGATAGCTGAGGTATTAGCACAGGTTACCTCATCCTGAGTTTCCAAATCGGTCCTTCTCTATAGAGAAAAATGGGAAAATTTGCTGTATTATAACCATCATGGAGGTAGGATGTATGGGACGAAGCAAAGTAATTGCCATGAATAACATTACTTGCACATAACTCCTGGACAAACACCTGCAACTGGCATTTTCCTTCATCTTCGGTATAATATTTCCAAGATGGGAAGATACGCACATACGATTTAACAACATCAAATGCGATAGATGCTAAACTATGACTAGCTGGTTGTGCTTCCTCCACAGGAATAGGTGTACTAACTGGTGGAGTTGGGGTTCGCCGTGATAGTACTGGCCCTTTGGGCACTGGAGCTGCCTTACTAACTGCTCTTGTTTGGGAGCTCGGTGGTGGAGATGGTGCTGTGTCAACATGAACTGGGTTACTATCGGCTGGGGTTGGGGTTAGATTGGGTAAAGCTGGTTCTCTGTCCATCGTAGTAGGGGTACAATCTGCGAGAGTTTGGGTTATGTGTGGTAGGGCTGGTTCTTGTGCATGTACAACCGGGGTGCTATCTCCACCAAGAGGTAGCACTGTTTTATTTGAAGACCGTGTTTTTAGTCCGCTAGATACTGGCATCACCCGCTCCAATTCAAATGGCTGATAAACAGGAAACATAGTTGAATGTATAGACATTGTATGAGAGGCAGATGCAATAGATAGTGTGGAAAAAAGAGGGCATGAAATAGTTGACATGTATATTGTTTAACTAAAATGGATAGCATGACATAATTTCACATATATGATGTCTATCTAAACTGGATAGCATAGCATAACATAATTCAAAGATATGATGAATAACTAAACAGGATCACATGACATAATTCACCTACATGTTATCTAAGTAATCAGGATCGCATAATTTAATTCACATATGTGATTTATATGCTAAACAGAGGGCATTCGATATGATGTCTGAACTAAGAACATGGTGTTGAATATTGTGTATATGATGTCTAAACTATGCAATGCAAGACACCGTATGCATGATATGAGCAGTATAACCGTGCCAAGTTAGAGCATACACCTCAGTGGGGGAATATGACTGGTCATCTGTCTCTGAATCCATCTTTGAGGAGCTATCGGGACCCAACAAGAGATCTGCTTCGACAGGTAGCACTGTCTGCTCTGAAGGCCTTGTTTTCACTCTAGATTTTTCCATCTCCCACCCAAATGGCTGATTCACAGGAAGAGTAGTTTAATGTACAAACATTGTCGACAAATGGAAATGTAATGAAGAAAAGGATGGGCAAGATATCATGCAAATATATGATGCCTGGTTAAACAGGATGGCGTTGCACATTTCACATATATTATGGCTGGCTAAAAGACATGAGACTGCATAATTCCCATATATGATATAGAAACTAAACAGGTGGCATTACAGAACATGTCTAAACTAAGCAGATGACATATATGATGTCAAAAGTAGGCACTGCAAGGCAACATATGCATGATATGACTAACATCATCATGCCAAGGTAGAGCAAACACCTTGGGGGTAAATAGGAGTGGTCAGCGGCATCCGAGTCCGCCTCAGAACAGATATCTACCTCTGGATTACAATCTGGAGAGGGGTGGGGAGGGTTTGCCATTGAACCCACCATGGAGCAATGTCTGCATGACATTGTATTGCCGCGCAAAACTCTTCTCTTTTTCTCTACATGTTCAGCATGACTGTGTACAATATCTGGCATGCATACGAAAAAAATATGGTGAGATTATGTAAGGAGAGCATGCAGAAATTTAGAGTGATGGTAACAACCAGTGGATCGATGTTTTTCCGTTGAACCAAAATAGCCCTAATGGATCGACGTGAATGTATAGTAATAAGTGATGCAACAAGTGTACAACCTCTTTGCCGTAGCCGTGTCGACCTCAGCATCATTGGGTTGGCCGCTGAAGCAGTTGAGGCAGAGGTGGCTGTCGGAGGTGTGGAGGAAGATCTGAGGAATCTGTAGACGGCATCCAGGGCACTGCTCTGTTGTGATGGATCGTTCTATCGTCGGAGCAGCTCCGGTGAGCCGTAAGACATCAAGGCTGAAGCAGCACAAGACAGACATCGTCAATCTCAAGTGGGATTCTAATAGCATCTCCAATAGATGATGTAAAATGGATGTAAAATTAACATCACCAAAAACCACCTGACTACAACAGATGAGGTAAAAACCGTTGACTCTGAACTTAACTGTCAAAACTGAAATTTACTGTGGAATCTGAATGCTACTATCGAAACTGAACGCAATGGTAGCACAGAGGCACTTGACATGTAGTTTAGGGAGGGCCTGCAGTTCATCTTCAACCTCCACCCCCCCTGAGCCGCCCGCCACCATCGCCCGAACCGCCGGCCCCAGCGCCGCCTCGCCGCCCCGAAACAACTCGCCACCGTCGCCCCGGCCAGGCCTCTAGGCCCCCCGCCCCCACCCTAAACCCTAAGATACATAGTGGGGTACCTCTCCGGCGAGCCCCCGTCCCCGCTGCGGGTGGTTCTTCCTTAACTCCGGCGAGCCCCCCAACCCCTGAAAATCGACTGACCCAAAAGTCGATTCAGTCGACTGAAGTGTGGCTTAATCAAAGCAGAGCAGTAGCACGAGCGAGGGGGAGAGCAACAGTAGGAGCTGGGCGAGAGAGCGATCGAGCGAGAGCTAAAGCAGCAGCAGCAGATCCGGCTGGTATGGACGCCGCCGCCGAAGGGGCCTCGCACTGAGGGAGAGCCGCCATGGAGATGTCGCCCGCGGCGCCGACTTCAAGGTAGCCACTCCATGGGGGTGCGGGATGGAGCACCGTCGGCGCCGGGAGGTCGAGTTAAGGAGAAGGTGCGATGCGATGAGTGTACAACCTCTTTGGTGGCGCCGAGTAGGCCTCGGCTTCGTCCGAGGAGTCGGTGAGGATGCTGCAGTTCCGGTGGAGCAGGTTAAGGCGGTGCTGTGGGGATGGAGCAACCGCGATAGACGAGGCGATCGTCGGAGCAGCTCCTTGGAGGTGGAGGACGGGGCGGCTGAACCGGCGGGACGGCGAGATGGACGACGGACCTCATCCGGGGAGGTGGACGCGGGACGTCGAGCTGTTGCGGTGGACGACGTCGTCGGGGAAGAGGCTCCGGCTGGGCAGCGGTGACGTGGTGGACGGAGGAGGGTGGGGTTTCGCGGCTGGAGCGGAGAGGTTATGGCGGCCTGGGATTTCGAATGGTGAAAAGGGGGCGATGGGAGGGGGTGAAGTATGACTTAGGAACGCACTTGTCCAAAATGTAGGGTGTGTTACAAAAGTACCCCCCACCGATTTGGACTAGCGGCCCTTTCGACTCAGGGTTAGAAGGGGGATTTCGTGTGTTGGGATTTGGGAGCCGGAGGGAGTTTTTGTGCGCGTTGCAATTTCGGGATAGCAAGGCGCGGATTGTGAAGGCGCTAGTTTTGGGAGCACAATATCTGAATTTTCGGGATATAACAAGACGCGGCTTGAATTTTAGGGACAAGCCTAACGTGTAGTAATATTGTACTTGTACGTACCAAATCAATACGCACTTCCCTCAACCAAAAAGAAAACGAAAAAAATAAAACTATTCACACCACACAAAGAGAGAGTCTTGCCCCATTTTACTATACAAACGCTATTCAAAGCTACTCCCTCCTTCCATCTATATAGGGCCTAATGCGTTTTTCAATGCTAACTTTGACCAAATATTAGAGCAATGATATATGACATGCAACTTACACAAAGCACACCGTTAAATTCGTCTGTGAAAGGTTCTTTCAATGATATAATTTTCACATTGTGCATGTCATGTACTATTAATCTTGTCAATAGTCACAGGCGGTCTTAAAAATCTCATTACGCCCTATATAGATGGAAGGAGGGAGTATGAATCCATGTTATGTCCGATTAATTTTATTTGCTTGCTGTATAATGCATGTAACCTACTCATACCAACATTTTAGTGCATTTCAAATGTCTATACTACCGCTGCAATTCGAACTAAATTTGAATTTGTTTCTCTATTTCAATAAGAATCTACAATCATGATTGTTGCCAACTTCAACCATCATAGTTTCCTTGCTATCCGCCAGATATAAATCAGACGGCCTATAATGCAGGATGGCAGGCACACCATCATCAACAACTCCGTTTTTTATAAGAGTAGAGATAAAATATATTAAATGTAGTATACCATGTTCATAACCACACCATTTGTATCACCGTTATATATATTCACACATCCGTCGGTTTGAAACACTGATAAATTCTTCAAATATCCGAATTCGCTTTTCATAATGAAGTATATATGATCTCTATTCGTCTTTTACACCCACACAACCCTCTTATCTTTGTAGCTAGCACTAACTTTCTCTTGTGCATGCACACCCCCGCATCGCTCTCACCCTCCCTCAACATTCTCTAGCTCCATCGCGCAAATTCATCTTTTCACTTTAGGTTGTTCACCCACGGTGTGTGTAGGCCCCCCAGCTCCTTCTTTACGGCACACATCGATCGATATGCCTCTCTAGCCAGGTGTGCCTAGCACAAACACAAGCTTCCCCTCTTCTCTTGTCACCGTCCATGCCTCACTCCCACCACTCTTTTCATCGTTCTCGTACTCACACACTCCTCCCCCTCGATATAGTATGCCTCTCGTACCACCTCCTACATGCATCCCTCTCTCTCTATCCTTCTCCTCGTGCTTCATTTGCTTCTAACACACACATGCATGTATACCAATCGATCTCCCAACATATACCTAGAGCGACTTTAACTACCCCCCCATCGATCGACGTACCTCACAAGTTATGTCTCTCCTTTCTCTTACAAAGGGTGGTTGATCTTCCTATGTAGTTACGTCTGCTTACCACAACCACATTGCCCCCCTCATCATTCGTGCATGCCTCCTGACCCGTCTCTCACACGCACGTGCACAGACAACAAGCAACCATCTCCTCTGTTATTGATATTGCGGGCGTGCCCTCCATTTGTCTAGCAAGCCTATCCCACCATTTGTTAGAAGCAACTCCACTACCACCCCCTCCAACACTCTAGCTCTGTCTCTCTCGCAACCTTATTCATCTCCTGCACATATGCATGGATGCCGGTCGATCTCCCTTAATACATGAGTCAGATCGATCTCCTTAATACATGAGGTAGGACTCTCTCCTCCTCCACACATATACCAGCCATTGTACCTCTATAGTTAATTGGGCCTCCCTCTTCCCCCACCACACACCGATAGTCGAGCGCTGCAGGTAGGTATCCATGCCACAGAGACAAACTGCACATGTCCCATCTCACGTTCCAATAGGCCAGCCACTCTATATCTTTGACCTGGGCACACACAAATTCGATGGCACTCTTTATCGATCGCACGCGCGCGCGCACACACACACATCATCCCTCTCTTCGATTCTATGGACACCTCAAGCCGATGATACCTCCACTCTCTTCTCATGGATCTCCCCCTCTATATATATGTTATATCCAGGACTCTATTTCACACACATTGCATATGTTAAATTTTTTG
>NC_041388.1:479170354-479180608 GCF_002162155.2 Triticum dicoccoides
TCAAAACCCCACACACTATATCTCTCTAGGTTTGTATCTCTCTCACACAACCCCACGTAGGTGGTGTACATATACAAGAAGAGAATAGGTGCACCGTGCACGTACTCACGCTTCGTGCCCAGCCACACCCGCGCGGGTACATGGTGGAGCTCATTTCTCTACAGAAGCTGAATTTGTTTTTGAAACATCAAGTGGCCAGAGACTCGAAAACTTATTTGCCCATTAGTGACTTGTCAGGGCGGTGGATTTTAGTTTGTACGATAATGCTGCATCCACCTAAAGTAATGAAAGTTCTTACGTAAACTTCCTAGTAATTCCCTCTTCGTAGGTGCAGCATTACTCCTAACATTTGTAATATCAGTTTGAAACTTGTAATATTGTCGTGTCCTATTCCTGCGTTTTCAAAATCCTACGAATCAAACAGGTCCTGAGTTGGTGATGATGTTGTGCCTCCCATCTTTCACCAATAGCCGTCGGATCTAGATCTGACGCATACAAACCAAGCTTCTCCATTTTTGCAAAAAGATGCCCACAGTTGTTCCCTATTTACAAACAACTCCTTGTCTCTCACAATCTAGGAGTAGAAGGCCGTGGAAAAATCTGGCGCGATGGCCGCTGCCGGAGCCGTCCACCCCCAATCTTGGTGTTCCGTGCAATGCACGGGCATCTACGCACGGGAAATTATGTCGAACAGGGCTAGTTGTAAGCAGGCTAGCTCTACAGCCATGATGATAGTGACAGCAGACGGTGAGGCTGACTATGGTATGCCGAACACGGCGCCTATACTCAGGTGTCATCTCCGGTGCAGGGTCTTGTCACTTCACTGTGAGGAGCAGCACGTAATAATTTGACCAACGGGTAGTACAATGCTAGTACTCCTACTACTACATTGGTAGTACTACTACTAGTACTAGTAGCACCACCGTATGGATTTAGGAGTACTACCACGTCCACTGGCACCGAGGAACGTCTCCAGGTAGTATTGCTTGAGGCCGCCAGGGCGAGGGGCCGCTTGGACGACAACTTCGTCTCCTTGTTCGACGAGGTCCTCGTCGGTTTCCTCGACAAGTTCACCGTTGTCAAGAAGCTTGCAGACGACTTTGACGTAAGCCTCCAGCCGACGCGCCCAGGCTCTGCGATGCCCGCCATCCTCAACGGCCACTATGGTAAAAACCTCTTCGACGCACTAGTGGCCCTACGACTGCCCGTCGTCGCGCCGGAGAATGTCCACCTTGAGGTCGCGCTCGTCGCGCAGCGCCTGGCGCAGCAAGATACCATCGACATACTCACCCACGTCTATGCGCAAATCGTCCACAAGGACTACTACATGCAAGAGGAGGACGATAGGACGCTGGCCTTCTTGGAGCGTAGGGCAACCTTGGACGGCACTGTTCAGAAGCACGTTGAGCTCGCCGCCAACGCCGCTGCTCCTCACACGTCGGTTGGTGACCCGGCGCACTAGGGCGTGAGGATGTTGTTGAACATTGATGGATCCGTATGTATTTTTATCTTTCCGTCAAATCCATGTAGTAGTATATGATACTACAGTAATTATCTTACCTTTCGCATCAACTTCATAATTTTCGTACGTACTCCATGCATGAACGGCGCCAGAACCAAACTTCTCATTACTCTAGGCAAAATCGTTATTTTCTATCTATCGGTCGCGCCATGGAGCAGAACCGAATTTTACAAGTTACGAGTTCAAAAGGAAAAGCCTGCCGTGTTTGCGTTGCACCCCCACATGGTTTGAGTTGCAAACCGACTATCGGCAAACCCCCACCCCGCCCACCGCGCGATGGCTGAGAAAACAGGAGGGAGAAGAGATGGATGTAGCATGGACTCCAAGAAAATTGGTGTCGGATGGGACTCGTGTGGGTGGCGTGTGCCGTACTGCTAGACGTGAATGCTACTGAGTTATGGCCCATGCCACCCTACTATATCGAGCCTATATCGAGGTACGTAGAACAAATTTCCTACAGTCCATGCTCAGCCCTCCTCTATCTCTCTTCTCAGCCAGCCAGCGGACGCGCGGAGCCCATCATCTGTTTGCTCACATGCGGCCCCACATGTCAGTGAAAACGCAAGAGGACCCACTGAACCTGCACATCTTTCACCTCGACATGCTGGTGATGAAAAACAAATCCAATAAAGATCTTCGATGGCCGCTTTTGGAGTTACTCAAGAGTAGTAAGATTCTACTTATAGTTTAACCCAAGATGCACATCTCGTGGCTTCAACTACCACTCTATTTTCTTTCATGACACGACCTGGATGCTGGATGTCCCACGTGTCGGCAAAAGGAGGAAGAACCTGACCAAATCTTCGGTTCTGCTCTTGGATGAGATTAGTGCACTTGTTGATACTCCTACTAGAATAGAGGCTAGACATGAGACTAGATGCGATGAAGCAACGTCTACTTCTTTACACTCAAAAAAGAAAGAAGCATGCAAGATCGAGCCTCCGCAGATCAACAATGAATGCATCGAGAAGGCACTAATCCAACTTACAGGAGTAGTAAAATGTATTCTTGTGGTTCTTGTTTTCTTTGGTCTTGCTTTTCTAGTGAAAATTATCGTTGGAGTTCGTGCAAAATGGAGGTCCGTTTGGGGTCGTGCGTTGGAGTTGGCCTTACAAGTGGGACCGTAGTTAAGGAAACCGACTATCGGCAAACCCCCACCTCGCCCGCCGCATGATGGCTGAAGTTAGAGAAACGACGAGGTTGAAGAGATTGCTCTAGCACGGACTCCAAGAAATAATATGGTGTCAGATGGATGTCGTGGTGGTGGCGTGTGCCGTACTCCTGGATGTGAATGCTTGTTCTGGCCCATGCCACCCTACTACTCCTACTACTTACTCCTACTAGTATATAGTATACTAGTATCGAGGATTCGAGGTGCTGGTTACGTACAACGAACACATTAACATATGGTACAGTAAAAACACCCGCCTGACGCGCAAAGCATGTGAAGCTAGTAGTACAAATTTAGAGAAGCGACTCGAAAGCCATTCATAAATTTAGTAAGTTTATCACAGGCATATAATTTTATTACATACAACAGGTCATCAACCCACATCGACAACGAGGATACATTATAAATACTAAAGTTTTCACCACACAACAAATAACAAGCCATGAAATGAACTTCAACTCAACCATTCCGCGGTGTTGGAAACGCTTGCTTTGAACCACAAGTGATTCTCTGGGACTGGCCATCCGTTGTCGATCTGGAGACCAACGCAGGACTGATCATCCAGGCTGAAGCGGGCTACTATATCAGTACCAGGGTAGGGAACCACCCAAATGTTCGGGGTATAGACACAGTTGCTTCTCATAAATGTGTCAACAGCAGTTGGATCGCCTTTCACCATCATCGGATAGTTTTGTCCAAGGAAGAGCGAGTTTTCTCCAAGACTATCAATTTTGTGCCAGGGAGAAGGAGTTGGCGCTGGCTCACTAGTATCCATCCTGAATACCATGCAATGGGTGTTGGAATAGGTCCGGAGAGTGCGACCATGGGAGACACCTGCTTCCTTAGCAGTAACATCATCAGTGGGCTGTATACACACAAGAAGAGGTGATCCATCGGAATTAGTTGCCAGGCGCCACAGAGTATATCGGCACTGCTCGTGATCATCACCATCGGCATCTCCCCCTTGGTTATAGAACTTTTCAAGTATAGGTGGTGGGATGTTCACAGGACCTTGGAAACACGAGAGGAAGGTTAATTAGTAAAGGGAAACTTGCTAACCCGCATGCATGTGGATGAAACAATTATAATTATGGTAGAAGACAAACGTACCGAAACTACGAGGATACCATGCAAAAAGAGTGCCACGAGTGGTGTCAGCAAACACAAGGCCCTCGTATTGAATTGCATCACAGTACTCATTCGTGCACAGAAACTGATGTTTGAGCAATGTCCATCGAGTCAAACCACTAAGGATGGCAACAAGCTTGTCGAAGATAGCAACAACTTCATAGTTGTTGTAATTCCAAGAGCGGTTGGGAACTCGACAAATTGCTATCTTCCGTAGAAGACAGTCACCATGATCGTATTTGAACGCGCGTACATTACCGGTGTGCTCAACCTCTGGGCAGTGTGCTGAGATTTTTGGAAGTGGAACCCGGTGACGAGTGTACACATTCACAAGTTCCCACTCGCAGTTGGACCCAATGTAAACAAACCAATCTCCATTTGCGCCCGCCCAAGCCTTGCCCTCAAGCGATGGCATATTAACATCATACGATCATTATCAAGCGGCATCAACTGGCACAGGGCGAGGCCTCCGTCGTGCCGGCGCCAGTCATCAGGGTCACGGTGAAGAAGATAGGGGAGATCAAACCGCTCCTTGACTCTTGGGTTCTTTGTAATGATGTTATTAGTTGAGTCGAGAATGGGCTTGAATGAACCTGCCATGCTAGCCGAGGTGATGATGTCGCACCGATCAATGAGTTCCTCCACCACATCATCTTTCAGATCGGGGCAAGAATAACGGGGTCGTTTCCGGCCTGTTCCCTCTATGGAGAAGATGATCGAACAATGGCAGAAGAAAGGGTGAAGGGCTGAAGGAAAATGGAGGAGGGAGAGGAAGAGTGTGCGAAACAGCTCCAAATCAAGAGGGAAAGGCGAAGAGTCGGTGGACGATTGCGAGTTTGCCACTGTTCACGAAGAGGCGCCCTGGCCTACACGTCCGTTCGGAAATACTCCTACTACTCGCCGTCGTCTCACTGATATGTTGGAACGGGACCACATGTCAACGAAACATGGTGTGTAATTTCTCATGCAAAATGCGATCTGGCCGCGTTGTCCCGAGGTGCCCCATTAGTTATCGACCTTTATTTTTTAATGGCGTGCCAATCAGTTTTGAAGCACGACTAACTAGTACTGTACATGGAGAGGATGACAGCAGGGACCCGCCAAGGTCATGGCAGTACGCAAGCAAGTGCCTCCTTATTTCAAGCCAATAAAAAATGGCTCCTCCTAGTGGATTTCTGACATCTGGGTCCCATGCCATTGTCAACGTAGTCAATAAACGAGAGAATTGCACAACAAGCGGCTGACACAAGGGACCCAACAGCTCGCTCAGTTATTTTTGTTTTGGGTTAATTTGATAAATGCCACTCCAAATCTGGTGTATCCGAGAAATGCCACTGCAATTTCCAAACTTTGAAAAATGCCATTTCATGCATTTCTAGTGGCATTTTTTGAAGTCTGGAGTGGCGTTTTTCAAAGTTTGCAAACTGCAGTGGCGTTTTTCAAAGTTTGCAAAAATTGCAGTGGCATTTTTCAAAGTTTGGAAATTGCAGTGGCATTTTTATGAATCGCCATAATTGGAGTGGCATATATCTAATTTGTTTTTGAGACGGAAGCAGGGTGTCAACTGGGCTATGCGGGACACTCTGGCCTGTCTAGACAGCCTTTTCTTTTATGTTTACCACAGACCAGCCCAGTAGTTTTTTTCTTTCTGAAATGGCTAGCCCAGTTCTTTTGTGATTTGTCAAGTAAGTCGCTTTATCCGGCCTGCTGGGCTGCAAATCTTTCAAGACGAGGAGAGCTTCATTCGGCTGGCCGAAAAAATGGCCTATCAATAATGAGAAATGGGCTGTACATTTTTAAAACACATCAAACCGGCAATTATTTTCAAATATCTTTTTTTCATTTAGAGATTTTAAATTGCATTGATTTTTATGTGTAGACAACTTATTGGATTTTATATTGACATTCATTTATTTTTAAAACCAATCTGAACGTGACTCGAAATTTTGGGATTAAAAACAGTTCAGACCGCACTGTGGCCACAATATGGGCTGTAATGCTAACATAAAGAATATGGGCTCCAAAAAAACCCGTAAGAATTAGCAAATGGGCTGTAATTATTTGAAATAATGGCAGATGGGCTGTATGCTGTTTTCCACAGATTTGAGGCTTTCCACAGATGGCCTGTATACTGTTGGATGTCCATCCAATGGTCGTCGTGCTTCTTCAATCTCTGCTCTTCCTGCTCCAGCCGCTCAAACAAGCGTCGGCGGGACTGCCTGCTCCCTCCTCCCCGCGGCCGGCTGTGCTGCCGCGCAGGCCTCACCGCCCCACCGTACTCCCATCGCTGGCCTAGCCATCCCTCTACTCACCCACACCTGCTGTTATTCTCCGGCGACGGCAGACGAACCAGTAAACCCTCGTACATTCATACTCCCCTCCGCGTGGGAAACAAAAACAACAGCCGAGTCTTCCCTGCCTCTGTGTCGTTCCCTTCCTAGGCCTCACTGTTGTCCACCGCCCTGGTGCTCTTGGCGTGGCGTGGTCAACGACCGACATGCATCTGAAGTGGACTGTACGTGGAGAGGCTGACAGCTGGGTCCACGGCCGCACGCAAGGAAATGCCTCCTTATTACGCGCAAAATAATGATTTCCTCCACCTGACATCTGGGACCCACCGAAACGGCCTCTGTATTTCACGAAAAAACGTTACCACCGCTGACAGCTCGGACCCACCAGCTATATCTTCGCACGCAAGGAAGTGCCTCCTTATTACGCACAAAAAAAATGAATACTCCCCCTGCTAGCTGGGACCCAATATAGTGGGCCTACTAAGTTGATGGGGACGAAGGGCTTTGTCAACTTAGTCAATATGCACGATTCTAGCTCGACTGACCGTATGATGTCCATCCAACGGCCGTAGTGCTTCTTCAACCTCTGGTCTTGCTCCAACCGCCCAAAGCAGCGTCGGTCATGTCGTCTGCTCCTGCCTCCCCTGGCCGGCTGTGCTGCCGCGGAGGCCTCACCGCCCCCATAGTACTCCCACCACTGGCCAGGCCATCCCTCCACTCCACTCACCCACATCCCCTATTATTCTGCAGCGATGGCAGCGCAGCCGAACCAGTGAACCCTCATACTCCTCTCCGCGTGGGCATCCACTGCCGCGTCTTCCTCGGCTCCGCGTCGTCCCCTTCCTAGGCCTCACCGTCGTCCACCGCCGTGGTGCTGCCGGCGTGGCGTGGTCAATTTGGTCAACGACCGAATTCCATCGAAAGAATACTGTACGTGGAGAGGCTGACAGCTGGGTCCATGGTAGCCACAAGGAAGTGCCTCCTTATTACGCGAAAAATAATTATTCCCCCACCTCACAGCAGGGACCCACCGGAAGCCCACCAGTATATCGCGAAAAAAACGTTTGCCCCTGACCGCTGGGACCCACCCGACGGGCCACCGTATTTCGCGAAAAAATGTTCCCCCTGCTGTCAGCTCGGACCCACCGGAAGTGCCTCCTTATTACGCACAAAAAATGAATACCCCCTGCTAGCTGCGACCCACCTTAGTGGCAGGTTGACTTGTGGGCCTACTAAGTTGACAGGGACGGAGGGCTTTGTCAACTTAGTCAATATGCACGATTCTAGCTCCAGTGACCGTACGATGTCCATCCAACGGCCGTAGTGCTTCTTCAACCTCTGGTCTTCTTGTTCTAGCCGCCCAAACCAGCACCGGTCGTGCCTCGTGCTCCTGCCTCCCGTGGCCGGCTGCGATGCGGCGGAGGCCTCACCGCCCCCTACTACTCCCACCACTGGCCAGGCCATCCATCTACTCACCCACACCCCATGTTATTCTGCGGCGACGGTGTGACGCCCCCGATTCAATCATACACTAATCATACACGCAAACGTGTACGATCAAGACCAGGGACTCACGGGAAGATATCACAACACAACTCTAACAATAAAATAAGTCATAAAAGCATCATATTACAAGCCAGTGGCCTTGAGGGCTCGAATACAAGAGATCGATCATAGACGAGTCAGCGGAAGCAACAATATCTGAGTACAGACATAAGTTAAACAAGTCTGCCTTAAGAAGGCTAGCACAAACTGGGATACAGATCGAAAGAGGCGCATGCCTCCTGCCTGGGATCCTCCTAAACTACTCCTGGTCGTCGTTAGCAGCCTGCACGTAGTAGTAGGCACTTCCCGAGTAGTAGCAGTCGTCATCGGCAGTGGCGTCTGGCTCCTAGACTCCAACGCCTGGTCACAATAATCGGGTATAGGAAAGGGGAAAAGGGGGGATCAAAGCAACCGTGAGTACTCATCCAAAGTACTCGCAAGCAAGGAGCTACACTACATATGTATGCATTGGTATCAAATGGAATGAGGGTATCATATGTGGACTGAACTGCAGAATGCCGGAATAAGAGGGGGATAGCTAGTCCTTATCGAAGAGTACGCTTCTGGTAACCTCCATCTTGCAGTAGGAGAAGAGAGTAGATGGTAAGTTCACCAAGTAGCATCGTGTAGCATAATCCTAACCGATGATCCTCCCCTCGTCACCCTGTGAGAGAGCAATCACCAGTTGTGTCTGGCACTTAGAAGGGTGTGTTTTATTAAGTATCTGGTTCTAGTTGTCATAAGGTCAAGGTACAACTCCAAGTCGTCTTGTTACTGAAGATCATAGTTGTTCGAATAGATCAACTTCCCTGCAGGGGTGCACCACATAACCCAACACGCTCGATCCCATTTGGCCGGACACACTTTCCTAGGTCATGCCCGACCTCGGAAGATCAACACGTCGCAGCCCTACCTAGGCACAACAGAGAGGTCAGCATGCCGGTCTAAATCCTATGGCACATGGGTCTGGGCCCATCGCCCATTGCCACCTACACGTTGCGAGGGCGGCCGGAAGCAGACCTAGCCTAGCAGGCGTTCTAGTCCAATCCGACGTGCGCCGCTCAGTCGCTGACGTCACGAAGGCTTTGGCTGATACCACGACGTCGAGTGTCCATAACTGTCCCCGCATAGATGGTTAGTGCGTATAGGCTAGTGGCCAGACTCGGATCAAATACCAAGATCTCGTTAAACGTGTTATCTTGAAATGACCACGAACGCCAACCAGGGCCAGGCCCACCTCTCTCCTAGGTGGTCTCAACCTGCCCTGTCACTTCGCCACAAAGATCCACACAGAGGGCCGTCGGGAAAGTATGTCCTTCCAGCCCCCAATTCATGAATCAACCGCGGGTACTCCTCAAGCCAACCCAACTTTAGTCATCACATGTATCATGTATAAAGTATATAGCATATACCCGTGATCACCTCCCGAGTGATCACGGCCCAATAGTATAGCATGGTAGACGGACAAGAATGTAGGGCCACTGATGATAAACTAGCATCCTATACTAAGCATTAGGATTGCAGGTAAAGGTAACAACAGTAGTAGCAAGGACATGCTATGCATCAGGATAGGATTAACGAAAAGCAGTAATAACATGCTTCACTACTCTAATGAAAGAAGTAGACAGAAGAGTAGGCGATATCTGGTGATCAAAGGGGGGGCTTGCCAAGTTGCTCTGGCAAGAGAGAGGGTTCGTCAACACCGTAGTCGTACTGGGTAGCAGCGGCGTCGGTCTCGGTGTCTAGCGAGAGAAGAGGGGGAAGAAACAATAAATATAATGCAAACAAATGCATGACGATGCATGACATGACAAAGCGTGATGCTAGGTGTGCCCTAACGCGGTACGAGGTGGTACCGATGAAGGGGGAAAACATCCGGGAAAGTATTCCCGATGTTTTGCGTTTTTGGATAGAAGAACTGAAGGGGAAAGTTGCGTGTTTGCTATTCTAGGGATGCGTGGTGGACGAACAGGCTGCGTATCCGGATTCGTCTCGTCGTTCTGAGCAACGTTCATGTTGAAAATAATTTAATCCGAGATACGGATTAAAAGATATGATTTTCTAAAGATTTTATTATTATTCTGAAATTATTTTTAATTCGGAAATAAATGCTAAATTGCTAGGCGCACCCAGCACAGTATACACAAAAGTGTACCCAGTGGCTGACAGGTGGGCCAGAGGGACCCAGTTGACCAGTCAACATTTGACTGGTCAACAGGGGTGGGACCCCCCTGTCATTGACTGTTTTAGTCTACTCTAACTTTTTAGTTAGTTTAGTTAGTTATTTGGTTAATCTTAATTATGATTAATTAGTTTAATTATTTGTTTAGTTTAATTAATCAAAATTAATTAAGTTAATTAAGTTAATTATTTTTATTATCATTAATTTTCTTAATTCTCTTTTTTTAACAGGGGCGGGCCCCGCTTGTCATTGGCCCTGGGGGCCTATCGGGTCCGGGCGACGGGCGCGCTGGTTAGCGGGCGCGGGTGAGCATGGGCGCCCGTCAGGGCCGAAGCCCGGCGTGGCGGGGCGAGGCCGTGGCCTCAGCGAGGCTCGCCGGCCGGCCACAGCAGGCGAAGGCGGGCGTAGGGCGATG
>NC_041388.1:479181126-479184900 GCF_002162155.2 Triticum dicoccoides
CGGAGCGGCGCGGTCGGTGAAGGCGGGTTCGTGCCCCGATCCAGAACGAGCGGAGAGGGGGGATCGGGGGCAGGGGATCGTGGGGGAGGGGAATAGGGTTTCTAGTAGTGGGGGGAGGTTATAGGCGCGGTGGGCCGGCCTGGTTGGCCCGATGGCCAACTGGGCCGAGGCCTAGTGGGGGGGTCCTTCTTTTGTTTTCTTTTTTTTGTATATTCTTTTCTGTTTTTATTTTATTTTACTTTTCTGTTTTCTATTATAGTTTTTAATAATTTTTAGTTTTGTAAAATTATAAGACCAGTACCTAAATGGAGGTTGTAAATTAGCCCACTTCCATAATATATTTTGGTATTTTTAAAATATTTAGTTCGCATTTTTATAAATTTCAAAAGGGCATTTATAATAGGTTTAGCTGTTGTTTTATTTATTTTAGTGTATTTGAATAATTTACAGAAGTGTGGTTTCTTCACCATAATTACCTACGCATTATTTGGCACCACCCGAGCATTTTAGTTTTAATATTTGAAAAGTTTTATTGTTTGGTTGATTTTGAATTGGTTTCGAATCACCGCGAGATCGACAATAGTAACCATGGTGACATGGCATCATTAGCAGGGAATTACTATAGCTTAATTATCCGGGCGTCACAGACGGCAGCCTCACACCACAGCGAACCAGTGAACCCTCGTACTCCTCTACGCGTGGGCCTCCACTGCCGCGTCTTCCCCGGCTCTGTGTCGTCCCCTTCCTAGGCCTCGCCGTCGTCCACCGCCTTGGTGCTCTCGGCGCGGCGTGGTCAACATGGTCAAGGAACGGCTTCCATCGGACGTGGACTGTACGTGGAGAGGCTGACAGCTGGGTCCATGGCCGCAGCAAGGAAGTGCCTCCTTATTACGTGCAAAATAATTATTCCTCCACCTGACAGCGGGGACCCACCGGACGGGCCACCAGTATTTTGTGAAAGAAAATTGTTTCCTCCTGACTGCTGGGACCCACCGGACGGGCCACCGTATTTCATGAAAAAAAAGTCCCCCCCCCCCGTTGTCAGCTCATACCCACCGGAAGTGCCTCCTCATTACACACAAAAAAATGAATACTCCCCCGGCTAGCTGGGACCCACCGTGCTGGGAGGCTGACTTGTGGGCCTACTAAGTTGACGGGGACGATGGGCTTTGTCAACTTAGTCAATATGAACGATTCTAGCTCCACTGACCGTACGATGTCCATCCAACGGCCGTAGTGCTTCTTCAACCTCTGGTCTTCTTGCTCCAGCCGCCCAAAGCAGCGCCGGTCGTGCCGCATGCTCCTGCCTCCCGTGGCCGGCTGTGCTGCCACAGAGGCCTCACCGCCCCTACTATTCCCACCGCTGGCCAGGCCCTGCGGCGACGGCAGCCTCACACCGCAGCTGAACCAGTGAACCGTTGTAGTCCTCTCCACGGGGGCTTCCACTGCCGCATCGTCCCCTTCTTAGGCCTCGCCGTCGTCCACCGCCGTGGTGCTCTCCGTGCGGCGTGGTCAACGTGGTCAAGGAACGACTTCCATCGGAAGAGTATTGTACGTGGAGAGGCTGACAGCTGGGTCCACGGCCACAGCCTTGTTTTTTTGTGATTTGCCAAGTAAGTCGCTTTGTCAGGCATGTTGGGCTGCAAATCTTTCAAGTCAAGGAGAGCTTTCATTCGGCTGGCCGAGAAAATGGCCCACCAGTAATGAGAAATAAGTTGTAAATTTTTAAAACACATCAAACCGGCAATTAGTTTCAAATATCTTTTTTTCATTTCAAGATTTTAAATTACATTAATTTTTATGCGTGGAGAATTTGTTGGATTTTATATTGATATACATTTATTTTTAAAATTAGTTTGAATTTGAGTCGAAATTTCGGGATTAAAAACAGTTCGGACCGCACCGAAATATGCAAAATTTCATATAATTTTTTAACCCTTGCCACAATATGGGCTGTAATGCTAACAAAAAGAATATGGGCTCCAAAAAAACCTTAAGAATTAGCAAATGGGCTGTAAATTATTAGAAATAATGGTAGATGGGTTGTATGCTATTTTCCAGAGATTTGAGGCTTTCCTAAAAACAGGTTGACGCACAAGCACTGACTGTTGGATGTCCATCCAACGGCCGTCGTGCTTCTTCAATCTCTGCTCTTCCTGCTCCAGCCGCTCAAACAAGCGCCGGCGGGACTGCCAGCTTCCTCCTCCTCGCGGCTGGCTGTGCTGCCGCGCAGGCCTCACCGCCCGACCGTACTCCCATCGCTGGCCTAGCCATCCCTCTACTCACCCACACCTGCTGTTATTCTCCGGCGACGGCAGACAAACCAGTAAACCCTCGTACAGTCGTACTCCCATCCGCGTGGGAAACAGCTGCCGAGTCTTCCCTGCCTCTGTGTCGTCCCCTTCCTAGGCCTCGCCATCATCCACCGTCCTGGTGCTCTCGGCGCGGCGTGGTCAACATGGTCAAGGAGCGACTTCCATCGGACGTGGACTGTACGTGGAGAGGCTGACAGCTGGGTCCACGGCCGCAACAAGGAAGTGCCTCCTTATTACGCGGAAAAAAATGATTCCTCCACATGACAGCTGGGACCCACCGGACGGGCCACTGTATTTCGCGAAAAAAACGTTTCCCCTGACTACTGGGACCCACCAGCTACATCTTCGCACGCAAGGAAGTGCTTCCGGGCAAAAAAATGATTCGCCCCCTGACTGCTGGGACCCACCAGCTACATCTTCGCGGGCAAGGAAGTGCCTGACAGTCGGGACCCACCTGGTCGAAGCATACGTAGCGTTGTCATTCTGGTCGCGAACGTGTACGTACATACTGGTCGATGTAGAGGCACGCACGTGTCGTAGTAGAGGCGCGCACGTGTCGTAGTAGAGGCGCGCACGTAGCATGTACACGTACGTACAGCAGCCAGGGTGCAAGAAAGAAAATATGGCCACGTATGTGTACATACGGGCGGGGTCTCGACCGCCTACTCGTGCATATGTACGGCGAGGGCTTGTGTACATGGCTGGGTCGAACGGAGAAACAGCATCGTCGTCGTGTTCATGGGGAGGCAAAGGAATGCGGCGTGTTCATGGGAAGGCAACAGAATGCGTCGTGTTCGTGGGGAGGCAACGGAACGGAATGCGTGGTCGTGTTCATCCGGAGGGCTTGGACGGAACATGCGATGGAAACGAGGCCTAGTGTACCACACAACGGAGGAAACAGACCTCCTACGTTCGGAACGGGGTCCTGTTGATCAGGAGGGGTCTGGCGTACCGCAAAACGGAGGAAACGGACCTCCTACGGTCGAAACAGGGGTCCTGTTCATCGGGAGGGGTGTGGCGTACCGCAAAACCGAGGAAACGGACTTGTGTTGGAGCGCTACGGTCGAAACGGGGGTCCTGTTCATCGGGAGGGGTGTGGCGTACCGCAAAACGGGACTCCACGGGATACTGTTCAGCTCCATCGTTGACCCCCTCCAGCCTCCACGAGCTACTATTCATCCACCGTCGACCTCCTCCAGCCTCCACCTGCGTCTGTTCATCCACGAGCTCCTGTTCATCCAGCCTCAACCGCGCGCTACTCCACCGGCTACTGTTCAACCAGCCCTATCCACGGGCTCCTGTTCAACCACCCCTCCACGGGATACTGTTCATCCTGCCCTCCATCTCTACTGTTCATCCTGCCCTCCATGGGGTGGTCCTGTTCATCCAGCCCTCCACGGGGTCCTATTCACCCAGCCCCAACCGGCTCGATCGATCGGGGTCCTGTTCATCCAGAGGC
>NC_041388.1:479185127-479188884 GCF_002162155.2 Triticum dicoccoides
CGCAACGCTCACTGTTCATCCAGAGGCAACATCGATCGGCTTCAGTTAGCAGCAGTAGCGAAGGAATCGTTCGATCGGGTTCAGTTAACAGCCATCGATCGATTGCTCGGGTTCAGTAACACGTAGCCTCCAGTGCAATCGCTCGGGTTCAGTTAGAGCCAATGCCTCGCACACACGTGCGTACGTGTACAAGAGAAGCGCGCATCGCTCGGCCCCTGACCTCCCACCGTAACGGGGAACTCCCCGAAATTTTCCTCGCCCTCGCTTCTACCATGGTTTTTTCCGTCATGGACGGCCCAAAGAATGTCATGCAGCTGCGTCTCTGGCCCGCCCAGGACGAAAATCCCATTTTCTGTCATGATTTTTTGTCATAGAAGTAGGAGCCCACCACACCTATGATGATACCGGGTTTTGTCACAATTATCGTCATAGAAGTGTCATATGTATGACAGAAATTTTTTTCGTTCGGCCCAAAATGTCACGGATGTGTCCTTTTTTTGTAGTGAAGTTCGCCACGGTGGAAACCACCGACGATGTAAAAGCGCTTAGGGTTACGGGCTTGGCCTGCCAGAACCTTGTTGAAATCCGAGCGCACTACAGGGTCTGGGGCAGCACGAAGAAGGACTCCTTGGTAGAACTCGCCTCAACCATCATCGACCCATACTACGAAAAGATGAAGCAACATGGCAACAGGACACACCCCGTATCCTGGCACGGGGCCTGGATGGGGCAACTGGATGAACCTCACCTCAGGTTCGCGGACAAGAGCGTGTACACATGCTACGAGATGCACAGGCGGATCGTTGACATGAGGAAGTGCCTTGTTACGGAGATTGACGAGGCCGGATCGAGCCACAACCAGAGCAAGCGTCACAAGAAGTAGATGATGATCAAATGATCGTTTATCCTAGTTAATCATGCATGTAATATATAGTTTACTTTGGTGTGTGGAAATGTCATGTGTGTAGTAGCCACCTATGTAATTCTGCATGTAATAGTTTACTTTGGTGTGCGCAAATGCCATGGTTGTAGTAGGCACCTATGTAAGTGGATGTTTAATTTGGTTATGCAACCATGTCCTTATAAGTGTGCATATATACATACATACATACATACATATATATATATATATTGTTGTTCTGTATGCAATCCCATCACACAACACACACATCTTATTAGTAGCAATCATTTGTGTTATCATCGGTCTCCGCACACATTTTTGATTACAGACCGTTTGTCGCGTATCACACACATCTTGTTATATTGAACCGTTTGTGTTCTCTTGTCTCAACGCAAACAGTTCATCCGAGTGAACCGCATGCCGTATATCGCACACACCTTCATCTAGCTGCCCATTTCTTTTGTTCCTCCTCATTGCAAATAGTTCATTGAACGGAGCCATATGCTCTGCATCGTACATGCAATCTGAACCATGTTTGATGCATCCGTCATTGCAAACGTTTTGCACCTTTTTTGACGGATTTTTACACCACTGTTTGCGATTATTGCATTGCACACGGTTTCGTTGAAGGGTCTCTGGTCGTAGTGTCACGTTAGCAGCATCCTGCAGTAGTGAGAGCTCAAATATCTATATCCTCGAGCAACTACCTTTATTCCCAATAGGCGTTGGTGTCAAAGGGCCGCTTTTCAATCGGAACACTCACCCTGTTTTCTTTCAAGAGAGTCCATACAGAAAGTCTCGCACGTCTGAATCCCCTCGGTTCTGGAGTCAAGAACATGCTACATATTTTTCTCGAATCCTTTATGATAGCCGAAAGATATTTCCTCATGAGTTCTAGATTTTGCTGCTATGAAGAACATTGGCGGCTTTAATCAAGTTTGCAAGATATCTAGGATTTTGGCCTCACGCGTGTCTTTGCTTTTCAGCATGAGTGGAACAGAGAGATAATTCTTCAATTCTATGCCACTTTGTACATCTCTGGTGAAGAATCTGATAGCACCAAGTGGATCATGGAATGGATGACCGAAGGGAAATGCATAAAATGCTCTGCAATGGATTTTGTCTCTCATTTTCATTTCCCTCGATTCGAGCATGGCAATACGGAAATTTGAGTTCACAACATTGATGCAATTTCCGATGCACAATGATCAAGAGAAAATTCTTGATTATACTAGTCCTCCCTTGCCTGAGCATTTGACCTTTGGCAATCAGACCTTATATCAAATTCTCACATATACCATTTGTCCTCTGGCTGGGATGAACGTTGAAAATGCTATATCTGATGTTCTTCACAACACCATTCATGCCATCTCCCAAGGATACTTCTTTGATGTCGAAGACATGTTTCTGCGCATACTGATGGATTCTACTCAGCACCCAAAAACTATCAAAATATTTGCACCATGGATTTAGAAAGTGGTTGACTATGCAATACACACCGAATATTTGGCAAAAGTCAGTCACGAAAGCTTCATTCCTCCTATGTGTGATACTCTGCGGGTAATGGAAGATTTTTATTCGGGGAAAGCACCAGTGTTAAGCCCTCCTAATTATCATAATATATTCGACGGGCCACGACTACCTCAGCATGATCGACAACCAAATACTTAGCCTCCTTCACACCTTGAAGTGAGTTTGCATACTCAACAGCTGTCGTTGCAGCACATGGCTGAGGATCGCTAAGAAAAAGAACATCTGGCTGCTGAACTAAATGCAATCAACAACCGAACAAAAGTTGTGCACATGATCATGGCTGAAAATAAGAAGCACCTATGGAAATTGCTTCAGAAGTTCTTTTCCAAGAAGTAATTGAGCAACTCGAATGTCAAAGAACTCTATGAGTATATTGATCAAGGGTTCTCTGCCGCAAACTTTCAAGATCGTCTCGCTCCTCCACTGTCAGCTCGTGAGCCAACAAATGATTTACTTCGGTTTCAGCTACATAAATTGCTCGACGAATGATAACCCACAAGTATAGGGGATCGCAACAGTTTTCGAGGGTAGAGTATTCAACCCAAATTTATTGATTCGACACATGGGGAGCCAAAGAATATTCTCAAGTATTAGCAGTTGAGTTGTCAATTCAACCACACCTGGATAACTTAATATCTGCAGCAAAGTTGTAACATCCTAAATTTTCAATTTGGAATGTTATACATTAGATCATCAATGCATATCATATTTTTATTTTGCTTCTGGCTTGATCCTAGAAATTCTACGCAACTCAAGGACCCTCGGAGAGAGTTGGGATTTCATGATTTTCATATTTGAGTTTTCTCAAATTTTGAAAACAGGATCATTTGATTTTATTTATTTTATCTTCAATTATTTCTATTACAAAAATATGAGAGAGGGAATAAAATGAATTTCCCAAAATAAAGAAATATTGAGGATTTTATAATAAAATCAAATAAGATTTTATTTTGGAGTTATTTGCTATTTTATTTGAATTTAGGAAAAATGTGTGTTTTTCAAAATTGCATTTAGGCCCCAAATAAATGTTCATCCTGTTCAGCTTGATTTTAGAAGCCGGGTAAAATTTATTTCGACATTTTTGGAGTCCGTTTAGTATTTGTTTTATTTGTTTTTCTGCGTGTAATTATTAAAAAAACGAAACCGACTTTGGGCCGTGTTCGGCCAGGACTCCTCCGGCCGGGCCTTTAAATAGCGCCGACCTCGAGCCCGTTTAGCCCAGCCACCGCCCGCACCGGAACCCTAACCCTAGCCAGTCTCCGCCACCTCGCCCCAGCGCCGCCGCACCGCCGCCCCATGCCGCCCGACGCCGCAGCCGCCCCA
>NC_041388.1:479189295-479213452 GCF_002162155.2 Triticum dicoccoides
GAGCCGCCCAACGCCGCCGCCGCCCGGAGCCGTCCCGCCGCCGCTGAGGTTGACCATTGCCGCCGCAGCAGGTTTCCTTGAGAAAACCGTTCGGTTTTCCGTTCGGTTTTCGCCGGTTTTTTCGGTTTAGTTTATTTAGCGAGCGTTTGCTCGTTCGTTCGTTTTAACGGACGCGTTCATCGTTTAGTTCCAGATAACGAACGTTCGTTCGTTAATCTGTTTGTCGTTTTTCTTTTTCTCGAATTTTCCGTGATTATTTCTGATCGCGATTTCTGATCCGATTTTCGTTCTAGTAAATTTTTTCGCTTGTTTATCGGAATCACGCGATTCAAGGGCCTAGAGCTTCATCTCGAAACCCTCTTTACATTTAACCAACTCAAACAAGTTTTTGCTTCTATAAAATTTGACCTAGATCCAGAATAGTAAGCGAAGGTTGTTTCTTTCGCCGTTTGACTTTCGTTGCTTTGTTCGATTTGATTCTTTTTGCAAACCGGAGTTCTTAAGTTGAACTTTCTGGTTAGATCTATTATTTGATTTTTACCCATGCATTAGATGAGTAATTATTGTATGCTTGTTTGTTTGCGATAGAGTACCCGGAGTGCGCCGCTTGCTACTTCGAATCGCTAGGTTTCGCGGATCATCAGCAAGGCAAGTAACACTTTGATCATACCACCTACTACCCAGTTTTTATTGCATTATATTAATCCTCAAACATTGCATGATTAGGATCTAATTAAATTGTGGGTTTTGGGGAGTAGATGAGGTAGAACCTTTTACCTGTTTTACTATCAAACCTTTGGGAGTTACTTCTATGTTTTCTTATATTTCCATGCTATGCTAGTAGACGTGGATTGGGTGAGTGTATCCATGACAGATGTGAGAGTGATAATTTAATGGTTTATTTAAGGTGGCAACTTAAACACACATCTGGGTGGATTGAGGCACCTGGGTATTCCAGCGATTGCCTGTTTTTCTTTTGGACCGCCACCCAGGCTCAAAGGGATCATGAGATTATTCATACTAGAAACTTTCGTGTGCAGCCACAAGCTACTATGGGCTCTAGCATAGTTGACTAAGTCGTGCAAACTCTTAAAGTGGTAGACTAGCAGATGTAGGGGATGTAAGTTGGTACGGTCTACCCGTTCGTAAGGTGTTAGCGCTTCTGAAAGGCTATGTCCCGGTCATCCGTTTCTCAAACATCATGTAGTGCGAGAATCCCAACGGAGGAGATCGAGTCATGTGGGGAAAAGTGCGCAAACCTCTGCAGAGTGTATAAACTAATCATGGTTAGCCGTGTCCCCGGTTATGGACAGCTTGAGTATCTAGTACTTGGATTATCATGTGAATCTCATCATGTTACTCTAATTAATTTTGTTGGATTTTTAATGATGATGCTTAATTGGGATTGAGAGGGTGTCTACACTATCAATGTTTAACAACTACCATGATAGTTAAACAAAATTTATTCCTTTGCAGTGGGGAAAAATTGGCTTTATGCAAAACTGTAACCATAGAGCTTTCCACCAGCCAAATATGCATGTAGTATAGCCCTATTATTTCATTACTCTCTATGTGTTACTTTGCCAGCTTATTCCATGTGCTGACCCGTTTTCGGGCTGCAACGTTCATGTTGCAGACTTTTCAGACGACGATTAAGGTGCCTTTTAGGTCGTGGTTCTATACTCAGTGATGCCGTTGGAGTTGATGGACTCACTTATCTTCCAAGCCTTCCGCTGTTATCGTCATTAGATGGCCTTAAGCCATATTTATTGTAATAAGTTCTCTTTTGAGACATTCGATGTACTTAGTGTGTGATTGCTACATTGTTATAAATCCTTCAAGTACTGTGCGTGTCAGCATTACTGATCCAGGGATGACATTGAAGCACAGAGATTGGACCATTGGAGGTCTAGTCGCTACAAGATGGTATCAGAGCCAAGTTGACTGTAGGACACGACCACTAAGCTAAAGCCCTATATCACTACTCACTCTTCTCATTCTGACTTCTCATCTTTTCTAATCTTTTAGGATGGCAGATGCAAGGAACAAGTTCACGCAACCGGATGAAGATACACCCTTTGGACGTCGCTTGAAGGAAGTCACTAGATACCTGAACATCGGAGTACCAAGCTTCACCGGAACCTACAACGCCACTTTACCTGAAGAGGAGCGCTGGATGATTCAAGTTCAAGTTCCAGGAAGGACGTTCATGCCAATCACTGAGCCCATATAGTTTTCCTTTGATGCACCAACCTGGAGTCTAGGAAAGAGCATGGCAGCCCACATCACCATGGGACGTATTGGAGAAATTTACCGCAATGATCTCAAGGATACTATCTACCAGATTTGTGGGCACCGAGATGAGCACTAGGAGATGATCAGCACCAAGAAGGATAGGTCAATCGCAGCTTTCATCCAGGAGTTAAACCAGCACATTCGATGTCAGGAGAACCAGATGTGCGCAGACATGATAGATCTGAAGAAGGCAAGGACAAGAATCACGGAACTGGAGGAAGAACTCAAGGCCACACATGAAGATTACATGGAGGAAATCGAAGTATTAGTGGAGAAGAATGACGACCTGATCTAGAAGATCAGAATATTCATGGGAGACCCCACACCAGTAGAAGAAGACGAAGAACCCAAGGAGATTCGCCGGGAAGACTACATCATCATCGACGACACCGACTCTAACCCAAACGATAGCGATGATGACTATGTTGATGAAGCTGGAGCAGAAATCATGGAGTCTACAACCAAAGAATATTTCTAGTAGACCACCCATCAGTAGTAGTATTCCACCATGTAAATAGAGTAGTCCGAGCACTTTTGCGATATTTAGACCGATTGTATGCCCTTGTTTGATTGAATGAAGTGAATTGTTTGCAATTGTCTCATGTGCATATGGGTTGTGTTTTCTCTCTAGACCTCCCTCTATTCTTAAATCTCATCTTTTCTAAACCCATCAGATGCCTCCAAGACGTGACAATGGATTTGCATTTCCACCGAAGCTCACTCAGTTGATCCAGCAGCAGAATACATTGATGCAGTTGCTAGTCCAGAATCAGAATTAGGGAACAACAACAACAACAACCCACCACCACCGCCACCACCTATTGATCACTTAACCCGTTTCCTTAGGCTGAATCCACCAGTGTTTTCTAGTAGCACCGAGCCTATAGTAGCAGATGATTGGCTCCGCAATATTGGAAGGGAGTTAACCACTACAGGATGTACTGATGCTAAGAAGGTGCGCTTTTCCGCACATCAGTTGGATGGACCAGTAGCATCATGGTGGGAGAATTACACTGTCACCTACTCTATAGCCATGGTGATATGGGACCAATTTCAGCAGGCTTTCCGTACTGCCCATGTTTCAACAAGAGCTATGGCCATGAAGAAGTGTGAGTTTCGCAACTTGCGCCAAGGAGGACAGACAGTTGGCCATTATGTGGATGACTTTAGTAAGCGAGCACGTTATGCCCCAGATGACGTTGCTACGGATGCAGCTAAGCAGGAGAAGTTTCTGGAAGGACTGAATGATGAGTTGAGCATGCAGTTGATGGTAGCAAGCTTCAACAACTACCAGGAGTTGGTAGATCGTGCTCTTATGATTGAAGGGAAGCAGCAGCAGATTGAGAACCGCAAGAGGAAGTATGGACAAGGGAAGTATAATTCTGGAGCTCAGCAGAAGCCGCGTTTTACCCCTAAACCGGGAGGACCTTTTCAGCATACCCATGGGGGAGGAAGCTCGCACAATCATAATGGCCCCAAGAATGGAAATGGGAATGGAGGAAGGAACGGTCAGAACCGTACCAACCCATCAACCCCAGCCAAGAGAGACCTGAGCCAAGTCACTTGCTTTAAGTGCCAGAAGACTGGGCATTACGCCAATGAATGTCCTGAATCCCAGAATGGAAATGGCAATGGAAGCTCTGGGAAGAAGCCGAACCCTTTCAACAGGGGACAGGTGAACCACGTAAACGTGGAGGAGGTTGAAGCTCAGCCAGATGCAGTAATAGGTAAGTTTTTGGTTAAGTCATTTACTGCACTCGTTCTTTTTTGATACTGGTGCATCGCATTCATACATATCAAGGGGATTTGTGGATAAGTATAAACTGCCAACCCAAGCCCTTAGGTCACCCATGTTAGTAACCTCGCCTGGAGCAGAGTATATGGCCAGTCTATGGTGTGATCGGTTACCATTAAGGATTGGTAACTATGTATTTCCCTCAGACCTAATAGTATTGGAATCTCAAGGATTGGATGTGATATTAGGCATGGATTGGTTATCGAAGTATGAAGGGAACATTGAATGTGCCAGTAAGTCAATTTTTCTTACAACGCCAGAAGGAAGAAGGATCAAGTATGTATCCCGGCATGTGCCGAAGAGGACTCAAGTAAATTCCTTAACAGGAGTTGTGTAGGAGGAAGTACCAATGGTGAAGGATTTCCCTGACGTGTTTCCAGAGTTGCCAGGCATGCCACCGGATAGAGACATTGAGTTTTTGATTGAGCTTTTGCCAGGCACAGGGCCAATATCTAAGAGACCATACAGGATGCCCGCAAAGGATTTGGAGGAGATTAAGAAGCAGATTAAGGAGTTACTGGATAAAGGCTATATTCACCCAAGTTCTTCGCCTTGGGGATCACCAGTACTTCTAGTGGAAAAGAAGGATGGATCATTAAGGATGGTTGTTGATTATCAAGGATTGAATGAAGTAACAATCAAGAATAAGTACCCACTACCGATGATCAATGATCTATTTGATCGATTGCAAGGAGCTAAGGTATTTTCCAAGATCGATCTGCGATCAGGATACCATCAGTTGAAGACTCGAGAGCAGGATATACCTAAGACGGCTTTTACTACCAGGTATGGGCAGTATGAGTATACCGTTATGTCATTTGGTCTGACTAACGCACCTGCCTATTTTATGAACATGATGAACAAAGTGTTTATGGAGTTTTTGGATAAGTTCGTCATAGTGTTCATTGATGATATTCTGGTTTACTCGAAGAATGAAGAGGAGCATAACGAGCATTTGCGTTTGGTACTTGGGAAGCTCAGAGAACATCAGCTATATGCCAAGTTTAGCAAATGTGAGTTTTGGTTGAAGGAAGTTGGATTCCTCGGACACGTTATATACGGAGAAGGTATAGCAGTAGATCCCACCAAGGTTGACACCGTGACAAATTGGGAAGCCCCAACAACAGTTGGAGTAATCCGGAGTTTTCTGGGACTCGTAGGATACTACCGGAGATTCATTGAAAATTTCTCAAAGATTGCGAAGCCTATGACGGAGTTATTGAAAAAGGATACCAAGTTCATATGGACTGAGGAATGTGAGGCCAGTTTCCAGGAGTTGAAGAAACGTTTGGTTACATCACCAGTGTTGATTTTGCCGGATCAGAATAAGGATTATGAGGTGTATTGCGACGCTTCACGTCGAGGACTTGGAGCAGTGCTTATGCAGGAGGGAAGAGTTGTTTCATATGCCTCACGACAGCTCAAGACTCATGAGTTGAATTATGCCATGCATGATTTGGAGTTAGCAGCCGTAGTGCACGCATTAAAGACTTGAAGACATTTCCTCATTGGAAACCATTGTGAGGTGTACACGGATCACAAGAGTTTGAAGTACATTTTCACGCAGAAGGAGCTGAATCTCAGGCAAAGGAGATGGTTGGAGCTCATCAAGGATTATGATATGAGATTACATTATCATCCCCGAAAGGCTAACGTAGTAGCTGACGCATTGAGCCGTAAGAGCCATGTCAACACCCTAATGACGGGAGATTTACCAAAGGAGTTAGCCGAGGACCTTCATGAGTTATGTTTGGAGATAGTTCCGAGAGGCTATGTAGCAGCATTGGAGATTTAGTCTACTTTGATGGATAAGATCAGATAAGCTTAGAAGACTGACAAGGAGATTGCCTCTATAAAGGAGAAGATGGGCAAAGGAAAAGTTAAAGGATTTCGTGAGGATGAGCATGATACCCTATGGTTTGAAGACCATGTGTATGTGCCCAATGACCCGGAGATCGGGAAGTTAATTCTGCAGGAGGCCCATGATTCACCATATTCGATACACCCAGAAATACCAAGATGTATTTGGATTTGAAGGATACTTTCTGGTGGACCGGAATGAAGAAGGATATTGCGGAGTATGTAGCAATTTGTGATGTATGTCAGAGAGTAAAGGCAGAGCATCAGAAGCTAGCAGGATTGCTGCACCCATTGCCAATACCCGAATGGAAGTGGGATAAGTTAGGCATGGATTTTATTACAAGATTGCCCAGAACGCGTTCAGGCTATGACTAGATTTGGTTTGTAGTTGATCGTTTGACAAAGGTAGCTCATTTCATCCCAGTGAAGACTACCTACACCAGTGCTAAGTTGGCAAAGATATACATGACCAGGATAGTATGTCTGCATGGAGTTCCAAGGAGTATTGTATCAGATAGAGGAACCCAGTTTACCTCAAAGTTCTGGAATCAGTTACACGAAACTTTGGGTACCAGGCTAGAGTTCAGTACAACTTTTCATCCGCAGACAGATGGACAGACCAAGAGAGTCAATCAGATTTTGGAGGATATGCTGAGACCTTGCACGCTAGATTACAGATCTAGTTGGGACGAGAATTTGCCATACGCAGAGTTCTCCTACAACAACAGTTATCAATCCAGTTTGAAGATTGCCCCTTTCGAAGCCTTGTACGGAAGGAGGTGTAGGACCCATTATCGTGGGATGAAGTTGGAGAGTGCCAGTTGTTTGGACCGGATTTGATTAAGGAGTCTGAACAGAAAGTGAAATTGATTCGCGATAGGCTCAAGGTAGCCCAGTCTAGGCAGAAGAGCTATGCAGATTCTAAACCCAAGGAGACAGTTTATGAAGTCTGAGACCGAGTTTATCATCGAGTATCTCCACTTCGAGGATTTAAGCGCTTTGGAGTTAAGGGAAAGTTAGCGCCACATTTTGTAGGACCATACAAGGTTTTGGAGCGTATTGGAGAAGTAGCCTACAAGTTGGAATTGCCCGAAGGATTGTCAAGAGTTCACGATGTATTCCATGTTTCCCAGTTGAAGAAGTGCCACGCAGAGATGGCTGATATACCGCTGAGAGATACAGTGGCGCTAGAAGCGATTCAGTTGGACAGTGATTTGACCTATGAGGAGAAACCAGTCAAGATTCTTGAGTATGCCAGCCGAGTCACCCGCAGCAAGGTTATCAAGTTCTGCAAAGTTCAGTGGAGTCACCACACCGAGGATGAAGCCACCTGTGAACGAGAGGAAGATTTGCTGAAGGACCACCCTTACCTATTTTCTAGCCAACCCGAATCTCGAGGGCGAGATTCATCTTAAGGGGGGTAGGTTTGTAACATCCCAAATTTTCAATTTGGAATGTTATACATTAGATCATCAATGCATATCATATTTTTATTTTGCTTATGGCTTGATCCTAGAAATTCTACGCAACTCAAGGACCCTCGGAGAGAGTTGGGGATTTCATGATTTTCATATTTGAGTTTTCTCAAATTTTGAAAACAGGATCATTTGATTTTATTTATTTTATCTTTAATTATTTCTATTACAAAAATATGAGAGAGGGAATAAAATGATTTTCCCAAACTAAAGAAATATTGAGCATTTAATAATAAAATCAAATAAGATTTTATTTTGGAGTTATTTGCTATTCTATTTGAATTTAGGAAAAATGCGGGTTTTTCAAAATTGCACTTAGGCCCCAAATAAATGTTCATCCTGTTCGGCTTGATTTTAGAAGCCGGGGAAAATTTATTTCGGGATTTTTGGAGTCCGTTTAGTATTTGTTTTATTTGTTTTTTTTGCGCGTAATTATTAAAAATACGAAACCGACTTTGGGTCGTGTTCGGCCAGGACTCCTCCGGCCGGGCCTTTAAATAGTGCCGACCCCGAGCCCATTTAGCCCAGCCGCCGCCCGCACCGGAACCCTAACCCTAGCCAGCCGCCGCTGCCTCGCCGCAGCGCCGCCGCACCGCCGCCCCACGCCGCCCAACGCCGCTGCCGCCCGGAGCCGCCCCGCCGCCGACCCCGCCGCTCCGGAGCCGCCCCGCCGCCGACCCCGCCGCTCCGGAGCCGTACCGCCGCCGCCGAGGTTGACCACCGCCGCCGCCGCCGGTTTCCTCGAGAAAACTGTTCGCTTTTCCGTTCGGTTTTTGCCGGTTTTTGATCAGTTTTTTAGATCCGTTTTTAGATAGATCGGTTTTTTCGGTTTAGTTTATTTAGCGAGCGTTCACTTGTTCATTCATTTTAACGGACGCGTTCATCGTTTAGTTCCAGATAACGAACGTTTGTTCGTTAATCTGTTCGTCGTTTTTCTTTTTCTCGGATTTTCCACGATTATTTCTGATCGCGATTTCTGATCCGATTTTCGTTCTAGTATATCTTTTCGCTCGTTTATCGGAATCAGGCGATTCAAGCGCCTGGAGCTTCGTCTCGAAACCCTCTTTCCATTTAACCAACTCAAACAAGTTTTTCCTTCTCTAAAATTTGACCTAGATCCAGAATAGTAAACGAAGGTTGTTTCTTTCGTCGTTTGACTTTCGTTGCTTCGTTCGATGTGATTCTTTTTGCAAACCGGAGTTCTTAAGTTGAACTTTCTGGTTAGATCTCTTATTTGAGTTTTACCCATGCATTAGATGAGTACTTATTGTATGCTTGTTTGTTTGCGACACAGTACCTGGAGTGCGCCGCTTGCTCCTTCGAATCGCTAGGTTTCGCGGATCATCAGCAAGGCAAGTAACACTTTGATCATACCCCCTACTACCCAGTTTTTATTGCATTAGATCAATCCGCATACATTGCATGATTAGGATATAATTAAATTGTGGGTTTTGGGGAGTAGATGAGGTAGAACCTATTACCTGTTTTACTATCAAACCTTTGGGAGTTACTTCTACGTTTTCTTATATTTCCATGCTATGCTAGTAGATGTGGATTGGGTGAGTGTATCCATGACAGATGTGAGAGTGATAATTTAATGGTTTATTTAAGGTGGCAACTTAAACACACATCTGGGTGGATTGAGGCACCTGGGTATTCCAGCGATTGCCTGTTTTTCTTTTGGACCGCCACCCAGGCTCAAAGGGATCATGAGATTATTCATACTAGAAACTTTCGTGTGCAGCCACAAGCTACTATGGGCTCTAGCATAGTTGACTAAGTCGTGCAAACTCTTACAGTGGTAGACTAGCAGATGTAGGGGATGTAGGTTGGTACGGTCTACCCGTTCGTAAGGTGTTAGCACTTCTGAAAGACTATGTCTTGGTCATCTGTTTCTCAAACATCATGTAGTGCAAGAATCCCAACGGAGGAGATCGAGTCTTGTGGGGAAAAGTGCGCAAACCTCTGTAGAGTGTATAAACTAATCATGGTTAGCCGTGTCCCCGGTTATGGACAGCTTGAGTATCTAGTACTTGGATTATCATGTGAATCTCATCACGTTACTCTAATTAATTTTGTTGGGTTTTTAATGATGATGCTTAATTGGGATTGAGAGGATGTCTACACTCTCAATGTTTAACAACTACCATGATAGTTAAATAAAACTTATTCCTTTCCAGTAGGGAAAAATTGGCTTTACGCAAAACTATAACCATAGAGCTTTCCACCAACCAAGTATGACATGTAGTATAGCCCTATTCTTTCATTACTCTCTATGTGTTACTTTCCAGCATATTCCATGTGTTGACCCGTTTTCGGGCTGCAACGTATTATGTTGCAGACTTTTCAGACAACGAGTAAGGTGCTGTTTAGGTCATGGTTCTATACTCAGTGATGTCGTTGGAGTTGATGGACTCACTTATCTTCCAAGCCTTCCGCTGTTATCGTCATTAGATGGCCTTAAGCCATATTCATTGTAATAAGTTCTCTTTTGAGACATTCGGTGTACTAAGTGTGCGATGCTACTCTGTTATAAATCCTTCAATTACTGTGCGTGTCAGCATTTCTGATCTAGGGATGACATTGAAGCATAGAGATTGGATCGTTTGAGGTCTGGTCGCTACAAAAGTATTTAGTAGCAAAACAATATGATAGTAGTGGTAACAGTAGCAAAAGTTAACGGTAGCAAAAGTAATGTTTTTGGGTTTTATAGTGATGATAACAATAGCAACGGAAAAGTAAATAAGTGAAGAACAATATATGAAAAGTTCATAGGCAATGGATCGGTGGTAGAGAATTATGCCGGATGTGATCGATCATGTAACAGTCATAACCTAGGGTGACACAGAACTAGATCCAGTTCAGCAATGTAATGTAGGCATGTATTCCGAATATAGTCATACGTGCTTATGGAAAAGAACTTGCATGACATCCTTTGTCCTACCCTCCCGTGGCAGCGGGGTCCTATGGGAAACCAAGGGATATTAAGGCCTCCTTTTAATAGAGTACTGTACCAAAGCATTAACACATAGTGAATACATGAACTCCTCAAACTACGGTCATCATCGGGAGTGGTCCCGACTATTGTCACTTCGGGGTTTTCGGATCATAACACATAGTAGGTGACTATAGACTTGCAAGATAGGATCAAGAACTCTCATATATTGATGAAAACATAATATGTTCAGATCTGAAATCATGGCACTCGGGCCCTAGTGACAAGCATTAAGCATAGCAAAGTCATAACAACATCAATCTCAGAACATAGTGGATACTAGGGATCAAACCCTAACAAAACTAACTCGATTACATGATAAATCTCATCCAACCCATCACCATCCAGCAAGCTTACGATGGAATTACTCACGCATGGCAGTGAGCATCATGAAATTGGTGATGGAGGAAGGTTGATGATGACGATGGCGACGGATTCCCCTCTCCGGAGCCCCGAACAGACTCCACATAATCCTTGCCGAGAGAGTTTAGGGCTTGGCAGTGGCTCCGTATCATAAAATGCGATGAATCCTTCTCTCTGATTTTTTTCTTCCCGAAAGTGAATATATGCAGTCAAGGTTGAGGTCGGTGGAGTGTCAGGGGGGCCCACGAGGCAGGGGGCGCGCCTAGGGGGTAGGACGCGCCCCCACCCTCGTGGACAGGTGGAGGCCCCACTGACGTGGATTCTTCTTCCAGTATTTTTTATATATTCCAAAATAAATCTCCGTTGATTTTCAGGTCATTCCGAGAAATTTTATTTCTGCACAAAAATAACACCATGGCATTTCTGCTGAAAACAGCATCAGTCCGGGTTAGTTCCATTCAAATCATGCAAGTTAGAGTCCAAAGCAAGGGCAAAAGTGTTTGGAAAAGTATATACGACGGAGACATATCAACTCCCCCAAGCTTAAACCTTTGCTTATCCTCAAGCAATTCAGTTGATAAACTGAAAGTTATAAGGAAAAACTTTTACAAACTCTGTTTGCTCTTGTTGTTGTAAATATGTAAAGCCAACATTCAAGTTTTCAGCAAAGATTATGAACTAACCATATTCACAATAATATTTAGGTCTCATGTTTACTCATATCAATGGCATAATCAACTAGCGAGCAATAATAATAAATCTCGGATGACAACACTTTCTCAAAACAATCATGATATGATATAACAAGATGGTATCTCGCTAGCCCTTTCTAAGCCCGCAAAACATAAATGCAGAGCACCTTTAAAGATCAAGGACTAACTAGACATTGTAATTCATGGTAAAAGAGATCAAGTCAAGTCATACTCAATGTAAACTAACAGTAATGGATGCAAACGACAGCGGTGCTCTCCAACTGGTGCTTTTTAATAAGAGGATGATGACTCAACATAAAAGTAAATGAATAGGCCCTTCGCATAGGGAATCAGGTATTTGTAGAGGTGTCAGAGCTCGGTTTTGAAATAGATATGAATAATATTTTGAGCGGTATACTTTCATTGTCAACATAACAACCGAGAGATCTCGATATCTTCCATGCTACACACATTATAGGCGGTTCCCAAATAGAATGGTAAAGTTTATGCTCCCTCTCCACCAACAAGCATCAATCCATGGCTTGCTCGAAACAACGAGTGCCTCCAACTAACAAGAGTCCCGAGGGAGTTTTGTTTGCAGTTATTTTGATTTGATTTGCATAAAGCATGGGACTGAGCATCCCGGTGACCAGCCCTTTTCTCGTGAGTGAGGAGCGGAGTCCACTCTTGAGAATGACCCGCCTAGCATGGAAGATATAGACAACCCTAGTTGATACATGAGCTATTCAAGCATACAAAAAAGAATGTTTATTTGAAGGTTTAGAGTTTGGCACATACAAATTTACTTGGAATGGCAGGTAGATACCGTATATAGGTAGGTATGGTGGACTCATATGGAACAACTTTGGGGTTTATGGAATTGGATGCACAAGCAGTATTCCCGCTTAGTACAAGTAAAGGCTAGAAAAGACTGGGAAGCAACCAGCTAGAGAGCGATAACAGTCATGAACATGCATTAAAATTAATCAACACCAAATGCAAGCATGAGTAGGATATAATGCACCATGAACATAATTATCATAGAGGCTATGTTGATTTTGTTTCAATTACATGCGTGAACATGTGCCAAGTCAAGCCACTCGAATCGTTCAAAAGAGGATACCACCCTATTATACCACATCACAACTATTTTAATAGCATGTTGGCACGCAAGGTAAACCATTATAAGCTACTAGCTAATTAAGCATGGCATAAGCAACTATAATCTCTAATTGTCATTGCAAACATGTTTATTCATAATAGGCTGAATTAGGAACGATGAACTAATCATATTTACAAAAACAAGAGAGGTCGAGTTCATACCAGCTTTTCTCATCTCAATAAGTTCATCATATATCGTCATTATTGCCTTTCACTTGCACGACCGAATAGTGTGGATAATAATAATAGTGCACATGCATTGGACTAAGCTGGAATCTGCAGGCATTCAATTCAAGAGAGAAGACAAGGTAATATGGGCTCTTTGTTAGATCAACAATAATGCATATAAGAGCCACTCAACATTTTAATCATGGTCTTCTCCTCTCGACCCCCAAAGAACAAGAAAAGAAATAAAACTATTTACTCGGGAAAGCTCCCAACAAGGAAAAGAAGAACGAGAAATCTTTTTGGGTTTTCTTTTTAGTTACTACTACTACTACACGAAAAGTAAATTAACTAAAAGCTATAACTAATTGTTTTGTTTTTCTTAAGGTTTATTAAACACACAAGAAGAAAACATAAAAAGGGAAAATAAACTAGCATGGATTATACAATGAAAAAGTATGAGCACCGACAACTAGCATGAGTGTGTGAACATAAATGTAATGTCGGTGAGAAATACGTACTCCCCCAAGCTTAGGCTTTTGGCCTAAGTTGGTCTATGGCCACGGCTGGCCTGGCGGATATCCAAAGTTGTAGTTGGGGTCGTACTGAGAAGAATCCCCCTGGTGCCACTGGTTGGCGATCTCTTCCGGATTCCACTGATAAACAGACTGCCGGTGAGGATCAAATTGTGGTTCCGGCTTTGACTCTGTAGCTGGTGTGGGGTTTCGATAGGCGTGAATGTCCTCCGGCGGAACAAGGTACTTGCCTGCAGTTAAGTCAAACAAGGAAGGAGCAGGCAAGGTAATAGTCTCAGGGTGATTTTTATCAAATATCAGCTTGTACTTAAGCATCTTTTCCTTATTCTTAACGATAAAATCATGTGCTACCATACTCTTATAGTCTAGGAAAACAGGAGGGAACAACTTTTCTTCCTTCTCATAATGTCTAATAGGTATGTTAAAATGTGCAGCTAGGCGCGAGGCAAAGATACCTCCCAAGATGGGGCCCTTAGTACAGTTAAGATTTAACCGCTTTGCAACAATAGCACCCATACTAAATATGTCATCACGGAACAAGGCATGGCACAAAATAACAATATCGGGAGCACTAAGGTTGCCACAGTTTCCGCGACTAATGAAGCATCTACTAGCAAATATTGCATAGTAACATAAAACAGGAAAATGTATGCTAGTAATTCTTGCATCGGAAACTTACCTTGTTTCCCCTACAACAATTGTATCAATAAACCCTTCCACATCGTCACGATGTGGTTCCTCTACACTGCCCTCAAAAGGGATCAAAAAAATCTGACAAAAGTCACGAAGTGACATCTCCTTCCACGAAGGTGGTGAGCTCCTAGCACGGAAATGAAAGTTTTGCACAAAGATATTGGTGAGTAAGAGATATTGTTCGCGTTGGTCATGGAGGAAGGCGGTGAGGCCTGCATTCTCAGCCAACTCATAAAAATCATCATAAATCCCGGCTGCTCTCAAGAAATTATAACAAGGCCATTCACACGGCCGAACTTCCATGGTGCGAGGGAGATTATATTTGGGCCTCTTATCCTCCTCACTTTGCTTATCCTTCGAGCTTCGGCTCGATGAGCCCCTCAAAAATCTCTTCATCTTTTTCTGAAAATATCTGAAATTTTTAGTAACTTCAAAATAAAAGTGAACCAAACTCAACAAAATTGATAGCAACTACTCCCACAAGTGCCTTGAGGCTATATGAAGCATTAAAACTACTTTTGACCATATAAATTTGACATGCAAGGTCAAGAACAAGGTCACCTAAGCAGAAAAAAATTGCAATGAATAAAGCACTAGAACAAAAACTAATTGGACCATTGGAGGAGTCACATAGCAAAGAACAATCCCCCAAAGCAATTTTATGAATGGAGCTTCGAGCAAGGAGATCGAAAATGGCAGCAAGATGAGCTTGGACTCGGGTTTGAGCTAGCTAGTGGTTTTTGTGGGAGGAATAAGGAGTGTGTGGTAGCTAGAATAAGTGGAGGGGAGCCACCGCGGGCCCACGAGACAGGGGGTGCGCCCAGGGGGGTGGGCGCGCCCTGGACCCTCGTGGCCAGGTGCTTGCTCCCCTGCTGTGTTCTCAGTGCCAGATATTCTCAAAAATTCCGGAAAAAATCATATTTAAATTTCAGGGCATTTGGAGAACTTTTATTTTCGGGCTATTTTTTATTGCATGGACAATTCAGGAAACAAACAGAAAAATACTATTTTTTCTTTATTTAATATAAATAACAAAAAGTAAAAAAAGGTACGGAGAGTTGTGTTTTCTAACTTCATCCATCTCATGCTCATCAAAAGGAATCCAGTAACAAGGTTGATCAGGTCTTGTTAACAAACTCATTTCGAATAACATGAAACCGGAGAATTTTCGAATAACACTAGGTTACCTCAACGGGGATATGCATGTCCCCAACAATAAGAATATCATATTTTTCTTGACAGTAGGAAGAGGAAATTCAAAACCTCCAATAGTAATTGTCGAATTTTTTCCAATAGAATTGATACTGTGGACTTGAGGTTGTTTCCTCGGAAAGTGTACAGTATGCTCATTTCCATTAACATGAAAAGTGACATTGCCTTTGGTGCAATCAATAACAGCCCCTGCAGTATTCAAAAAGGGTCTTCCAAGAATAATAGACATACTATCGTCCTCGGGAATATCAAGAATAACAAAGTCGGTTAAAATAGTAACGTTTGCAACCACAACAGGCACATCATCACAAATACCGACATGTATAGCAGTTGATTTATCAACCATTTGCAAAGATATTTCAGTAGGTGTCAACTTATTCAAATCAAGTCTACGATATAAAGAGAGAGGCATAACACTAACACCGGTTCCAAGATCACATAAAGCAGTTTTGACATAGTTTCTTTTAATGGAGCATGGTATAGTTGGTACTCCTGTATCTCCAAGTTTCTTTGGTATTCCACCTTTAAAAGTATAATTAGCAAGCATGGTGGAAATTTCAGCTTTCAGTATCTTTCTTTTATTAGTAACAATATCTTTCATGTACTTAGCATAAGGATTCATTTTAAGCATATCAGTCAAACGCATACGCAAGAAGATAGGTCTAATCATTTCAACAAAGTGCTCAAAATCCTCATCATCCTTTTTCTTGGATGGTTTAGGAGGAAAAGGCATGGGTTTCTGAACCCATGGTTCTCTTTCTTTACCATGCTTCCTAGCAACAAAGTCTCTCTTATCATAACGTTGATTCTTTGATTGTGGGTTATCAAGATCAACAACAGGTTCAATCTCTACATCATTATTATTGCTAGGTTGAGCATCAACATGAACATCATCATTAACATTATCACTAGGTTCATGTTCATTACCAGATTGTGTTTCAGCATCAGCGGTAGAAATATCATTGGGATTTTCAGGTGTGTCTACAACAGGTTCACTAGAAGCATGCAAAGTCCTATCATTTTTCTTTTTCTTCCTCTTAGAAGGACTAGGTGCATCAACGTAAGTTCTCTGAGAATCTTGTTCAATTCTCTTAGGATGGCCCTCAGGATACAAAGGTTCCTGAGTCATTTTCCACCTCTCATCATAACTCTAACAACATTATCATTTTTCTTACTATTTAATTCATTGAGCAAATCATTCTGAGCTTTAAGTACTTGTTCTACTTGAGTGGTAACCATAGAAGCATGTTTACTAATAAGTTTAAGTTCACCTTTAATATTAGCCATATAATCACTCAAGTGTTCAATCATGTAAGCATTATGTTTCAATTGTCTACCAACATAAGCATTGAAATCTTCTTTCTTAACCATAAAGTTATCAAATTCGTCCAAGCATTGGCTAGGAAACTTAGTAGGAGGGATTTCAGCTTTATCATATCTATAGAGAGAATTACCTTTACTACCTGTGTTGGGTTATCAAGACCATGTATTAACAGGCGGCAAGTTAAGACCATGTATTTCTTCAATAGGAGATAAATTCTTAACATCTTCATCTTTAATACCTTTTCTTTCATCGGTTTCTTTGCCTCTTGCATATCTTCAGGACTGAGAAATAGAATACCCCTTTTCTTCGGAGTTGGCTTAGGAGTTGGTTCAGGAATTGGATCAGGGATTGGATCAGGAAGTGTCCAATTATTTTCATTAGTCAACATATTATTCAATAGAATTTCAGCTTCATCAACAGTTCTTTCCCTGAAAACACAACCAGCACAACTATCCAGGTGGTCTCTGGAAGCATCAGTTAGTACATTATAAAAGATATCAAGTATTTCATTTTTCTTGAGAGGATGATCAGGCAAAGCATTAAGTAATTGGAGAAGCCTCCCCCAAGCTTGTGGGAGACTCTCTTCTTCAATTTGCACAAAATTATATATTTCCCTTAAAGCAGCTTGTTTCTTATGAGCGGGAAAATATTTAGTAGAGAAGTAATAAATCATATCCTGGGGACTACGCACACAACCATGATCAAGAGAATTAAACCATATCTTAGCATCACCCTTTAATGAGAATGGAAATAATTTAAGGATATAATAATAGCGAGTTTTCTCATCATTAGTAAAGAGGGTAGCTATATCATTTAATTTAGTAAGATGTGCCACAACAGTTTCAGATTCATAGCCACAGAAAGGATTAGATTCAACCAAAGTAATTATCTCACGATCAATAGAGAATTCATAATCTTTATCAGTAACAAAGATAGGTGAAGTAGCATAAGCAGGATCATATTTCATTCTAGCATTTAGAGATTTTTGTTTCAGCTTAGCTAATAGTTTCTTAAGATCACTTCTATCATTGCAAGCAAGAAAGTCTCTAGCAGTTTCTTCATCCATAACATAACCCTCGGGAACAACAGGAAATTCATATCTAGGGGGAGAATCTTCATCATCGCTTTCATCATTATTATCAGTTTCAATAATTTCATTCTCTCTAGCCCTAGCAAGTTGTTCATCAAGAAATTCACCAAGTGGCACAGTGGTATCAAGCATAGAAGTAGTTTCATCATAAGTATCATGCATAGCAGAAGTGGCATCATCAATAACATGCGACATATCAGAATTAATAGCAGAAGCAGGTTTAGGTGTCGCAAGTTTACTCAAAACAAAAGGTGAATCAAGTGCAGAGCTAGATGGCAGTTCCTCACCCCCCCTCGTAGTTGAGGTATAAATCTTGGTTCTTGGATCTTTCAAGTTCTTCATAATGATAAGTGGATATAAATCCCAAGTGACTCAAAGAATAGAGCTATGCTCCCTGGCAACGGCGCCAGAAAATAGTCTTGATAACCCACAAGTATAGGGGATCGCAACAGTTTTCGAGGGTAGAGTATTCAACCCAAATTTATTGATTCGACACAAGGGAAGCCAAAGAATATTCTCAAATATTAGCAATTGAGTTGTCAATTCAACCACACCTGGATAACTTAATATTTGCAGCAAAGTATTTAGTAGGAAAATAATATGATAGTAGTGGTAACGGTAGCAAAAGGTAACGGTAGCAAAAGTAATATTTTTGGGTTTTATAGTGATGATAACAATAGCAACGGAAAAGTAAATAAGTGAAGAACAATATATGAAAAGCTCGTAGGCAATGGATCGGTGATAGAGAATTATGCCGGATGTGATCGACCATGTAATAGTCATAACCTAGGGTGACACAGAACTAGCTCCAGTTCATCAATGTAATGTAGGCATGTATTCCGAATATAGTCATACGTGCTTATGGAAAAGAACTTGCATGACATCTTTTGTCCTACCCTCCCGTGGCAGCGGGGTCCTATTGGAAACTAGGGGATATTAAGGCCTCCTTTTAATAGAGTACCGGACCAAAGCATTAACACATAGTGAATACATGAACTCCTCAAACTACGGTCATCACAGGGAGTGGTCCCGACTATTGTCACTTCGGGGTTGCCGGATCATAACACATAGTACGTGAAAATAGACTTGCAAGATAGGATCAAGAACTCTCATATATTAAGGAAAACATAATAGGTTCAGATCTGAAATCATGGCACCCGGGCCCTAGTGACAAGCATTAAGCATAGCAAAGTCATAGCAACACCAATCTCAGAACATAGTGGATACTAGGGATCAAACCCTAACAAAACTAACTCGATTACATGATAAATCCCATCCAATCCATCACCGTCCAGCAAGCCTACGATAGAATTACTCACGCACGGCGGTGAGCATCATGAAATTGGTGATGGAGGAAGGATGATGATGATGATGGCGACGGATTCCCCTCTCCAGAGCCCCGAACAGACTCTAGATCAGCCCTCCCGAGAGAGTTTAGGGCTTGGCGGTGGATCCGTATCATAAAACACGATGAATCCTTCTCTCTGATTTTTCTCTCTCCGAAAGTGAATATGTGGAGTCAAGGTTGAGGTCGGTGGAGCGTCAGGGGGCCCACGAGGCAGGGGGCGCGCCCAGGGGGTAGGGCGCGCCCCAACTCTCGTGGACAGGTGGAGGCCCCCCTGACGTGGATTCTTCTTCCAGTAATTTTTATATATTCCAAAATAATTCTCCGTTGATTTTTAGGTCATTCCGAGAACTTCTATTTCTGTACAAATATAACACCATGGCAATTCTGCTAAAAACAGTGTCAGTCCGGGTTAGTTCCATTCAAATCATGCAAGTTAGAGTCCAAAACAAGGGCAAAAGTGTTTGGAAAAGTAGATAAGACAGAGACGTATCAACGAATCAGAAGCAACCTCGCCCACTGTGAAACCTGCTGAAGGAAATGTGTTGTCTCACAAGAATCAATCCGCTGATCCCAGCGTGCCTTCATCCTCCCAGCCCCAAGCCAGTCTTGAAGGAACTTCTGCTGCTGCTGACGATGAAGATGTACCAGACACTTCTAATTCAGAAACATCTTCAGGCAGCTCTTCAGGTGATGCCTCAGAGTGAATCAAATTCACCTCATTTGCACTCATGATATTCATCACCTTTTTCACACTAGTTGACAAAAAGGGGGAGAATTAGATCAAGAGTTTCAATAGATTTGCTCTATTGGATTTGGTCTCTTTGTTTATTTGCTCTAGTTTATGAGACTTTTGAGCCCTATGCCTTAAAGACTATTTGTGCTCTGACGTAAAACTTCTGATCTACGATGTAATATTAATAACCCCGCCTGCTGGACTATTTCTCTCAAAACATTTGACTTACATATGGAATTATTATCAGAAGCTATGAATGATTGCACTATATACTCGATGGACTACATATCATTAGTGCAAATCATAACCTCGAATGATTGAAAAATCCTCCGAATACATTAGTAAACTGCAGTGAATTTTATTTCATATCACTAACCCTGCATACATCAGGGGGGGCATATTTCATCATCGAGTCAAGTTACGCAAGATCACTCTTGTTCAATTTACACTTCATTTATCTATCTTCACTTTGATGATTATCTGTCTTGTCAATAACCGCCCAAAAAGGGGGGATTGTTGGTGCAATGATAGGCCTCTTGTGTTTTTGGAGTTTTTTGACATAAACAGTATGGGACTTATGTGTTTGCTAGTGCACAGAGAGTAACAAGTCCTGAGATGTCAAAGAGTTTGATGCAAGTGACGAAGATATTCTCCATGCATTGCGGCGAAGGTTATCAGCGAAGATGATTCTAAACAAGAGTGACCCCTAAAAATTGCTGAAGTTCAAGCAATTGGTTCGGTGTCTGTTCGAAGAAAATGACTGCGTTCGAGGAAGAATGAAGGTGAAGCATGTTTAGTTCTTCTTCTTCTTCTTTCATTGAGTCATAGGACGACTGTACTATTAAGAGGGGTGTAGCGTTCCAAACTTTGATTCTATGATGCTAAACCAAAGTCCTATGAAAATTGTGAGAGAAATCTCTTTGTGCTCCGAGCAAATACTTGCCAGCCAGAGACTGTGATCTTCTTCGCTGCGAGAGATTTGTCTCGGACCGAGGAGTTAGCATTACTTGTTCCTCAAGTAATGTTACAATTGCTCCAAATCCGACCATTGTCAACGTGTCGGTTCGCCATTGGCTGGACCCCGTGTCCGAAATGGTCATTTCCCATTTGGGAAGGCTATGTCTATAAATAGCCACCCTGCGCCGGCTTTGAACGATGGCTGCTCCGTTTGATTCTGAGAAGATTGTTGAGCAACCCACTCTCTGAGCGATACGAGTTTAAAATCCACAGAGAGAAAACCCCTAGAGCCGAAGAACTAGATAGTGGTTAGCATCACTCGAGTCTATTTCTAGTACGCTCCGCCTATTACTCTTGAGATCTGCAAACTCTCTAGACGGTTAGGTGTCAATTTCTTTAGAGACCAAGAGTGATTGTGGTTCTCGAAGAAGAAGTATGTAAAGGTTTAGAGATCGCCTTCAAGTATCTACCACGAGTAATCGGCATCGGTTGACGAACCGATTGACGAGGAGAATAGGGTGAAGAGAGCTTATCTTCTGTGTTAAGTCACAACCCCTCCAACCAGATGCAGTCCTTGTGTAGAAGGATGAACTAGTCGAACAAATACCCTGTCGCCATCGAGCACCACCGGTTACCTCTGTTACCCGTATTTTCTTTAAATATGTTTTCCCTCATGTGATTTGTCTCAATGCATGTCTAGTTTCCTTTCGGTAATTAGTTTTACCTCAGTGTAGTTAAGTAGGGACCCGACCTCAAACACTCAAGCCTCTGTGTATCCATGCCATCCCTGGATCGGTATGCTGGCACACACAGTACATCAATGTATATATCAAAGTGCAATCACATGTATAAATAACGCAAAACTGATATATACCTCATAAATCTCAGCGGAAACAAACATAAGGGTGTGGAATCCCATCAACGCCAACGGCAAGTTGAGTGTAGACCATAACACTACAACGTAACTCTTACTCGTTGTAGAAATTCCTGCAACATAAGACGTTGCAGCCCTGTAGGTCAGTACATTGAATGTACTGGCAAGTCACATCATAAGAATAATGAACCTATTTGTACATGCAATTTGGCCGGTGGAAAGCTCTAAGTTTAGTTTTTGCATAAAGCTAGTTTTTCCCTAGAATAAAAGATATTATTCTACCACTACTGTATAGCATAGGATGAGTTGGCAAACCCAACTCAATCCATTCCCAAAGTTTCATTTAAAACCCAACTGTTTAATTAAGAGTGATGAGATCTCCCAGCATTTCCACTACTAGATGCTCAAATTGTCCGTAACCGGGGACACGGCTAATCGATTAGGTTTTAACACTCTGCAGAGGTTTGCGCACTTTTCCCCACAAGACTCGATCGCCTCCCTTGAAGTTCTCGCACTGCCTGGCGTTTGAGAACAGGATGACCGAGACATTGTAGCGACCCGACCTCAAATGGTCAAGTCTCTGTGCTTGAGTGTCATCCCTGGATCAGTAATGCTGACACACACAATACTCGAGATTTATAACAGAGTCGCAATCACACACTTATTACATCGAATGTCTCAAAAGAGAACTTATTACAATACATATGGCTTAAGGCCATCTAATATGATAACAACGGAAGGCTTGGAAGATAAAGTGAGTCCATTAACTCCAATGGCATAGCTGAGCTGCACGACAACGACCTAACGAACCTTACTCCTCGTTTGAAAAGTTGGCAACATAATACGTTGCAGCCTGAAAACGGGTCAGCACATGGAATATGCTGGCAAAATAACACAGTAGAGTAAGAACAGAATAATGCTATCACTATATGCATATTTGGCTGGTGGAAAGCTCTATGGTTATAGTTTTTGCGAAAAGCCAATTTTTCCCTACAACAAAGGAATAGATTTTATTTAACTATCATGATAGTTGAAACATCATTGAGAAGGTTCCTCCAACTCAATCCCAATTAAAGTAGTTAACAACCCAACAATATTATTTAATAGTGATGAGATACTTAGGATACTCCAAGTACTAGATACTCAAGATGTCCATAACCGGGGACATGGCTAACCATGATTAGTTTATACACTATGCAGAGGTTTGCGCACTTTTCCCCACAAGACTCGATCTCCTCTGTTGGATTTCTCGCACTACATGGTGTTTGAGAAACGGATGACCGAGACACAGTCTTTCAGAAGCATTAACTCCTTACTCTGGGCAGACCATACCAACCTACATCCCTCTACCTGCTGATCCACCTCTTCGGGAGCTTCACGCAACTTACTCAACTATGCTAGAGCCCATAATAGCTTGTGGCTGCACACAGAAGTTTCTAGCATGAAAATATCTCAGTTCCCTTTGAGCCTGGGTGGCGGACCATAGGATTATCACACGGGTACTCCGGGTTATCCTAGGACAACACTGGATTCCCCAGGTGCCCAACAAAAAATCCACCCAGATGTGTATTCAAGTTGCCACCTTAAGTTGAACCATTAATTAACAATCTCACATCTGTCATGGATTTCACTCACCCAAACCACGTCTACGAGCATAGCATAGCAATATAAGCAATACGTAGAAGTAACTCCCAATGTTTGAATATAACAGGGCAATAGGTTCTACCTCATGGACTACTTCCCAACCCACATGTTAATCACATCCTAATCATGCAATGTTTGAGGATTGTAACTAATGCATAAAAACTGGGTGATAAAGGGTATGATCAAAGTGTTACTTGCCTTGCTGACGATCCGCAAAACCTAGGGACTCGTAGTGGCATGCTTCGCACTCCGGGTGTTCTATCGCAAACAAACAATAGCATACATAAGCAACCAAACAAAGAAACACGAGTAAATCTCAAATAAGAAGATCTAACATGAAAGTTCAACTTAAGAACTCCGGTTTGCGAAAAGAATCAAATCAAACGGAGCAACGAAACTCAATCTGCGAAAGAAACAAGATCCATTTACTAATCTGGACTAAGGTCAAATTTTACAGTACCAAAATCTTGTTCAAGTTGAATAAACAGAAAGAGGGTTTCGGGACGATGATCTAGGCGCTTGAATCACTTGATTCCGATAAACGAGCGAAAAGATAAACTGAAACGAAACTCGGATCAGAAATCGTGATTGAAAATAATCGCGGAAAATCCGAGAAAAAGAAAACTGCCGAACAGGCTAATGAACGAACGTTCATTGTCTGTAACTAACGAGCGAAAGCCATTCGTTAAAACGAATGTACGGATGAACGTCCGCAAAGTAACTAAACTGAGAAAATCCAGCGAACCGATCTAAAAAACGAACTAGGGTTTCTAAAAAAAAAGCCGAAACTGGTTTTCAAATAAAACCAAACGAACAGCGGCGACGGCGTATACCTCCGCCGGCTTCCGCGGCGGCGCGGCGAGGCAGGACAGCGTGGGGCGGCGGGGTGCGGCGTACGGCGGCAGCAGCGGCGCGCGGACCAAGGTGGCGGGGCGGGCGGCTTGC
>NC_041388.1:479213865-479221983 GCF_002162155.2 Triticum dicoccoides
GGTCGGCTTATAAGAGGGGGGTGGTGGCTTGGGGAAGGGGGCGGGGTGGCGTGGCCGACTCGGCCACGGCGAGCGGCGGCGGCGGTCGCGGTCTCTGGGTGGGAGAAGGCGGCGCGGGAGGCGGCCTGGTTCGGCTGGGCCTCGGCCTAGTTGGGCGCTGTAATTTTTTTAAAATAATTTCGTCGGAACAAAAATAAATCCTAGAAAATAAAATAAAAAACTAAAAATGCCAAAACAAATTTTCACCATCTAAATAAAATATTTAGAACAAGATGAACATTTGTTTGGCCCTAAAATGCAACTTTGAAAAACGTGCAATTTTCCTAATTCAAATAAAATAGCAATAAACTCCGGATAAAATAAAATATTTGATTTTAATATTTTTCCTCCAATATTTCATTTATTTTGGAGAAGTCATATTATCTCCTCTCATATACTTTTAATATGAAATATTTTTAGAGAGCAAAATAATTAAAACCAAAATCATCGTTTCAATATTTGATAGAAGTCAAATATGAAAACAAAGAAATCCCCAACTCTCTCCGAGGGTCCTTGAGTTGCTTAGGTTTTTGAGGATCGACAAACGAAATGCAATAAAATATTATATGCATGAATGATCTATGTATAACATTCCAAATTGCAAATCTGGGATGTTACAACCTACCCCCCTTCAGATGAATCTCGCCCTCGAGATTCGGGTTGGCTAGAAAATAGGTGTGGGTGGTCTTTGCGAAGATCATCCTCTCGTTCCCAGGTGGCTTCATCCTCGGTATGGTGGCTCCACTGAACTTTGCAAAACTGGATAACCTTGCTGCGGGTGACTCGGCTGGCGAATTCAAGAATCCTGACTGGCTTCTCCTCATAGGTCAAATCACTGTCCAACGGAATCGCCTCCAAGGGTACTGTATCTCTTAACGGTATATCGGCCATCTCAGCATGACACTTCTTCAGTTGTGAAACATGAAATACATCATGAACTCCCGACAGTCCTTCAGGTAACTCCAACTTGTAGGCAACTTCTCCCATACGTTCCAAAATTCTATGCGGTCCTACAATTCTTGGGGCTAACTTTCCCTTAACTCCAAATCGTTTCACTCCTCGTAGGGGTGACACTCACAGATATGCTGTGTCTCCAATTTCATAGGTTACTTCGTCGCATTTCGAATCTGCATAACTCTTCTACCTAGATTGAGCTACCTTCAGTCTATCTTGGATCAACTTAACCTTTTCTTTAGACTCCTTGATCAAATCTGGTCCAAACAACTGTCGGTCTCCAACTTCATCCCACATCAATCGTGTTCTGCACCTTCGTCCATACAGGGCTTCGAACGGTGCCATTTTCAAACTGGCTTGGTAGCTATTGTTGTATGAGAACTCCGCGCAGGGCAAATTGTCATCCCAACTAGATCCATAATCTAGCGCACAGGATCTCAACATATCCTCCAGAATCTGGTTGACCCTCTCGGTCTGTCGATCCGTCTGTGGGTGGAATGTTGTACTGAACTCCAACCTTGTCCCCAAAGTTTGATGCAGCTGATGCCAAAACTTTGAAGTAAACTGTGTTCCTCTATCTGATATGGTGGTTCTCGGAACTCCATGCAGACATACGATCCTGGTCATATATATCTTGGCCAACTTTGCACTTGTATAGGTGGTTTTTACTGGGATAACGTGAGCTACTTTGGTCAAGCGATCAACTACTACCCATATAGAATCATATCCTAATTTGGTCCTGGGCAATCCGGTGATGAAATCCATGCCAAGTTTATCCCACTTCCATTCGGGTATCGGCATAGGTTGTAACAATCCTGCTGGCTTTTGATGCTCAGCCTTCACTCTCTGACATACATCACATACGGCTACACACTCGGCAATATCCTTCTTCATACCAGTCCACCAGAAACGTTCCTTCAAATCCAAATACATCTTGGTGTTTCTGGGGTGTATCGAGTATGGTGAGTCATGAGCCTCCTGAAGTATTAACTTCATGATCTCTGTGTTATTGGGCACATAAACACGGTCCTCAAACCATAAGGTGTCGTGCTCATCCTCACGGAAACCTTTGGCCTTTCCTTTGCTCATTCTCTCTTTTATCTCGGCAATCTCTTTGTCATCCTTCTGAGCTTCTCGAATCTTTCCTAACAATGTAGACTGAACCACCATTGTTGCAACAAAACCTCTAGGAACAATCTCCAATCGAAGTTCCCTGAGATCCTCTGCTAACTCCTTTGGCAATCCCGTGCTTACTAGGGTGTTAGCATAACTCTTCTGACTCAAAGCGTCTGCTACGACATTGACCTTGCCTGGATGATTGTGAATCTTCATGTCATAATCATTTATAAGCTCCAACCATCTTCTCTGCCTAAGGTTCAGCTCCTTCTGTGTGAAAATGTACTTCAAACTTTTATGATCCGTGTACGCATCACAACGATTTCCAATAAGGTAATGTCTCCAGGTCTTCAATGCATGTACTACGGCAGCCAACTCCAAATCATGCGTGGCATAATTCAACTCGTGCAGTTTCAGTTGTCGTGAGGCATACAAAACAACTCTTCCGTCCTGCATAAGCACACTTCCAAGTCCTAGGCGAGAGGCATCACAATACACTTGAAACTCCTTACATATATCCGGCAGAATCAGCACTGGGGCTGCGGTCAAACGTTTCTTTAACTCCTGAAAACTCGCCTCACATTATTCTGTCCATTTAAATTTGGTATCCTTCTTCAATAACTCCGTCATTGGCTTCGCAATTTTGGAAAAATTCTCAATGAATCTCCGATAGTATCCTGCGAGTCCAAGAAAACTGCGGATCTCGCTAACTGAAGTGGGTGCCAACCACTCAGTGACTGACTGAACCTTGGTGGGATCTACTGCTACACCTTCTCCTGATATATAATGTCCAAGGAATCCGACTTCCTTCAACCAAAACTCACATTTGCTGAACTTGGTATACAACTGGTGTTCCCTGAGTTTCTCGAGAACTAAACGCAAATGCTCTTCGTGCTCCTCCTCATTCTTCGAGTATACCATTATACCATCAATGAACACCACAACAAACTTATCCAAATATTCCATGAACACCTTGTTCATCATGCTCATGAAATAGGCAGGGGCGTTAGTCAGTCCAAACGACATGACCGTATATTCATACAACCCGTACCGTGTGGTGAATGTTGTCTTGGGTATGTCCTTCTCTCGTATCTTCAGCTGGTGATATCCATATCACAGATCGATCTTTGAAAACACCTTGGCTCCTTGCAGCTGATCAAACAAATCATTGATCATCGGCAGTGGGTATTTGTTCTTGATCGTCACCTCATTTAACGCACGATAATCAACAACCATTCTTAGACTTATCCTTCTTCTCGACCAAAAGCACTGGGGCTCCCCATGGTGAGGAACTCCGTCGAATGTAACCTTTCTCCAATAACTCCTTGATCGGCTTCTTAATCTCCTCCAGATCATTTGCGGGCATCCAGTATGGTCCCTTTGATATTGGCCCGGTGCCTGGCAACAACTCTATCAAAAACTCAATGTCTCGATCCGGTGGCATGCCTGGTAACTCCTCTGGAAAAACATCTGGGTAATCCTTCACTACAGGCACTTCCTCCTGAACAACTCCCGTGGGGGTATTTACTTGGCTCCTCCTAGGCGCATGCCTAGATACATACTTAATCCATTTTCCCTCAGGGGTGGTGAGACAAATTGACTTACTAACACAGTCAATGCTTCCTCCATATTTTGACATCTAGTCCATGCCTAATATCACATCCAATCCTTGTGACTCCAAGATTATTAGGTCGGACGGAAAAACATGGCTACCAATGGTTAAGGGTATCTGGTCGCACTATCGACTAGCCATATACTCTGCTCGAGGTGAACTCACTAACAGAGGGGTCCTAAGGGTTTGGGTTGGTAGTTTAAACTTATCCATGAATTCCCTTGATATGTATGAATGCGATGCACCAGTATCAAAAAGAACAAGGGCGGTAAAAGACTTAACCAAAAACTTACCAATAACTGCGTCTGGTTGCTCTTCAACCTCCTCCACATTAACGTGGTTCACTTGTCCTTTGTTGAATGGATTGGGCTTCTTTCCAGCGCTCCCATTGCCGTTTCCATTCTTCGCTTCAGGGCACTCCGTGGCATAGTGTCCAGTCTTCTCGCACTTGAAACAAGTAACGTGGCTTAGGTCTCTCTTGGCGGGTGTGGCTGGATTGGAACGGTTCGGATTGTTGCTTGCTCCATTCCCATTCCCATTCCTTGGTCCACTATGATTATGGTTACTTCCTCCATTGTGGGTGTGGCCTCCATGGTTATGAACAAGTCCTCCCGTGTTCGGGGTTAGGCGAGGCTTCTGTTGAGCTCCTGAATGGTACCTTCCTTGTCCATACTTTCTCTTACGGCTCTCAATCTGCCGCTGCTTCCCTTCAATCATAAGAGCCTTATCTACCAACTCCTGGTAGTTATTTGAATGTTGCCACCATCAACTGCATGCTCATCTCATCATTCAGCCCTTCCATAAACTTCTCCTGCTTTGCGGCATCTGTCGCCACATCATCAGGGGCATAGCGAGATAACTTGCTAAACTCATCCGCGTATTGAGCCACAATACGGTTCCCCTTACGTAAGTTGCGAAACTCACGCTTCTTCATACTCATAGCTTCAGTTGAGACATGGGTTGTACGGAAAGCTTACTGAAACTGGTCCCATGTAACAGTGGCTATAGGGTACGTGACAGCGTAATTCTCCCACCATGAGGCTGCTGGTCCATCCAACTGATGTGCTGCAAAACACACCTTCTCAGCCTTTGTACATCCTGCAGTGGTTAACTCCCTTCCAATCCTGTGGAGCCAATCATCTGCCACTATCGGCTTGGTGCTGCTGGAAAACACCGGCGGCTGCAACCTCAGAAAGCGAGCTAAGTTGTCAACTGGTGGTGTTGGCGGTGGGTTGTTGTTGCCTTGATTCTGAACTAACAACTGCATCAGGGTATTCTGGTGCTGGATCAACTGAGTGAGCTCCGGTGCGGAAGTAAATCCGGGGTCACGTCTCGGAGGCTTCTGATGGGTTTAGAGGGGAGAGATTAGAATAGAATGGGGTCTAATGAGAAAAACACTACCCATATGCACATGAGACAAACACAATCATTTCACTCGATCAATCAAGCAAGGGCATACAATCGATCTAACTATCATTACAAAAGTGATCGGGCTATACTATATACATGGTGGAATACTACTACTAATGTGGTGGTCTACTAGAAATATTGATCGGTCGAAGACTCCATGATGTCTGCTCCAGCTTCGTCTTCATATTCATCATCGCTATCGTCGGGGTCCGAGTCGGTGTCGTCGATGATGATGTAGTCCTCCGGGCGAATCTCCTTGGGTTCTTCGTCTTCTCCTCCTGTCGCGGGGTCTCCCATGAATACTCCCAGCTTCCTTTCCAGATCGTCATTCTTCTCCACTAGTATGATGATTTCCTCCTCATAATCTTCACGTGTAGCCTTAAGTTCTTCCTCCAGTTTCGTGATCCTAGTCATCGCCTTCTTCAGATCTATCATTCCTGCGCACATCTGGTTCTCCTGGCAACGAATGTGCTGGTTTAACTCTTGGATGAAAGCGGCGATTGATCTATCCTTCCTGGTGCTGATCATCTCCTATTGCTCATCTCGGCGCCCACAAATCTGGTAGATAGTATCCTTAAGCTCCTTATGGTAAACTTCTCCAATGCGTCCCATGGTGATGTGAGCTGCCATACTCTTTCCTAGACTCCAGGTTGGTGCATCAAAGGAAAACTCTATGGGTTTAGTGACTGACGTGAATGTCCTTCCTGGAACTTGAACTTGAATCATCCATCGCTCCTCTTCTAGTAAATGGTGTTGTAAGTCCTGGTGAAGCTTGGTATTCCAATGTTTAGGTACCTAGTGACTTCCTTCAAGTGTCGTCCAAAAGGTGCTTCTTCATCCGGTTGTGCAAACTTATTCCTTGCGTCCGCCATCCTAAAGAGTAGAAAATGGAGAGGAGTCAGAAATGAGAAGAGAATAGAGATCTAGGGTTTTAGCTTAGTGGTCGTGTCCTACACCCAGCATTTGCTCTGATACCATCTTGTAGCGACCTGACCTCAAACGGTCAAGTCTCTGTGCTTCAGTGTCATCCCTGGATCAGTAATGCTGACACACACAGGACTCGAGGATTTATAACAGAGTAGCAATCACACACTTATTACATCGAATGTCTGAAAAGTGAACTTATTACAATAGATATGGCTTAAGGCCATCTAATATGATAACAGCGGAAGGCTTGGAAGATAAAGTGAGTCCATCAACTCCAACGGCATAGCTGAGCTGCACCGGCAACGACCTAACGAACCTTACTCCTCGTCTGAAAAGTCTGCAACATAATACGTTGCAGCCTGAAAATGGGTCAGCACATGGAATATGCTGGTAAAATAACACAGTAGAGCAAGAACAGAATAATGCTATCACTATATGCATATTTGGCTGGTGGAAAGCTCTATGGTTATAGTTTTTGCGAAAAGCCAATTTTTCCCTACAACAAAGGAATAGATTTTATTTAACTATCATGGTAGTTGAAACATCATTGAGAAGGTTCCTCCAACTCAATCCCAATTAAAGTAGTTAACAACTCAACAATATTATTTAATAGTGATGAGATACTTAGGATACTCCAAGTACTAGATACTAAAGATGTCCATAACCGGGGACACGGCTAACCATGATTAGTTTATACACTCTGCAGAGGTTTGCGCACTTTTCCCCACAAGACTCGATCTCCTCCGTTGGATTTCTCGCACTACATGGTGTTTGAGAAACGGATGACCGAGACACAGTCTTTCAGAAGCATTAACTCCTTACTCCGGGGAGAGCATACCAACCTACATCCCTCTACCTGCTGATCCACCTCTTCGGGAGCTTCACGCAACTTACTCAACTATGCTAGAGCCCATAATAGCTTGTGGCTGCACACAGAAGTTTCTAGCATGAAAATATCTTAGTTCCCTTTGAACCTGGGTGGCGGACCATAGGATTATCACACGGGTACTCCGGGTTATCCTAGGACAACACTGGATTCCCCAGGTGCCCAACAAACAATCCACCCAGATGTGTATTCAAGTTGCCACCTTAAGTTGAACCATTAATTAACAATCTCACATCTGTCATGGATTTCACTCACCCAAACCACGTCTACGAGCATAGCATAGCAATATAAGCAATACGTAGAAATACCTCCCAATGTTTGAATATAACAGGGCAATAGGTCCTACCTCATCAACTACTTCCCAACCCACATGTTAATCACATCCTAATCATGCAATGTTTGAGGATTGGAACTAATGCATAAAAACTGGGTGATAAAGGGGTACTTGCCTTGCTGACGATCCGCAAAACCTAGGGACTCGTAGTAGCACGCTTCGCACTCCGGGTGTTCTATCGCAAACAAACAATAGCATACATAAGCAATCAAACAAATAAACATGGGTAAATCTCAAATAAGAAGATCTAACCAGAAAGTTCAACTTAAGAACTCCGGTTTGCGAAAAGAATCAAATCAAACGGAGCAACGAAACTCAAACTGCGAAAGAAACAAGATCCGTTTACTAATCTGGACTAAGGTCAAATTTTACAATACCAAAATCTTGTTCAAGTTGAATAAACAGAAAGAGGGTTTCGGGACGAAGATCTAGGCGCTTGAATCGCCTGATTCCGATAAACGAGCGAAAAGATAAACTGAAACCAAACTCGGATCAGAAATCGCGATTAAAAATAATCGTGGAAAATCCGAGAAAAAGAAAACTAACGAACAGGCTAACGAACAAACGTTCGTTGCCTGTAACTAACGAGCGAAAGCCGTTCTTTAAAACGAACGTATGGATGAACGTCCGCAGAGTAACTAAACCGAGAAAAACCGGCGAATCGATCTAAAAAACGAACTAGGGTTTCTAAAAAAACCAAAACCGGTTTAAAAATAAAACCGAACGAACGGCGGCGGCGGCGTATCCTTCGGCGTCTTCCACGGTGGCATGGCAAGGCGGGGCAGCGTGGGGCGGCGGGGTGCGGCGTGCGGCGGCAGTGGCGTGCGGCGCAAGGTGGCG
>NC_041388.1:479222612-479280739 GCF_002162155.2 Triticum dicoccoides
GGTGGCGGGGCGGGCGGCTTGAGGCGGCGGCGCGGCTTCGGGGCTCCAGGGGGGGCCCGGGTCGGCTTATAAGAGGGGGATGGCTTGGGGTAGGGGGCGGCGTGGCGTGGCCGACTCGGCCACGGCGAGCGGCAGCGGCGGTCGCGGCCTCCGGGTGGGAGACGGCAGCGCGGGGAGGCGGGCCGGCGGCCTGGCTCGGCTGGGCCTCGGCCCAATCGGGCGCTGCGATTATTATTTTTTAAATAATTTTGCCGGAACTAAAATAAATCCTAGAAAATAAAAAAAATCCAAAAAAATGCTAAAACAAATTTTCACCGTCTAAATAAAATATTTAGAATAAGATGAACATTTTCTTGGCCCTAAAATGCAACTTTGAAAAATGTGCAATTTTTCTAATTCAAATAAAATAGCAATAAACTCCGGATAAAATCAAATATTTGATTTTAATATTTTTCCTCCAATATTTCATTTATTTTGGAGAAGTCATATTATCTCCTCTCATATACTTTTAATATGAAATATTTTCAGAGAGAAAAATAATTAAAACCAAAATCCTCGTTTCAATATTTGATAAAACTCAAATATGAAAACAAAGAAATCCCCAACTCTCTCCGAGGGTCCTTGAGTTGCTTAGGTTTTTGAGGATCGAGAAATGAAATGCAATAAAATATGATATGCATGAATGATCTATGTATAACATTCCAAATTGAAAATTTGGGATGTTACATACATAGTCTTTCGAAAGTATTCCCCCTTAACCCACGGATAGGCCGGTACACCTACTCATTCTACATCTACTAGCCCATCCCGGAAGGGGTCACACTAACTACTCAACTAAGCCAGAGCCCATATTAGCTTGTGGCTACACACGTAAGCTTCTAGACATGAGAATATGATTGATCTCTTTGAGCCTGGGCAGGCGACCACTAGTGGTGCACCACCATGGATTAACCATGCATGCTCCCACTGTACTTCGCCACCATTCAAACCAAATACCGCCCAGGTAGTTCATTTACAAGTCTTGGTCCTGATTACTACTTTATCACTCATTTCTCTCCATGTTCGCTTCCCAAACCATGTCTACATTTAGCGAGGCAAAAATAAACTTACACGACGGTGACAAGGATGTATAGATCAGACCTACCTCAAATGAACTACTAGGTAACGGCATAGCCATCTGGCAACAATAAATCCTACCATGCAATCCTACCACAAAAGGACTAAGTGCATAATATAAAACATAGGTAATTGGAAGAACTGTCAAATGTGAACTTGCCTTGATACTCATAGTTGAATTCTAGAGATCGATATTACTCGGCTTCGCACTCCGGACAGTCTATCGTCAAAGTAAAATAACCTACATAAGCAATAATTCCAGAGAGCAATAACATGCAACACAAAAGACTCGGAAAACCAAATGGAAACCCAACACACATCACTTGCATGCAAATAATTCTAGGTGCCAACAATAAGTGACATAAGGTGCAAAACAGTGATGTGATCAATCGTGCATACTTGGCATAGTAATAAAACAATCATGGACAGATCCTAGGTGTCTGAAAATATGTGACAATGGTCCAAGTGGTAGGGTTGGCTACGGTGACATGGTGCAAAAAGAATCACATCAATCGGAGCTACGGTTTAGGAGATATGGCCAGTTGAAGTTTGAATTCAAACCTGAATAAATTCAAAGTTGAAATAGGCCAAAAGTTTTCAAAGCTGGTTCTCCTGATAAAGCTATTCGATACGAACATTTTGCCACTGGTTTCGTCGAATTTGGAGTTACGGTTAAAAAGATACAACCATTCGAAGTTTAGGGGCTAAACTGGAAACTCAGGGACTTGACTGTGAAAGTTTTATTCGCGACCAGGTCCATGGGCACGTGGTGGCTTCCTACTGGCCGAGCAGCATTTGCTGCGGAAGCTATTCGGCGAACAGCCGCTACCTAAGCAAAACAGCTACCGCGATTTTTTTTAAAACCGAGACCGGTTTTTAACTAAACCGCACAGTTTATTTAAAACCGTGGTTAACCGATCTAATACTAAACCAATAATAAAAAAATAAAAAAATTGAATGAACGAGGGTTCACTTACGGTGGCGACGATGATGAACAGGGACGGCGGCGCTGGCTCGGGCGATGGCGGGGCGGCGACTGCGGTAGTCCTCTATGGCGGGGAAGGAGACGGGGAGATGCGCCGCGGCGTGGGCGTCGCGGTGTTGGTGGCGGCGATCCTCGGGGTGGCCGGGACGGGCAAGGTGAGGGCGGCGGCTCTGTGCTCTGGTGAGGACGCAGGTCGTCGGGGCGGCGTCACCGGCGGTCCTAGGGGCACAAGAGCATGTCAACAAGGTGCTCCTGGGCTTGGGAAATAGCTTGCTGAAGAAAAACAGGGTCGAGGCTGCCTTACGGACGGCGTAACACCCCGACAGTGTAGCTGCGGCCGGCGAGATGCAAAGCGTCGTGGTGACGGCTATGGGCGGCGTGGGTCGATGTGGAGTGGCAGGATGAGACGAGGAGGTCTGGGGGCATTTATAGGCGCGGATAGGAGGCGCGGGGCTGTGGGATAAGCCTTATCCCAAGAGCTTCGGCCGGCGGGTTCGGGAGGAGCGCGTGTGCGTGCTCATCCAGTGGGAGGAGCGAGAGGTGGGAGACGAAGGGCGGGCCCCATGCGTCAGCGGCAGCAGCGGGTAGCGAGCGAAGGAGGAGCACGCGGCTCGTGCGAGCGGCACTGGCCTCCTGGCGCTTGCCTGGCAGGCCGCTGGCTGCCCTAGCGCTGCGGCTGGCCCATGGCCCCGCTGGCATGTGGCTGTGCCGGTGGGCTCGCGCGCGTGGGTGAGTGCGCGTGCGTTTTTTTACAGAAAAGCTTTTGGAGCCCAAAACAAAACCAAACAAAATCCTAAAAATACCACGATAATTTCTAAAATTATCTCAGAATATCTATAGCATAGTGAACATTATTCAAGCATATAAGATTTTGAAAATAATTTTATAATGCAATAAATGCACTTTTGGTCAAAATAATAATACCAAATAAACTCCAATAACTCCCAATAATATTCTACATAATTTCCCAACTCTTTATATTTGGGAAAGTCATTTTATCCCTCTCTTTATTTATAGAAAAGATCTTGAAACTCCAAATGGAAAGCTTTTTTTTCAAAAGTGGTCCTCATCACTCCCCACTCTATTTCATTTATTTTGAAGAAGTCTTATTATCTTCTCTCATGAAAATCCTTGAGTGGCATAAAGTTTCTGAGTTAAAACATTCTCAAATGGAATTCATATCTTCTCAACCCCCTTTTCATTTCTTTAAATGAAAGAAGTCATATTATCTTCACTCTAGGGTTTTGTGATGAAATGAATTTGAATACATGGAGATCAAAATGCAAGATGAATATTTTTGGGAAAGTCCTTTTATTCCCTCTCATTCAACTTTCAAAAAGTTTCAATTTCCACACAATCAATCACACAACAGTCAAACAAATAATCAAAATAATTTATTTAATATAACATTCCAAAATTTAGAAATTTGGGATGTTACAAGTTATGTTTTTTTCATTCGTTTCCGCTGCTGGGTTCTGAGAGTTTTGAGTTTTTCAAAGAAAAAATAAAAATCCCATTCACCCCCATCTGGTAGACATACTTCCTTCCTACACGACGTGTCGATGTATCATAGACACGTCTCCTCCATTGGATGGACGATATTTGTCCCAACGCTGAGCTGACTTGTGGATCGTTCTGCGAATCAAAATTTTACACGTGGAAAATCCCCATTGGCACAGGCTATTAACGGGTTATCGGATCCAAACCGGAACTCGATAGCTTAACGGCGACCTGTTATAGTGGATGCCACATGTCGGTTACCCTTAATGAAAGCATTTCCATGATGTGGCATTTATCGTCATGGAAGTGGACACTTCCGTGATGATTATTTTGGTATTGTCATGGGACACTTCTACGACAACACATGTATGACTATCTTGATTCTGTCATAAAATCGTCATGGATGTACATGCATGACAGAAGATGTGACCTACCGTGACAAACACGTATCATCATGGAATTGTATTTTTGTTGTGTTGATCTACAACATAAATTTTTCAAAGACTATTAAGACTAAGTTCATGATAATTAGTTCAGTTAATCAAATTACAAATGAACTCCCACTTCAATCAACATCCCTCAAGTTGTTTAAGTGATACATGATCGAAATCAACTAACCCATGTCTGATCATCACGTGAGATGGGGTAGTCATCAATGGTGTACATCTCCATGTTGATCATATCTACTATATGACTCATGTTCGACCTTTCGGTCTCCTATGTTCCGAGGCCATGTCTGTACATGCTAGGCTCGTCAAGTTTAACCCAAGTATTCTTCATGTGTAAAATTGGCTTACACCCGTTGTATGTGAACGTAGAGTCTTTCACACCCGATCATCACGAGGTGCTTGGAAACGACGAACTTTTGCAACGATGCATACTTAGGGAGAACACAAATTCTTGAAATTAAGTGAAGGGGTCATCTTATAATGCTATCTTCGTTCTACGCAAAATAAGATGCATAAAAAGATAAACATCACATGTAATCAATATGTGACATGATATGGCCATTATCATCTCGTGCCTTTGATCTCCATCTCCAAATCATAGACATGATTTCCATCGTCACCGGCATAACACCGTGATCTCCATCATTATGATTTCCATCATCGTGTCCTAACGTGTTTGTCTTGCCAACTATTGCTTCTACAACTATTGCTAACACATAGCGATAAAGTAAAGCAATTATAAGACGAATGATAAATTAAAGACAACCCGATGGCTCTTGCCGGTTGCCATACTCATTGACATGCAAATCATGAACCTATTACAAAACAAGATCATTTCAGACATCAACATATATCACATCATGTTTTGGCCATACCACATCACAACATGCCCTGTAAAAACAAGTTAGATGTCCTCTACTTTGTTTTTGCAAATTTTATGTGGCTGCTATGGGCAACTAGCAAGAACCATTCTTACCTACGTAAAGCCACAACGGTGATAATCAAGTTGCTTTTTAACCTTCTACAAGGACCGCCATTGTCAAATAAGATTCAACTAAAGTAGGAGAGACAGACACCCGCTAGCCACCTTATGCAAAACAAGTTGCATGTCTGTCGGTGGAATCGGTCTCTTGTGCGTGGACAAGTAAGGTTGGTCTGGGCCGCTTCATCCCACAATACCGTCGAATCCAAATAAGACAAGATAGGTAAGCAATTTGAGCATCACCGCCTACAACTCTTTGCGTTCTACCCGTGCATATACATCTACGCATAGACCTAGCTCATGATGCCACTGATGGGGAACGAAACATGAAAATGATAAAAATTCATACGAACACCCAAGATCTATCTAGGAGAAGCATAGAAATGAGATGGAAGAGTGTGTCTACGTACCCTCGTAGACCGAAAGCAGAAGCGTATATACTGCGGTTGATGTAGTCATGCTCTTCGCGATCCAACCGATCTAGTGCCGAATGGACGTACGTCACCTTCGAGTTTGGAACATGTGTGGCTCAATGATGTATCCTCCTCCTTGATCCAGCAAGAGAAGGCGGAGAAGTAGATGGGATCACAACCAGCACAACGACGTGGTGGTGGAGCAACGACAGCACTTCGCTAAGCAAAAAATCGTGGACGAGAACTTTGTCGGGAGGGAGAGACGGGGCAACATCCAAAGAAAATGTGTTTGGGTGCCTTGTTGCGCCCCTCCCCTATATTTATATGTGTGGGAGGGCTGGAAGTCCAGCCCTACTCCTAATAGGAGTTGGCCCCAAGGGAGAGGACTTGGACTTCAAGTCCAATCCTATTCCTAGCAGGACTCTCCTTTTTTCCCATCCCTAGCCTCATGGGCTTTTGAGGACTTGGTGCGCTTGGAAAAATAAGGCTAGGGGCCTTCCCTCAGCCCATGCCAGCCCTTGGGACGTGGTGGACCCACTTGTGGACTTCCGGACCCCTCTGGAATCGTCCGGAAGCTTCCCGGTACAATACCGAAAAATTGCACCTTTTTTTGGAACCCAAAATATGACTTTCCATATATAAATCTTTACTTCTTGACCATTCCTAGATGTGACCATCGGGATCTCATCCGGGACTCCGAACAACATTCAGTTATCAATCATCAAATATCCCAATACTACTCTAGCGTCAACGAACGTTAAGTGTCGTGGAATTGTCACGACAGATGTCCTAGTGTGAGGACTTGGTCGTGAGGCCAACGCATCTATGTGGTACCTTCAGAGGGGTTGAGCGGAATCGAGAGACGCAACACAAGACAAGGGTTTAGACAGCTTCAGGCCCCGGGAAACATCATCCGGTAACAACCCTACATGCTGTTTGTGGCTAGGTCTCATTATGATCATGAAGGAGTCGCCGGTAAGCCAGCTCTTTGTGTCTAGCCCTAGAGATTGTTTATTCTTGCTTGTCCCTCTTTGGGGAGCCCTGCCCCTCCTTATATAAGTTTAGAGGGACGGGTTACATGTGGGATCCTATTAGGATTAGGACTAGTCTACCTTCTAATACAAACCGAATACAAGTCCAGGTCTTAACTCCTTGTAAGACAAATATTCCTCACGCCTTTTCTCTTAAACCGGCCCACCATAATATGAACCGGCCTTCTGGGCCTTGGGCCTTGTCATCCGTCTGTCCCGCTCGCCGGGTTACCAGTGAATCATAATGTTCAGTCAGGTTGCTTGTAAACCGTCTGGTCAGTGCAGGTCGCCGGTGAATCGCCAAGTCCGGCCGGGTTATACTTCCAGCCGGGTTACGCCGCGGGGTATATCCCCGACATTAGCCCCCAAGTTTAGCTTGGATTTATCCATGGTAAACTTATGCTGCAAAATAAACACAAGAACAAATTTGACAGGTTGTGCTCCGGGTTAAGAATTCTTGTAAACCGACACCTGATCATCCTTAAGTCCTTGTCATTTCCTCCTTCTAGAAAAATCCGGGTCAATAGACCAACTTCATAATAAATTTGCTTGTATAATAAATATTGAAAATAAAGAATCCATTTGAGTCGGCCTTCAATGCTCTAACTTGACAAAAATATTGGTCTTCAAATATTCAACTGATATTCAGCCGGCTTGAAAATGTAGAACTTGCCAAGCTATGATTTCCAAAATCGGCGGGTTATAAAAACTGATAATTCTGGGTCATGATTGTTGTCAACGCTGGTTCATGATTATTGAGCCCCAAGTCTTGAACAGAACAAAGTGATGGCTTAAGACTTGCTTCAATATAAATACTGCCACTTAATAAATCCATGTTGTTCACCCCAGTCACTTAGTAAAAATATAAATATTGTCACCAGTGTAGCCCCCAAGGGTCAGGTCATTATGCAATAATGAGCAGGGACTTTATAAATATAATCATGCTTCATTGAAAATAACATCATATGATGTAACTTCGTCATGGGGCTTGAACCCACGTCCACAAGGTTGAGAGCTTTGTGTTTTAGCAACTGAGCAGTGGACCCTTGAATATAACGGATTAAGACTTGTGTACCTTGAATCATTGATAGGATCAATTGGTAACCCCCAAGGGCCGGCTCATTATGATGTGATGAGTCGGGTCTTCAATAAGGCCAAAAAATGACTTTGCATTAGCCCCCAAGTGTCATGCTGCTTGCTTGCAGCGACATGAGACTTGCACATTTTATATAATCTCAACTTAAATAATGTAGCCCCCAAGTGCCGGGTCGTAAGCCTACAGCGACTCGGGACTATTCCTTCAATTGTAGAATAAATCATATCCATTGATAATATAACAACCGTTGCGCTAAAGCGACTTTGAAAACCTTAATCATAATACTGGTTACTGATAACCATAATAAAATCCAGCCATGTTGGCTATTTGAAGATTTGAATAATATATTCCAATGATTTGTGAGCGCATGATTCCAATTGCACAACCCAAATATATACTGGCAACTTATAATCCCAAGCCAATCCGGGTTAATAAACACTGTATAATTTATCATCATATTGGAGACTTATAGTTGAAAGCCAGCCCGGGTTAATAAACGTCGGTGATTCATAATCATGCTTTATTCAACCTGTTTCTGCATACAACAAGTTTAAAGTGTCCTGGCGGTTTACCGCCGGACGGGTCATAATGCCCAACATACAACCCGGGTTTATAACCAAGGCTGCACTTAAGAATAATCAAATGTGAAATATATCATACCAGTAAGGGTGAATCACATCGTTGGTTTGCCAACTTTTGTAGTAAGGGTGATAACCCCAATCTTGAGTACTTATAACTCCTTCCATATTTTGTCGGTTTATGATAAAACCGTACCGGGTTGTAATAAACACCGGATTATCCATATATAATACTGGTGACTTGTAGTCAAAACCAGACCGGGTTAATAAGCGTCGGATTATGCTTGATCATGTACTGACAACTTGTAGTTGAAAGCTGAGCCGGGTTAATGAATGCCGGTTTATCAAAACCATTAGAAATCTCATCAAAGGAGGAAAAACATGGCAAATAAAAGTGTATGAAAACTTGTAGTCGAGTCTTTTCACGGGCTGCCAGGCCCCAAATTCGAGGCTTTTCATGGACTGCCAGGCCGCTGAGTTAAACCATTTTACAAAGCCTTTTTAGATGGACCTCAATCTTTAACCAATCGTCGTTTTAACTTTGACAAGTTCAGGGTCTATGAGATTGACTTGTCAAATGTTCGGCGGGTCATACCAGGTTTACCTAGACGGAGTGGCTTACTTAAAAAGACGGGCTAACCCGGGGTTTTAGGTGTATACACCAGGCTTCCAAGCCATGTCTTGATAGCCCATTACAAGTGTAGATTCTTTGTTCATTGCGAAGCAAAGAATCCCCAAGCAATATTTTGAGCTGTGCTCAGTGGGTGCCTATGTTTGAGTTGTGCTATGCAACAGACTCTCTTTGGCCCCTGATGATACTATTGGCTTGATAGCCGGATTACCGAAGTAACCAGAGCTGTGCTCTTATGATAATATTGGCTTGATAGCCAGATCAAGAGGGTAGCAACGCTATGTTCTCTTTGGTGAGTACACCTATGTTTGAACAGGAAGCCCCCAAGTGATCAATAATATGATAAACCAATAAGGCAGGATACCCATGTTTGAACCGCGCATCATGGCAACAGGTCCTCTTCAACAACCTTTAACTTTTTGCAAGAGATAAATTCTTCATGAACCGGGAGTTTTGAACCGGATATTGAGAGTTTCAAAGCTGTGTGGGAGACATCTTTTCCTTGAACCGGATTTTAAAACGGAATCTTCATTTTTAGCCAGAAATTTTCTGACGGCCTTTAAACTCGAACTTGCGAGAAATTAATTATTTTTGAACCGGAAATTTTTAAACCAGATTTGAGATCTTCAGAGCTTTGTGGGAGACAGATTTCCTTGAACCGGATTTTTGAGTGCTTCAGTGAGGCTGACTTCCCTTGAGCCAGATTTTAAACCAGAATCCTTTCTGATGACACGGAACTTCTTTATTGAGCCGGGATTTTGTAACTGTCATATACTTTCTAAACCGGAAATTTTTCTGATAGCCTTTAAATTTTCATCAATATAACAGTAGCCTCTGGGACCGGGTTATCTTTCCCTCCATCGTCCCGGGGTTCTTAAATTTGCTGAATCTGGCAAGATTTGCTGAGTCATGTCATCGTAGCCCCCAAGTCTTAAGACGACTCAAGGAGTTGGCTTGAGATTCTTCATACTTGGCCCTGATATAATCCGACATATAGCTGAACAACGGACCACTGTCATATGTTGAAGCTGGAAGCAAGGCGGTGAGTTAATGATCTTCGCAACACTCATTGTATATCCTTGGCGTTGATAACACAATGTAAATCCATGAAAGCTTGAGGTCGATCATGGCGGGTCATAAATGACTCCGTATGATTTGTGTCAATAATCCGACCAGCGTTTCATCCCAGTTGGTTGTTTGAAGTCTAACCAAACTGTAGTGGCGGCGACTTATGCGCATGTTCATTGAATCATCCATCGCAGACGGCAGTCAATAAACAGCTCATGCAAACAGGTGCGGCCCGGTGTGTTGATGTAGACCAGGCCGTGAGAGACGGACGACAAAGACGACTGCGGTTTCAGAGGCGGCACAGACACATGAATCGGCCGCGGCGTTGTAAACCGGCGTGGACGGGCGAGTTAGCCACATTATATTGATGTATACCGGTCTGCAGAATGGCGGCTTGCATATATATATTCATCGAGCTTGATGGCATGGTAAGATACTAGCACCTTATAATGGTGGCGCGAGTTATTCATCAATAACACAACCATAGCTTTTGCAGTGAATAATTGTCCTGATGTGTTTAGACTGAAAATAATCCGCCATGGAGCTGATGATCACTAGGTGAAGCTGAAATCACTCACGGGTGAATCGGCCACGGGAACAGACGGATGAATCGGCCGCGGCGTTATAAGCCGGCGCAGACGAGCAAGTTGTCCTCCGCGTTGTAAACCGGCGCAGACGCGTGAACCGCCACGAGGGCAGATGAACGAGTTGTCGGTGGCGTTGTAAGGCGGCACGGGCGGGCGAGTCGGCCACGGCATTGTAAGTCGGTGCGGGAGTCCATTGAGTAAGGACGACCACCTGTGTCGAATGATGTTGGCACACCTCCATCTCCGCAGCATAATGCTAATTTGTAATAAACTATTCTTTTGCATGTAAAACACAGTAGGACAAAGTAATTTTGCTTGGATGAATTAATATGCGCCTAAAAATAAGGTAAATAACACCTGGTATTTGTCAGATGAATAGGATGTGGGTGTTGGATAATACTGGACGTAATCGTCGGACGAAAAAGACAACCCATCTAGATGTACGTCTATGTGATGTAGCACTGAGCACCTATGTGGGTCTTCATTTGTCTTTTCCTCAAAATGTTGAGAAAATTCCTCTCTTCTTTTTAACAGCACAAGATTGATCTGCTTGTCCTCCCACCAAGCAGGTGCAACAAGGCGGAGGTGGCGACTCACGGCAATCATGGGTAAGCGAGCCACAGCGGCGGCAGAGTTGAGGCCACTCGGGGCATTCAGTGACCCGGAGCAGAGGCGGTTGGCGGCGTCCGGCGACTCAGCCGGCAGCTGAGGCGGCGCGCGGGTAGCGAGACCCGGCAGGGCCACCGCCACGTGACGAAGCCAGCTCAACCCAGCAAGTAGGCAACTCAGCAGGGCCGAAGCCGTGCATTTGACAATTTCTAACTGACATGGTTTGATGTCCACGGGCTAGATTCCATCGTCTGACTTTGCTAATCCTTGTCTTTTTTTCCTTTTGACCACTTGCGTACTAGCCATCACATCTAGAATCAAGATGGACTTTTTTGACCACATGAGAGATTTTAGTCTTCTTCGTAGTATATACTATGTGTATGAATTTTGCAAAGGCCGCTCCAATCTGGTCGTTTCCTCACGTAGCAGTTTTGGCCAATAATACTTTTTGAGTTGTAGATCAACCTGACCATCAGGTGGCAGCGTACTAATTGGAGTAGTACAATCGCTACTGTTGTCTTGTCCGAATAGTGGTGTCTTTCCATTGTTTTGCAGGCTTCATGTGAGGACACCGCAGGACCGATCCCCCTTGCATATGCGTATATCTGCTTGATTCATTGGAGGAAAACAAGGAACTATGGCGGCTTAGCCGCGGTGTACGGTTGCTTCGCGTCGGTTTCGGTCTATCCGTGATGACTCGAGGCTGAGTAATTGCAGTCCTAAACCAGATCGATCCCTTTGCTGCGTAGGAGTGCTTGGCAGAAAATATCGATGGTGCAAGGGCCCATCCAATAGCTATACAGAATCAATCTGACAACCACTATCCGGACTGATTTTTATAGCGACCACCTAACAGCGATCCGACCCGTCTATCAAATCCATAGCAAAACTCATCAACGACCTCAATGGATTCCTGCAGTATACTTTATGTGCGGCGGAAACACTCCTGCCAATCTCGGCGACTTACGTCGGCGACCGCGCGCCTTCTAAATAATGCAAATCCTTCCACAATGACTCTTCTTAATTCGGCCGATCACAAGTTTTTTTGATCCCTTGAAAATCTCCCTTTAAGAACTCAACACCATCGTGCGTGGGCCCCACGGTGGGCGCCAAATGTCGTGAATTTGTCACGGCAGATGTCCTAGTGCGAGGACTTAGTCGTGAGGCCAGCGCATCTATGTGGTACCTTGAGAGGGGTTGAGCGGAATCGAGAAACGCAACACAAGACAAGGGTTTAGACAGCTTCGGGCCCCGGGAAACATCATCCGGTAACAACCCTACATGTTGTTTGTGACTAGGTCTAATTATGATCATGAAGGAGTCGCCGGTAAGCCGGCTCTTTGTGTCTAGCCCTAGAGATTGTTTCTTCTTGCTTGTCCCTCTTTGGGGAGCCCTGCCCCTCCTTATATAAGTTTAGAGGGGAGGGTTACATGTGGGGTCCTATTAGGATTAGGACTGGTCTACCTTCTAATACAAACCGGATACAAGTCCAGGTCTTAACTACTTCTAAGACAAATATTCCTCACACCTTTCTTCTTAAACCGGCCCACCATAACATGAACCGACCTTCTGGGCCTTGGGCCTTGTCATCCGTCTATCCCGCCCGCCGGGTTAGCAGTGAATCATAATGTTCAGTCAGGTTGCGTGTAAACCGTCTGGTCAGTGTGGTTCACCGGTGAATCGCCAAGTCTGGCCGGGTTATACTTCCGGCCGGGTTACGTCGCGGGGTATATCCCCGACATTAAGCATGCGACCCCACGGGTTCGGGAATCATGTAGTCATGACCGAGACACCTCTCCGGTCAATAACCAATAGCGGGACCTGGATACCCATATTGGTTCCTACATATTCCATGAAGATCTTTTATCGGTTGAAACATGATGTTAAGGATTCGGTTAATCCCATATGCAATTCCCTTTGTCCAACGATATGTTACTTGTTCGAGATTCGATCGTCGGTATCTCCATACCTAGTTCAATCTCGTTACTGACAAGTCTCTTTGCTCATTCCGTAATACAAGATCTTGTGACTAACTGTAACATTCCAAATTTTCAATTTGGAATGTTATACATAGGTCATTCATGCATAGGATATTTTATTTGCATTTAGTTTCGCGATCCTCGAAATTCTAAGCAACTCAAGGACCCTCAGAGAGAGTTGGGGATTTCACAATTTTCATATTTGAATTTTATCAAATATTGAAACGAGGATTATTTGTTTTAATTATTGGGGAGAGTTGGGGATTTCATTGTTTTCATATTTGAATTTTATCAAATATTGAAACGAGGATTATTTGTTTTAATTACTTTACTCTCCGAAAATATTTCATATTAAAATATATGAGAGGAGATAATATGACTTCTTCAAAATAAATGAAATATTGGAGGAAAAATGTTAAAATCAAATATTTGCTTTTATTCAGATTTTACTGCTATTTTATTTGCATAGAAAAAATATGCACTTTTCAAAAATTGCATTTTAGGCCAATAAAAATGTTCACCCTGTTCTAAATATTTTATTTAGACGATGAAAATTTATTTTGGTATTTTTAGATTTTTATTTATTTTTCTAGGATTTCTTTTTGGTGGAATCTGTTTTTTAAGAGAGAAGCCCGCCGGACCGAACTGGGCCGAGGCCTAGTTGGCCCAGCCTCCCCGCGCCGCCATCTCCCTTGCGGAGACCGAGACTGCCACGCCGCCGCTCGCCGTGGCCGAGTCGGCCACGCCTCCCCGCCCCCTCCCGCAAGCCACCTCTCCCCCCTTTAAAAGCCAACCCGGCCCCCCCTAGAGCCCCAAGCCGCCGCCCGCAAGCTGCGCCGCCGCCCTGCGCCGCTGCTGCCGCACGCCGCCGCTGCTGCACCGCCGCCGAGCCACCCCGCACCGCAACCCGCCCGCGCCGCCGCCCCTTGGAGCCCCAAGCCGTCGGAGCCGCGCCGGAATTCGCAAATCTCGCCATCCGTTTTTTTCGATTTAGGTAAAAACCGCCGTTTTTTTTAAATCCTAGTTTTGGTTTTTTTATTAGATCGGTTCGCCGGTTTTCTTGGTTTAGTTATTTAGCGGACGTTCGTCCATACGTTCATTTTAACGAACGGTTTTCGCCCGTTAGTCATAGACAACGAACGTTCGTTCGTTAGCCTGTTCGTCAGTTTTTCTTTTTTCTCGGATTTTTCGTGATTATTTTCGATCACGATTTCTGATCCGATTTTCGTGTTCGTCTATCTTTTCGCTCGTTATCGGAATCAGGCGATTCAAGCGCCTAGATCTTAGTCTCGAAGCCCTCTTTCCGTTTAACCAACTTGAACAAGATTTTGGTACAGTAAAATTTGACTTTAGTCCAGATTAGTAATCATTCTTGTTTCTTTCGTAGTTTGAGTTTCATTGCTCCGTTTGATTTGATTCTTTGTGGAAACCGGAGTTCTTAAGTTGAACTTTCTGATTAGATCTTCTTATTCGTGTTTTACCCGTGCTTCTTTGCTTGTTTGCTTATGTATGCTATTGTTTGTTTGCGATAGAACACCCGGAGTGCGAAGCGTGCTACTACAAGTCTCTAGGTTTTGCGGATCCTCAACAAGACTAGTAACACTTTGATCATACCCCTTTATCACCTAGTTTTTATGCATTAGTTCCAATCCTCAAACATTGCATGAGTAGGTTGTGATATAACATGTGGGTTTGGGAAGTAGTTGATGAGGTAGAACCTATTGCCATGTTATTATCAAACCCTTGGGAGTTACTTCTACGTATTGCTTATATTGCTATGCTATGCTCGTAGACGTGGTTTGGGTGAGTGAATCCATGATAGATGTGAGATTGTTAATTAATGGTTCAACATAAGGTGGCAACTTTAATACACATCCGGGGTGAATGCTTGTCGGGCACCTGGAGAATCCTGTGTTGTCCTAGGATATCCCGGAGTACCCGTGTAATAATCCTAAGGTCCGCCACCCAGGCTCAAAGGGAACTGAGATATTTCATGCTAGAAACTTCCGTGTGCAGCCACAAGCTATTATGGGCTCTAGCATAGTTGAGTAAGTTGCATGACCTCTTCCAGTGGTAGGCTAGCAGATGTAGAGGGATGTAGGTTGGTATTGTCTACCCGGGGTTAGAGTTAATGCTTCTAAAAGAATGTGTCTCGGTCATCCGTTTCTCAAACACCATGTAGTGCGAGAAATCCAACGGAGGAGATCGAGTCTTGTGGGGGAAAATGCGCAAACCTCTGCATAGTGTATAAACTAATCATGGTTAGCCGTGTCCCCGGTTATGGACATCTTGAGTATCTAGTACTTGGATTATCGTATGTATCTGATCACTCTAATTTAATATTGTTGGGTTGATAATTACTTTTAATTGGGATTGAGTTGGAGGAACCTTCTCAATGATGTTTCAACTACCATGATAGTTAAATAAAATCTACTCCTTTGTTATAGGGAAAAAATGGCTTTTCGCAAAACTATAACCATAGAGCTTTTCCACCAGCCAAATATGCATGTAGTGATAGCATTATTCTGTTCTTGCTCTATTGTGTTATATTGCCAGCATATTCCATGTGTTAACCCGTTTTCGGGCTGCAACATATTATGTTGCAGACTTTTCAGACGAGGAGTAAGGTTCGTTAGGTCGTTGCCGTGCAGCTTAGCTATGCCGTTGGAGTTGATGGACTCACTTTATCTTCCAAGCCTTCCGCTGTTATCGTATTAGATGGCCTTAAGCCATATTCATTGTAATAAGTTCTCTTTTGAGACATTCGATGTAATAAGTGTGTGATTGCTACTCTGTTATAAATCCTTCGAGTATTGTGTGTGTCAGCATTACCGATCCAGGGATGACATTGAAGCACAGAGACTTGACCGTCTAAGGTCGGGTCGCTACAAGATGGTATCAGAGCCAGGTTGAGTGTAGGACACGACCACTAAGCTAAAGCCCTAGATCACTACTCTCTTCTCATTTCTGACTCCTCTCCATTTTCTACTCTTTAGGATGGCGGATGCAAGGAACAAGTTTGCACAACCAGATGAAGAAGCACCTTTTGGATGACACTTGAAGGAAGTCACTAAGTACCTGAACATTGGAATACCGAGCTTCACCGGGACTTACAACGCCACTTTACCAGAAGAGGAGCGATGGATGATTCAAGTTCAAGTTCCAGGAAGGACATTCGCGCCAGTCACCAAGCCCATAGAGTTTTCCTTTGATGCACCAACCTGGAGTCTAGAAAAGAGTATGGCGGCTCACATCACCATGGGACGCATTGGAGAAGTTTACCATAAGGAGCTTAAGGATACTATCTACCAAATTTGTGGGTGCCGAGATGAGCAATGGGAGATGATCAGCACCAGGAAGGATAGATCAATCGCAGCTTTCATCCAGGAGTTAAACCAGCACATTCGTCGCCAGGAGAACCACCAACTGAGGTGGGTGCCAACCACTCAGTGATTGACTAAACCTTGGTAGGATCTACTGCTATACCTTCTCCTGATATAACATGTCCGAGAAATCCTACTTCCTTCAACCAAAACTCAGATTTGCTGAACTTGGCATATAACTGATGTTCCCTGAGCTTCTCGAGAACTAAACGCAAATGCTCCTTGTGTTCTTCTTCATTCTTCGAGTACACCAAAATAGCATCAATGAATACCACAACAAACTTATCCAAGAACTCCATGAACACCTTATTCATCATACTCCTGAAATAGGTAGGGGCATTAGTCAATCCAAATGACATAACCGTGTACTCATATAGCCCGTACCTTGTGGTGAAGGCTGTCTTAGGTATATCCTATTCTCGGAACTTCAGCTGGTGGTATCCTGATCGAAGATCGATCTTGGAAAATACCTTAGCAACTTGCAACTGGTGAAACAAATCATTGAGCATCGGCAGTGGGTACTTGTTCTTGATCGTCACTTCATTCAATGCACGATAATCAACCACCATTCTCAAATATTTATCCTTCTTCTCAACCAAGAGCACTGGGGCTCCCCATGGTGACGAACTTCATCGAATGTAACCTTTCTCCAATAGCTCCTTAATTTGTTTCTTAATCTCCTCCAAATCATTTGCGGGCATCCGGTATGGTCTCTTCGATATTGGTACGGTACCTAGCAACAACTCTATCAAAAACTCAATGTCTCGATTCGGCGGCATGCTTGGTAGTTCCGCTGGGAATACATCCGGGTAATCCTTCACTACGGGCACTTCCTCCTGAACAACTCCCGTGAGATAATTTACTTGAGTCCTCTTTGGTGCATGCCTGGATACATACTTAATCCTTTTTCCCTCGGGTGTGGTGAGCAGAATTGACTTACAGGCGCAATCGATGTTTCCTCCATACATCGATAGCCAATCCATTCCTAGTATCATATCCAATCCTTGTGATTCCAAAATTATCAAGTCTGAGGGGAAAACATGCCTACCTATGGTTAATGGCACCTGAAAACATCCTTGGCTTGCCATATACTCCGCTCCTGGCGGGCTTACTAACATAGGTGTCCTAAGAACTTTGGTGGGCAACTTATACTTATCCGCAAATCCCCTTGAAATGTATGAATGTGATGCACCAGTATCAAAAAGAACGATTGCGGTAAATGACTTAACCAAAAACTTACCGATAACTGCATCTGGCTGCTCTTCAACCTCCTCCACGTTCACGTGGTTCACTTGTTCTCTATTGAAAGGGTTGGGCTTCTTCCCGGAGCTTCCATTGCCATTTCCATTCTTGAGTTCAGGACACTCGTTGGCATAGTGTCCAGTCTTCCCGCACTTGAAACAAGTAATGTGACTTTGATCCTTCTTGGCGGGTGTGGCTGGGTTAGAACGGTTCTGACTGCTTGCTCCATTCCCATTTCCATTCTTGGGGCCACTGTGGTTATGCGAACTTCCTCCATTGTGGGTATGGACTCCATGGTTATGGGTATATCCTCCCGAGTTCGGGGTAAAACGAGGCTTTTGCTGAGCTCCTGAATTGTACTTCCCTTGTCCATACTTTCTTTTGCGGCTCATAATTTGTTGCTGCTTCCCTTCAATCATAAGAGCCTTATCTACCAACTCCTGGTAGTTGTTAAATGTTGCCACCATCAACTGCATACTCATCTCATCATTCAGCCCTTCCATAAATGAGGGAGTCCTGGATTAGGGGGTCTCCGGACAGCTGGACTATATCCTTTGGCCGGACTATTGGACTATGAAGATACAAGATTCAAGACTTCGTCCCGTGTCCGGATGGGACTCTCCTTGGCGTGGAAGGCAAGCTAGGCAATATGGATATGTAGATCTCCTCCCTTGTAACCGACCTTGTGTAACCCTAGCCCCCTCCGGTGTCTATATAAACCGGAGGGTTTAGTCCGTAGGACAACATACAATCATACCATAGGCTAGCTTCTAGGGTTTAGCCTCTACGATCTCGTGGTAGATCAACTCTTGTAATACTCATATCATCAAGAACAATCAAGCAGGACGTAGGGTATTACCTCCATCAAGAGGGCCGGAACCTGGGTAAACATTGTGTCCCTTGCCTCCTGTTACCATCCGCCTTAGACGCACAATTCGGGACCCCCTACCCGAGATCCGCCGATTTTGACACCGACATTGGTGCTTTCATTGAGAGTTCCACTGTGCCGTCACTGTAAGGCTTGATGGCTCCTTCGATCATCGGTAACGATGCGGTCCAGGGTGAGGTTTTCCTCCCCAGATAGATCTTCATATTCGGCGGCTTCACACTACGGGACAATTCGCTTGGCCATATGGAGCAGATCGAGAGCTACGCCCCTGGCCATCAGGTCAGATTCGGAAACTTAAACTACACCACCGACATCCGCGGAGACTTGATCTTCGATGGGTTCGAGCCTGTGTCAGGTGCACCGCGCAATCAAGACGAGCACGACGTAACTCTGCCATCGGACAGTGTTCGGGAGATCGCATCTGCAACTACTCCGGCCTTCAATCCATAGAAAATTGCGCCATCCAAGGACGGAGGGATAGACCCCGCCAAGAAGGCCGCACTCTCAGTGGCGATGGAGCTGGATACTGATTTCACCCCTTACGAGAGCCGTGTCGCCGAACCACTGGATTTGTCTCCGGTCACGGACTCCGAGCCGCCTGCATTTGTGCCTATCAAATCCGACTGGGCGCCGATCATGGAGTTTACCTTCGCGGATATATTCCAGCACTCGCCTTTCGGCGATGTGCTAAATTCATTAAGGTCTCTCTCCTTGTCAGGAGAACCTTGGCCGAACTATGTCCGGCTAGAATGGGATGCGGACGATGAAGAAATTCGCTGCCCACCCACCACCCACTTAGTAGCCACTATCGACGACTTAACCGATATGCTCAACTTCGACTCCGAAGACATCGACGGCATGGACGAAGATGCAGGAGACGAACAGGAACCAGTACCCACAGGACGCCGGACAGCCACTTCATCACATGACATATACATGGTGGATACACCCAAAGAAGGCAATGGTGAAGAGACGGCAGAGGATGTCCCCTCCAAGAAGCAACCCAAGCGCCAACGTCAGCGCCGCCGCTCTAAGTCCCGCCATAGCAAAAACAGCGATAACAGCGCAAGAGAAAATAACACTCCAGTCGACTCCAGAGGAAACAACGACCACATTGCCCCGATGACAGAGCACGATGAAGCTGCAAGCGGCGAACATAGTACGGATCCGACGTCCGAACACGGCGACGCCGAGGATAAACCTCATCAAACCCCCTCTGGGAAGGAAAACAGTCCGGACGAAGATGCACACATCATCCCGGAAACACACTTGGAGCAAGAGAACCTCCGCAAAAGGCTTATTGCCACAACGAGGAGTCTGAAGAAGCTGAAGGAAAGGCTTAAGGCTGCACAAGATATGCTCAACAGCAGGTGGAACAAGTGCTCGACAACGAAGCAAAGTATGGTGGAAGTTACCACACAAAGAGCTATCCAAAGCGCAAGCTATTACCTAAATTCGACGATGAGGCCTTAGAGCCCACACATCCGAAAAATGAAACGGCCAACCGGCCGGATCCACCACCTTGTGACCATGATAGAGAGGCTAACAAAGTCGCACATAAGTCAACAAACAATCTACGCGAGGACTTGCGCCAAAAGTCCGGTACGACTAGATCCATCTATGGATCTAGGAAGCGCGCACCGGCACAAAATCAAAACCGAATACTACAACCGTCCAAACGCCATGGCACATCCCAATATAGGGGTGCTGCACACCCCCTATGTTTCACCGATGAGGTGCTGGACCAAGAATTCCCAGAAGGATTCAAACCAGTGAACATAGAGGCGTACGACGGGACCACAGACCCTGGGGTCTGGATTGAGGACTTTATCCTCCATATCCATATGGCTCGCGGAGATGATCTCCATGCCATCAAATACTTGCCCCTCAAGCTTAAAGGACCAGCTCGGCACTGGCTGAAAAGCCTCTCTGAAAACTCAATTGGAAGTTGGGAGGAGCTTGAGGACGCTTTTCGGGCTAATTTTCAAGGGACCTATGTCCAACCTCTGGATGCGGACGATTTAAGCCATATAATTCAACAGTCCGGAGAGTCCGCCTGAAAGCTTTGGAACAGGTTTCTCACTAAGAAGAACCAAATCGTCGACTATCTGGACGCCAAAGCCTTAGCAGCTTTCAAACACAGCGTCTGAGACGAATGGCTTGCCAGACACCTTGGCCAAGAAAAACTGAGAACAATGGCAGCCCTAACAAGCCTCATGACCCGCTTTTGCGCAGGCGAAGATAGCTGGTTAGCCCGTGGTAGCACCAGCGACCCAAGCACATCCGAAGTCAGGGATGGCAATCGAAAACCACGATGCAATAAAACAAGCGTCGAAATAAAGAAGATAGCCCAGATAATACGGCGGTCAACGCCGGATTTAGGGGCTCTCGACCAGGTCAGCGGAAAAAGCCTTTCAAAGGCAGCAGAGACGGACCGTCTGGCCTAAACAAGATTCTTGACAAACTATGTCAGATTCATGGCACCCTCGATAAACCTGCAAATCGCACCCACAGAGAATGTTGGGTCTTCAAGTAGGTCGGCAAATTAAACGCCGAACACAGGGGGGAGACACCAAGCGAAGATGAGGACGAACCTCGCCAGTAAAGTACTGGAGGACAAAAAAATTCCCACCAGAGGTCAAAACAGTAAACATGATCCATGTGACGAAGAGGAGAAGCAAATATGCACTCCGAGACACACGCGCCATAGAGCCCGTCACCCCTAGGTTCAACCCCTGGTTGGCCTGCCCGATCACTTTTGATCGCGGGGATCATGCGACAAGCATCCAGAACGAAGGATTGGCTGCCTTGGTGTTATACCCAATAATAAACGGATACCATCTCACATGAGTCCTCATGGACGATGGCAGTGGCCTAAATCTGATATATCAGGACACAATCCGCAAAATGGGGATAGACCCGCCAAAATCAGCCACAACAATACTACCTTCAAGGGAGTAATACCAGGCCAAGAGGCCCGCTGTACGGGCTCTCTATTGCTAGAGGTTGTATTCGGTTCTTCCGACAATTTCCGAAGTGAAAAGTTAACTTTCTACATCGCTCCATTCCGAAGTGGCTATCAAGCACTACTCGGAAGAGCGGCTTTCGCTCATTTTAATGCAGTATCGCATTATGCTTCTCTCAAGCTTAAGATGCTCGGTCCACGTGGCACCATCACCGTTAGTGGAAATATTGAGCATTCTCTACGCGCGGAAGAATGTGCGGCGGCTTTAACAGCCGAGCACTGGACGGCCTCAACAACCAGAATAAACGACAGGTTGCCAAGACCACGGACACGGTTAGACGAGTCCGGCGCATCACTACAAATACATGACACTGGTTTGATGGTTAAACCCTCATAAACGGTACCAGGGGCTTCCCGCGTGTAATCAGGGCTAGCTCGCCTCAACCTGACTTATCTTGAATTTTACTAGTTTACTGATAATAACCAATTTTTTGGCACGACAACTTTCACCTAAGTTCTTCTCTTTTACAGATGACAATTGTGCTACACCCGTCCAGGACACGGCACAATGGAGACACAGCCACAGACGTGCAGCAGGGACCCGCTCAAAGGTTTCTTTTCAGATTAAGACCCTGCGTAAACCTTTTTTACTATCTCTTGTTGTTCACATCCTCCGAATACTCAATACAACCGAGAAGGATACTGACGTTCTTGGCATGTGGCCACATCAGGATATTGCATGTACCTGGACACTCGGGGTTTATTATTAAGGGCATTGTTCAGCCCGGCATATGTTACAAAGACCGAATACCTTAGGGAGTGTTCGGCGTCGCGAGTTTGGCCTTATATGCATCAGCTCCGAATCATGTATTTGGTCAAATGTTGGGTTTGCCCGGCTCCCACGTTTTGGTACCTTACGTTTCGCTATATCGGCTAAGGTAGCACTGGGAGAACTACTGCGATTGTGCCCTGGTTCATCCGGATGAGAACCTCAGTAGAGAAAGCCGAAAACTGACTGTCATGATAAAGCGCGAGACTGGTCAGCCACTCGATGACTCAACGGAACCTTTGGGATTCCTCTGCATTAACGAAGGGCCGTTTCCCGGTCATGTACATATGCGCCCCGTATTCGGACGAGAGCAGAAGTACCAGGGGCTATATAGTAGCCCCACTATCAAACTCCTATGGCTAAGTGAAAGTGTTAAAGCAATATAGTCTGATTGCCTCGTTCGCTGCGCTACCACCTCCTTAATGGACCAAGACATTGGATCAAGTGTGAATACGCGTTTTTTGCGAACACCCCCGCATTATATGCGTGGGGGCGGAAGCCGACGACTGCAAACTTTCAGGTTATATACATATCTACGTAAACGGCCGCACATGAGGCATCATAATACTTTGAGGCAAAAGTATAAACATAGCCTTGATAACTCAATAAAACATTGTTTTTACAATGGGAGTACATGTCACTAGAACATAATATTCTTCGAGCATTGAGCCTCTATCGAACGAGCGCCTTCAAGAACTTCTTCAAAGTAGTGCTCGGCAGCCACCCAGCCCACGGCCGAACCCTGTGTTGCAATAGCGGTGGCCTCCATATCTGCCAGTATGTCTTGACATGAGCAAGTGCCATCCACGCACCCTCTATGCACGCCGACCTCTTCATAGCGTCGATATGAGGCACAACGCCAAGGAATTGTTGCACTAAACTAAAGTAACTATTCGGCCTTGGCCCTCCCGGCCACGGATGATCCACAACAGACCTCATGGCAAGTCCGGACAACCTATGGAGCTCGGCCCACTCGACCATTCGCTCATTCAACAGCAGCGGACGCACTGGAGCATGGAACTGTGACCAGAACAGCTTCTCCACTTCACGATCTTTTTGATCCTTGAAGTACTCGGCCGCATCAGCAGCACTTGCTGCCAAATCCACGTATGAGTCTGCAGAACTCCATAGTTGATCAAGAGGTGCATACTTCGGATCTCTGAACTTAGTCCACAACAAAAAGGGCTTCCCAGCTGCGATATCTCCAGCTTGATGTAGCTCCTCCTTCGTCGCTCGTATTTTGGAGCGGGCTTCCTTGGCTACTACCATGGCCTTCTCCAGGTCCGTCGCCTTCGCACGGTTTTCTTCTTCAAGAAGTTGGTAACGGTCGGCGGCATCTTTCAACTCAACGGCCATCTTGGCCATTCTTTCCTTGCTCTAGAAATGGGTGGCCTGTTTGGCCCTCAGCTCTTCGACCACCTTTAGAGCGGCCGCATCGCTATTTCTGGCTTGCTCCTTAGCTCGTGCAAGTTCTGCCTGAAGGGTCTCCATGGTGGCAGCTCCATATGCAGTCACAACATATTAAAGATACTGGCATCATGCTCCTCTTCCTATGTGTTGATCACCGGAGAAATCACTCACCCTGTGCCTCGTCAAGCCGCTTGTTGACAAGCACGATGTCGGCATCTTCCGCATCAAGTTGCCGCTTTAGCTCGGCAAACCCATCAGTCCGGCTAGCCACCGGAGCTTCAGTCACCTGCACATAAAGGCGGCCTGGTTATTACCTGGGACTATGATTCTCTGTTTGCCGCCGTTTTCAATGACAACTAGAGTCTCAGGGGCTACTATCTGCATAGGGCACACCTAATGTGTGCGGTACTGTCAAAAACATACACTATTCACGTACCTCAAAGCCTTTCAGCAGACTCATAAAAGCTTCATGCAATCCGCTTTCAGTGGATGAAATCCTTTCAATTACCGTACCCATTAGCGTACGATGCGCTTCTGAGATGGCTGCTTGCTCCAGAAGATCCTTCAGTGCGTCCGACCGCACACTATACGGTTTCGGACTCTTTCTGTTGCTCTCTTTAGGAGCCGAATACTGAGGACTCCGGGTAGCCAAAGGATTACCCTCTGGCCTTGGCGGATCAGGAGAAACCCTCCGCGATGACACTTCAGGGTCGCCCGCCTCATGAGGCGGGGTGGCAGGGGGAGGTGTTTCGGTCTCCATCATCTCCGGAAGAAGATCGCCCAAAGACGAACTCTGTCGAGAAGGGCTACGATCCGAACTACAAGATATAAGCTTCGGTTATTGTCTTCAAAAGTAAGGCGGGATATTTTCACTATTAAAGTGCTTTTTGATTACTTACATCTTGGTAGAGGGCTGATCCCCTTGCGAACATTGTGCGGCAAGAACACCCTGCGAAGCAGGACCCTCTGGCAAGGATTTCTTCCCCCATTTGGAAGCCTTTATTTTCGGATCTTCGGAGGTGGTCCTCTTCCTTCCACGGGGAGAGGGAATGTCAGATTCTTCTCCCTGGTTATCCTCCTTCGCGGAGGTGCTAATTCCCCCGCTTGCGGCCTCTTTATTCCCTCCTTCAACTTCCTTTGAGGGCACCTGATAAGGCGCCGGCTAGAGCATTATGTCCAGTACTGGATTGGCCAAGCCTTCGGGAAGGGGGGCCGAACACCTAATCATCTTTGCCTTTGTTATCCAGTCCTGGTAAAAGAGTGACTTTTCAGAATGATGTCATGATAAAAAAAGGACAGCGTGTTCGGCCATGGGATTACTTACTTGGGTAGTAGGGCGGTTGCAGCTCAGACCCGCATCCTTGGTGGTATCCGGACACTCTATTTGGGGTCCGAAGAACAATTTGTACATCTCCTCGAGCATCATGCCGAGGAAGTGCTGGATGGTTCGCGGTCCTTCCGGGTTGAATTCCCACATACGTAGGGGTCGACGTTTGCAAGGCTGGACTCGACGAACTGGCATAACTTGCATTACCATAACCAGCCTGAAATCTCTCTCAAAGAGATCTCGGATGCGGCTTTGCAATATCGGCACATCCTTTGTTGGACCCCAGTTCAGCCCCCTGCTGATCCATGACGTCAGTTGTGGTGGGGGCCCGAGCGAAAGGCAGGGGCGGCTACCCACTTGGCACTTCGGGGAGCTGTGATGTAAAACCACTCCCGCTGCCACAAACTAGACACCTCTGGGAAGGAACCCTCTGGCCATGGAGCATCAGCGCTTTTGCTTATTATGGCACCTCCACACTCTGCGTGTTGCCCCTCGATCATCTTCGGCATCACATTGAAGGTCTTGAGCCACAGGCCGAAGTGAGGAGTAATGCGGAGAAAGGCCTCACACACGACGATGAACGACGAGATGTGAAGGAGGGAATCCGGGGCCAGATCATGGAAATCCAGCCCATGATAGAACATGAGCCCCCTAACAAAGGGATCCAGAGCGAGGCCTAGTCCTTAGAGGGAGTGAGAGATGAACACAACACTCTCGTTGGGTTCGGGAGTGGGGATGACCTGCCCTCGGGCGGGCAGCCTGTGCGAAATTTCGGCGGTCAGATATCTGGCCTCTCTCAGCTTCTTGATGTCCTCCTCTGTGACAGAGGAAGGCATCCACCTACCTTGGAGGTTGGATCCGGACATGGTTGAAGCTCCGAAGCGCCTGACCTGAGCCTGGGGTGTTGGAACTCGAGGCGGGGGAAGGATTCGATTAAGCACGAGAGGAAAAAAGGACAGGTCTTGGCCTGTTTATAAAGAGGGTCAATATCAAGCGTCCTCCTCGCAACCGTTTTGGACTCGCCTAAAATCGAGGAGTCATGCCAACGGGCACGAGTGGGTTACCCACGTCCGTATTGATGAGAATCCCATAATAAGGGGGACACAATCTCTGCTTCGACAAGACGTGTCAAGAAAACCGCCTCGCAATATGTGCAGGGCTGGCTGGGAAAAACGGTTCGGATAAGGACCGGGTCATGACATGACGTTGTGCTATCAAAACGCGTCAACAGATTAGATTTGTGGAAATATTATTCTCTCTACGGTGGTATGTGGAACTTGTTTTGCAGAGCCGGACACTATCCTTGTGTTCAAAATCTTCCATGAAGTATTCAGAGGAGGAACCCGCCTTGCAATGCCGAAGACAATATTGCGCGCCAAACTCATCGTCATTGAAGCCTGGTTCAGGGGCTACTGAGGGAGTCCTGGATTAGGGGGTCTCCGGACAGCCGGACTATATCCTTTGGCTGGACTGTTGGACTATGAAGATACTCCCTCCATTCAGAATTACTTGTCTCGGATATGGATGTATCTAGAACTAAAATACGTCTAGATACATCCATTTCTGCGACAAGTAATTCCGAACAGAGGGAGTACAAGATTGAAGACTTCGTTCCGTGTCCGGGTGGGACTCTCCTTGGCGTGGAAGGCAAGCTAGGCAATACGGATATGTAGATCTCCTCCATTGTAACCGACCTTGTGTAACCCTAGCCCCCTCCGGTGTCTATATAAACTGGAGGGTTTAGTCCGTAGGACCACATACAATCATACCATAGGCTAGCTTCTAGGGTTTAGCCTCTACGATCTCGTGGTAGATCAACTCTTGTAATACTCATATCATCAAGAACAATCAAGCAGGACGTAGGGTATTACCTCCATCAAGAGGGCCCGAACCTGGGTAAACATCGTGTCCCCTGCCTCCTATTACCATCCGCCTTAGACGCACAGTTCAGGACCCCCTACCCGAGATCCGCCGGTTTTGACACCGACAATAAACTTCTCCTGTTTCGTGGCATCTGTGGCCACATCATCCGGGGCATAGCGAGCTAACTTGCTAAACTCTTCCACGTACTGCCCCATAGTATGGTTGCCCTGGCGTAAGTTGCGAAACTCATGCTTCTTCATGCTTATAGCTCCAGTTGAGACATAAGCAGCGCAGAATGCTTGCTGGAACTGCTCCCAAGTAACATTGGCTATAGGGAAAGTGGTTGTGTAATTCTCCCACCATGAGGCTGAAGTTCCATCCAATTGGTGTGCGGCAAAACGCACCTTCTCAGCATCTTTGCAACCTGCAATGGTCAACTCCCTTCCTATCCTGCGTAGCCAGTCATCGACAACTATGAGCTCGGTGCTAGTGGAAAACACCGGCGGTTGTAACCTCAGAAAACGGGCTAAGTTGTCAACTGGAGGGGGTGGCAGTGGGTTGTTGTTATTATTATTGTTGTTGTTGCCTTGATTCTGAACTAGCAACTGCATGAGTGTATTCTGATGTGGATCAACTGAGTGAGCTCCGGTGGGAAGGCAAATCCGGGGTCACGTCTCGGAGGCATCTGATGGGTTTAGAGGGGAGAGGTTAGAATAGAATGAGGTCTAGTGAGAAAACACTACCCATGTGCACATGGGACAAACACAATCATATCACACCAAAACAATTTCAAGCAAGGGCATACGATCAATCTAACTATCGTTACAGTGCTCAGACTACTACTATATACATGGGGGAAATACTACTAATAATATGGTGGTCTACTAGAAATTTTGATCGGTAGAAGACTCCATGATATCTGCTCCAGCTTCATCTTCATAATCATCATCACTACTGTTGGGGTCGGAGTCGGTGTCATCGATGATGATGTAGTCCTTGGGATGGTCGTCATCTCCTCCTGGCGCAGGGTCTCCCATGAATACTCCTAGCTTCCTTGTCAGGTTGTCATTCATATCCACTAGTACGGTGATTTACTCCTTGTATCCGTCGTGTGTAGACTTGAGTTCCTCTTCCAGCTCCATGTTCCTAGTCATCAACTTCTTCAGATCTATCATGCTTGCACACATTTGGTTCTCCTGGCGACGAATGTGCTGGTTTAACTCCTGGATGAAAGCTGCAATGGACATGTCCTTCCTGGTGCTGCTCATCTCCCATTGCTCATCTCGGCGCCCACATATCTGGTAAATGTTGTCCTTAAGATCCTCGTGATAAAATTTGCTAATGCGTCCTATGGCGATGTGAGCTGCCATGCTCTTTCCTAGACTCTAGGTTGGTGCATCAAAGGAAAACTCTATGGGTTCAGTAACTAGCATGAATGTCCTTCCTGGAACTTGAACTCGAATCATCCAATGCTCCTCTTCTTGTAAAGTGGCGGTATAGGTCCCGGTGAAGCTTGGTATTCTGATGTTCAGGTACCTAGTGACTTCCTTCAAGTGTCGTCCAAAAGGTGTGTCTTCATCCGGCTGTGCAAACTTGTTCCTTGTGTCCGCCATCCTATAGAGTAGAAGATGGAGAGAAGTCAGAAATGAGTAGAGAAGAGTGACTTATGGCTCATCTTAGTGGTCGTGTCCTACATTCAACGTGTGCTCTGATACCATCTTGTAGCGATCCAACCTCAAACGGTCAAATCTCTGTGCATAAGTATCATCCCTGGATCGATAATGCTGACACACATAGTACTTCGAAGGATTTATAACAGAGTAGCAATCACACACTTATTACATCGATAGTCTCAAGAGAGAACTTATTACAATAAATATGGCTTAAGGCCATCTAAATAAGATAACGGCGGAAGGCTTAGAAGATAAAGTGAGTCCATCAATTCCAACGGCATAGCTGAGTGCACGACAACGACCTAGCGCACCTTACTCTTCATCAGAAAAGTCTGCAACATGATATGTTACAGCCCGAAACGGGTCAGCACATGGAATATGATGGCAATATAACACAGTAGAGCAATGAACTGGTAAATGCTATCACTACATGCATATATGGCTGGTGGAGGCTCTAGGGTTATAATGTTTTTTGCAAAAAGCCAATTTTTCCTACAACAAAGGAATATATTTTATTTAACTATCATGGTAGTTGTTAAACATTGAGAAGGTAAATCCCCATATCAATCCCAATTAAACAAATAATTATCAACCCAACAAATTAATTTAGAGTGATGAGATCAACATGATAATTCAAGAACCAGATACTCAAGATGTCCATAACCGGGGACATGGCTAACCATGATTAGTTTGTACACTCTGTAGAGGTTTGTGCACTTTTCCCCACAAGACTTGATCTCCTCCGTTGGATTTCTCGAACTATAAGGTATTTGAGAAACGGATGACCGAGACACAGTCTTTCAGAAACATTAACTCTTTACTCTGGGTGGACAGTTACACCTACTTTCTCCTACATATGCTAGCCCACCACTGAAAGAGGTCATGCAGCATACTCAACTATGCTAGAGCCCATAATAGCTTGTGGCTGCACACGGAAGTTTCTAGCATGAATAATCTTAGGATCCCTTTGAGCCTGGGTGGCGAACCAGAAAGGACAGCACTGTTATATCCCCAGGTGCCCGCAACCAATCCACCCAAATGTGTGTTTAAGTAGCCACCTTAAGTTAACCCTTAATTAACAATCTCACATCTGTCATGGATGCACTCAAACCCGATCCACGTCTATGAGCATAGCATGGCAGTATAAGCATAACGTAGAAGTAACTCCCCAAGGGTTTGGTAATAAAAGGGCAATAGGTTCTACCTTATCATCTACTTCCAAAAACCCACATGTTAAAAGATCCTACTCATGCAATGTTTGAGGATTGTAACTAATGCATAAAAACTGGGTAATAAAGGGGTATGATCAATGTGTTACTTGCCTTGCTGATGATCCGCAAAACCTAGAGACTCGTAGTAGCACGCTACACACTCCGGGAATTCTATCACAAACAAACAATAGCATACATAGGCACTCAAGCAAAGCTGCACGGGTAAAACTCAAATAAGAAGATCCAAACTGAAAGTTCAACTAAAGAGGTTCGATTTGCAAAAGGATCGATCAAATCGGAGGTATGGAATTGAAACTGCAGTCAAAATAACTTCGAATACAAATCTGCTTGAAACCAGATTTTAAATAGTTAAAACCTTGTTCAACTTGATTAAACAGAAAGAGGGGTTCGAGACGAAGATTTTGTTGGAAATATGCCCTAGAGGGAATAATAAATTGGTTATTATTATATTTCGTTGTTCATGATAATTGTTTATTATCCATGCTAGAATTGTATTGATAGGAAACTCAGATACATGTGTGGATACATAGACAACACCATGTCCCTAGTAAGCCTCTAGTTGACTAGCTCGTTGATCAATAGATGGTTACGGTTTCCTAACCATGGACATTGGATGTCGTTGATAACGGGATCACATCATTAGGAGAATGATGTGATGGACAAGACCCAATCCTAAGCCTAGCACAAAGATCGTGTAGTTCGTATGCTAAAGCTTTTCTAATGTCAAGTATCATTTCCTTAGACCATGAGATTGTGCAACTCCCGGATACCGTAGGAGTGCTTTGGGTGTGCCAAACGTCACAACGTAACTGGGTGGCTATAAAGGTACACTACAGGTATCTCCGAAAGTGTCTGTTGGGTTGGCACGAATCGAGACTGGGATTTGTCACTTCGTGTAACGAAGAGGTATCTCTGGGCCCACTCGGTAGGACACCATCATAATGTGCACAATGTGACCAAGGAGTTGATCACGGGATGATGTGTTACGGAATGAGTAAAGAGACTTGCCGGTAACGAGATTGAACAAGGTATCGGGATACCGACGATCGAATCTCGGGCAAGTATCGTACCGATAGACAAAGGGAATTCTATACGGGATTGATTGAATCCTTGACATCGTGGTTCATACGATGAGATCATCGTGGAGCATGTGGGAACCAACATGGGTATCCAGATCCCGCTGTTGGTTATTGACCGGAGAGTTGTCTCGGCCATGTCTGCGTGACTCCCGAACCCGTAGGGTCTACACACTTAAGGTCCGATGACGCTAGGGTTATAGGGAAAGTATGTACGCGGTTACCGAATGTTGTTCGGAGTCCCGTATGAGATCCCGGATGTCACGAGGAGTTCCGGAATGGTCCGGAGGTGAAGATTGATATATAGGAAGTATGGTTTTGGCCACCAGAAGTGTTCCGGGCATCACCGGTAGTGTACCGAGACCACCGGAGGGGTTCGGGGGTCCACCAGGTGGGGCCACCAGCCCCGGATGCCTACATGGGCCAATAGTGGAGGCAAAGGAGCAGCCCAACACATGATTCGATCTCCTTGTTGGCGCAGCCCTACCCCTCTCCCTCCTCGTCTCTCGTAGTGCTTGGCGAAGCCCTGCTAGGAGTCCCGCGCTCTTCCACCACCATCACGCCGTCGTGCTGCTGCTGGATGGAGTCTTCCCCAACCTCTCCTTCTCCCCTTGCTGGATCAAGGCGTAGGAGACGTCACTGGGCTGCACGTGTGTTGAACGCGGAGGCGCCGTGGTTCGGCGCTTAGATCGGAATCAACCGGGATCTGAATCGCTACAAGTACGACTCCTTCATTCGCGTTCTTGCAACGCTTCCGCTTAGCGATCAACAAGGGTATGTAGATGCACTCCCCGTTGCTAGATTGCTCCATAGATTGATCTTGGTGATGCGTAGAAAATTTTAAATTTCTGCTAAGATACCCAACAGTGGCATCATGAGCTAGGTCTATGCATAGTTTCTATGCACGAGTAGAACACAAAGCAGTTGTGGGCGTCAATATTGTCAACTTACTTGCCGTTACTAGTCTTATCTTGATTCGGCGACATCGTGGGATGAAGCGGCCCGGACCGACCTTACACGTATGCTTACGTGAGACTGGTTCCACCGACTGACATGCACTAGTTGTATAAGGTGGCTAGCGGGTGTCTGTCTCCCCCACTTTAGTCAGATCGGATTTGATGAAAAGGGTCCTTATGAAGGGTAAATAGAAATTGGCATATCACGTTGTGGTTTTGGCGTAGGTAAGAAACGTTCTTGCTAGAAACCTATAGCAGCCACGTAAAAATTTGCAACAACAATTAGAGGACGTCTAACTTGTTTTTGCAGCATGTGCCGTGTGATGTGATATGGCCAAAAGGATGTGATGAATGATATATGTGATGTATGAGATTGATCATGTTCTTGTAATAGGAATCACGACTTGCATGTCGATGAGTATGACAACCGGCAGGAGCCATAGGAGTTGTCTTAATTTATTTATGACCTGCGTGTCAACATAAACGTCATGTAATTACTTTACTATATCGCTAACCGTTAGCCATAGTAGTAGAAGTAATAGTTGACGAGACAACTTCATGAAGACATGATGATGGAGATCATGATGATGGAGATCATGGTGTCATGCCGGTGACGACAATGATCATGGCGCCCTAAAGATGGAGATCAAAAGGAGCAAAATGATATTGGCCATATCATGTCACTATTTGATTGCATGTGATATTTATCATGTTTTACATCTTATTTGCTTAGAACGACGGTAGCATAAATAAGATCATCCCTCACTAAAATTTCAAGAAAAGTGTTCCCCCTAACTGTGCACCGTTGCGAAGGTTCATTGTTTCGAAGCACCACGTGATGATCGGGTGTGATAGATTCTAATGTTCGAATACAAGGGTGTTGACGAGCCTAGCATGTACAAACATGGCCTCGGGACACATGCGAAACACTTAGGTTGACTTGACGAGCCTAGCATGTACAGACATGGCCTCGGAACACGGAAGACCGAAAGGCCGAACATGAGTCGTATAGAAGATACGATCAACATGAGATGTTCACCGTTGATGACTAGTCCGTCTCACGTGATGATCGGACACAGCCTAGTCGATTCGGATCATGTTTCACTTAGATGACAAGAGGGATGTCTATCTGAGTGGGATTTCATTAAATAATTTGATTAGATGAACTCAATTATCATGAACATAGTCTAATTGTCTTTGCAAATATGTTGTAGATGAATAGCTCATGTTGTAGCTCCCTATTTCAATACGTTCCTAGAGAAAGACCAAGTTGAAAGATATTGTAAGCAATGATGCGGACTAGGTCCGTAGTCCGAGGAGTGTCCTCACTGCTACACAGAAGGCTTATGTCCTTGATGCACCGCTCGATGTGCAAACCCCTACAACGTCGTCTGTGGATGTTGTGAACACCTGACAGACACATCCTAATGACTACTTGATAGTTTAGTGCACCATACTTTACGGCTTAGAATCGGGATTCCAATGACGTTTTGAACGCCATAGAACATATGAGATGTTCGAAGAGCTGAAATTGGGATTTCAGGCTCATGCCCGTGTTGAGAGGTGTGAGACCTCTGACAAGTTCTTTTGCCAACAAGATGGAGGAGAATAGCTCAGCTAGTGAGCATGTGCTCAAAATGTCTGGGTGCTACAATCACTTAAATCAAGTGGGAGTTAAACTTCCAGATAAGGTAGTGATCGATAGAGTTCTCTAGACACTATCACTAAGCTACTAGATCTTCGTGATGAACTATGACATGCAAGGGATGGAGTTGATCCCGGAGCTATTCGTGGTGCTTAAGACCGCAAAAGGTAGAAATCAAGAAGGAGCATCAAGTGTTGATGGTTTAACAAGACCACTGGTTTCAAGAAGGGCAAGGGCTAGAAGGGAAACTTCATGGATGGCAAACCATTTGCCGCTCCAGTGAAGGAACCCAAGGTTGAACCTAAACCCGAGACTAAGTGCTTCTATTGTAAAGGGAACGGTCACTGGTAGCGGAATTACCCCAAATGCATGGTAGATAAGAATGCTGGCAACTTCAACAAAGTATATACGTGTTATTAATGTGTACCTCACTAGTACTCCTGGTAGCACCTGCGTATTGGATACCGGTTCAGTTGCTATTATTGGTGACTTGAAGCAAAAGCTACGGACTAAACGGAGACTGGCTAAGGGCGAGGTGACGATGTGTGTTGGAAGTGTTTCCAAAGTTGATGAGATCACCATCGCACGCTCCATCTGCCTTCGGGATTAGTATTGAACCTAGATAAATGCTATCACGTGTCTACGTTGAGCATGAATATGATTAGATCATGTTCATTGCAATACGGTTATTCATTTAAGTTAGAGAATAATGGTTATTCTGTTTACATGAATAATACCTTTCATGGTCATGCACCCTATGTGAATGGTTCAGTGAATCTCGGTCGTGGTAATACACATGTTCACGCCAAAAGATGTAGATAGTACCACTTTCTTGTGGCACTGCCGCTTAGGTCATATTGGCGTAAGATGCATGAAGAAACTCCATGTCGATGGATGTTTGGAGTCACTTGATTTTGAATCGCTTGACACATGCGAGCCATGCCTCATGGGCAGGATGACTAAGACCCTGTTTTCAGGTACAATGAAACGGGCAAGTGACTTGTTGGAAATCATACATGCTGATGCGTGTGATCCAATGAGAATTGAAGCGTGCGGTGGATATCGCTATTTTCTCATCTTCACTGACGATTTGAGTAGATATAGGTATATTTACTTAATGAAGCACAAGTCTGAAACGTTTGAAAAGTTCAAGCGATTTCAGAGTGAAGTTAAGAACCATCATAACAAGAAGATCAAATTCCTACGATCTGATCAACGAGAATTTCTGAGTTATGAGTTTGGCAATCACTTAAGACATTGTGGAATTGTTTCACAGTTGAAGCCACCTGGAACACCACAGGGTAATGGTGTGTCCGGACGTCGTAATCGAACCCTATGAGATATGGTGCGATCTATGATGTCTCTTACCGACCTATCGTTTTCATTTTGAGGTTATGCGTTAGAGACAGCTGCATTCACTTTAGATAGGACACCATCTAAGTCCGTTGAGATGACGTCGTATGAACATTGGTTTGGCAAGAAACCAAAGTTGTCGTTTCTTAATGTTTGGGGCTGCGATGCTTAAGGCTTCAACCGGAGAAGCTCGAACCCAAAAGCGGACAAACACATCTTCATAGGATACCCAAAGGTGACAATTGGCTATACCTTCTATCTCAGATCCAAGGGCAAATTGTTTGTCGCTAAGAACGTGTCCTTTCTCGAGAAGGAGTTTCTCTCGAAAGAATTGAGTGGGAGGAAGATAGAACTTGATGAGGTTGTCGAACCTTTACTTCAACCAGAGAGTGATGCAACACAGAAAGATGTTTTCTGTGGCGCCTACGTCTGTTGAAGAGGAAGTTAATGATAGTGATCATGAAGCTTCGGATCAAGTTGTTGTCGAACCTCATAGGTCGACAAGGATATGTACCACTCCTGAGTGGTACGGTAATCCTGTCTTAGATATCATGTTGTTGGACAACAATGAACCTATGAGCTATGGAGAAGCGATGGTGGGCCTGTATTCCGACAAATGGTTAGAAGCCATGAAATCCGAGATAGGATCCATGTATCAGAACAAAGTATCGACTTTGGTGGACTTGCCCGATGATCGGCAAGCCATTGAGATAAATGGATCTTTAAGAAGAAGACGGACGTGGGCGGTAATGTTACCGTCTATAAAGCTCGACTTGTGGGAAAGAGTCTTTTCACAAGTTCAAGGAGTTGACTGCGATGAGAATTTCTCACCCGTAGCGATGCTTAAGTCCGTCGGAATCATGTTAGCATTAGCTGTATTTTTCGAATATGAAATCTGACAGATGGATGTCAAAAACAAGTTTTCTTACCAGTTTTCGTAAGAAAGAGTTGTATGTGATACAATCAAAGGTTTTGTCGATCCTAAGGATGCTAAAAGGTATGCTGGCTCCAGCAATCCTTCTATGGACTAGAGCAAGCATGTTGGAGTCAGAATATATGCTTTGATGGAGTGATCAAAGCTTTTAGGTTTATACAATGTTTGCTAGAAACTTGTATTTACAAGAAAGTGAGTGGGAGCACTACAACATTTCTGATAAGTATATGTGGATGACATATTGCTGATTCGAAATAATGTAGAATTTCTAAAAAGCATAAACGGTTGTTTGAAGAGTGTTTTTCAAAGGAAGACCTGGATAAAGCTGCTTACATATTGGGCATCAAGATCTATAGAGATAGATCAAGACGCCTGATGATACTTTCAAAGAACGCACACCTTGACATGTTTTTGAAGGAGTTCAAAATAGATCAGTCAAAGAAGTGGTTCTTACCTGAGTTGTAAGGTGTGAAGTTGAGTAAGACTTGAAGCTTGACCACGGCAGAAGAAAGAGTAAGGACGAAGGTCGTCCCCTATGCTTTTGTCATAGGCTCTATACGGTATGCCATGCTGAAGTACCGCACCTGATGTGTGCCTTGCCACATGTCTGGCAAGAGGGTACAAAGGTGATCTAGGAGTGGATCACCAGATAGCGGTCGAAATTATCCTTAGAGGAATAAGGAAATATTTCTCGGTTATGGAGATGATAAAGAGTTTGACGTAAAGAGTTACGTCGATCCAAGCTTAACACCTATCCGGATAGCTCTGAGTAGAGATACCGGATATGTATAATGGAGCAACAATTTGGAATAGCTCCAAGTGGAACGTGGTAGCAGCATCTACGATATGACATAAAGTTTTGCAAAATACATAGGGATCTGAATATGGCAAGACCCGTTGACTACAACCTCTCTCACAAGCATAACATGATCAAAACCAGAACTCTTTGAGTGTTAATCACATAGTGATGTGAACTAGATCATTGAGTCTAGTAGACTATTGGATGTTGGTCACATGGCGATGTGACCTGTGAGTGTTAATCACATGGCGATGTGAACTAGATTATTGACTCTAGTGCAAGTGGGAGACTGTTGGAAATATGCCCTAGAGGCAATAATAAATTTGTTATTATTATATTTCCTTATTCATGATAATTGTTTATTATCCATGCTAGAATTGTATTGATAGGAAACTCAGATACATGTGTGGATACATAGACAACACCATGTCCCTAGTAAGCCTCTAGTTGACTAGCTCGTTGATCAATAGATGGTTACGGTTTCCTAACCATGGACATTGGATGTCGTTGATAACGGGATCACATCATTAGGAGAATGATGTGATGGACAAGACCCAATCCTAAGCCTAGCACAAAGATCGTGTAGTTCGTATGCTAAAGCTTTTCTAATGTCAAGTATCATTTCCTTAGACCATGAGATTGTGCAACTCCCGGATACCGTAGGAGTGCTTTGGGTGTGCCAAACGTCACAACGTAACTTGGTGGCTATAAAGGTACACTATAGGTATCTCCGAAAGTGTCTGTTGGGTTGGCATGAATCGAGACTGGGATTTGTCACTCCGTGTAACGGAGAGGTATCTCTGGGCCCACTCGGTAGGACATCATCATAATGTGCACAATGTGACCAAGGAGTTGATCATGGGATGATGTGTTACGGAACGAGTAAAAAGACTTGCTGGTAACGAGATTAACAAGGTATTGGGATACCGATGATCGAATCTCGGGTAAGTATCGTACCGATAGACAAAGGGAATTGTATACGGGATTGATTAAATCCTTGACATCGTGGTTCATCCGATGAGATCATCGTGGAGCATGTGGGAACCAACATGGGTATCTAGATCCCGCTGTTGGTTATTGACCGGAGAGTTGTCTCGGCCATGTCTGCATGACTCCCGAACCCGTAGGGTCTACACACTTAAGGACCGATGATGCTAGGGTTATAGGGAAAGTATGTACGCGGTTACCGAATGTTGTTCTGAGTCCCGGATGAGATCCCGGACGTCACGAGGAGTTCCGAAATGGTCCGGAGGTGAAGATTAATATATAGGAAGTATGGTTTTGGCCACTGGAAGTGTTCCGGGCATCACCGGTAGTGTACCGGGACCACCGGAGGGGTCCGGGGGTCCACCAGGTGGGGCCACCAGCCCCGGAGGCCTACATGGGCCAATAGTGGGAAGGGACCAGCCCCTAGATGGGCTGGGGCGCCTCCCACCAAGGCCCAAGGCGCCTCCAAGAGGGGAAGCGGGCAAACCCTAGGGCAGATGGGCCCTAAGGCCCACCCCAGGTGCGCCTCCCCCTCTCCCCCTTGTGGCCGCCACCCTAGATGGGATCTAGGGCTGCCGCACCCCTTGGGGTGGGAACCCTAGGTGGGGGCGCAGCCCTCCCTCTCCCCCTATATATAGTGGAGGCAAAGGGGCAGCCCAACACATGATTCGATCTCCCTGTTGGCGCATCCCTACCCCTCTCCCTCCTCGTATCTCGTAGTGCTTGGCGAAGCCCTGCAAGGAATCCCGCGCTCCTCCACCACCACCACGCCGTCGTGCTGCTGCTAGACGGAGTCTTCCCCAACCTCTCCTTCTTCCCTTGCTGGATCAAGGCGTAGGAGACGTCACCGGGCTACACGTGTGTTGAACGCGGAGGCGCCGTGGTTCGGCGCTTAGATCGGAATCAACCGCGATCCGAATCGCTACGAGTACGACTCCTTCATTCGCGTTCTTGCAACGCTTCCGCTTAGCGATCTACAAGGGTATGTAGATGCACTCCCCTTCCCCTCGTTGCTAGATTACTCCATAGATTGATCTTGGTGATGCGCAGAAAATTTTAAATTTCTGCTACGATGCCCAACAGATTTTGGCGTTGGTTTCACTAGATTTGGACAAACGGTTAAGAAACGGCGAGGGTTTGAAGATCATGGGCTAATCTGCGATAAAAATAATCGCGTATAGGTCCCTGGCCGAAAATCAAATAAAAAGAAAAGACTAACGAACGAACGTTCGCTGTCTGAACCTAACCGGCGAACAATGTTCATTAAAACGAACAAAGAGACGACCGTCCGCTAAATAAAATAACCGACGAAAACCGATTTAAGAAATTAAACCAGAAAACTAAAAAAACCGAGGTTAAACGAAGAAAAACCGACCTGCCAAACACGGTCAATGACGGCGGCTGCGGCGATCGACGGCGTTGGCGACTGCGGGGTGGCGACGGGTGGCTGCGGGTTGGCGGTGCGGCAGCGGTGAGGCGGCGCGGTGGCTGCGGGGTCGGTGCAGGGCGGCTGCGGCGTCGGCGGTGAGCAGCGAGGTGAGCAACGGCGATGCAGCGGCGCGGGCGAGGGCAGGCGGCGATGCGACGACTTGGGGCTCCAGGGGGGCCCCGGTGCGCTTTTATAGGGGGGTGGCGGCGGCGTAGCTTGGGGGAGGGGCGACGGCGGTGGCCGACTCGGCCACGGCGGCACGTCGTGCGGCTGCGGGAGTCCCGCTCGGGGTCGGCGGCGAGCGAGCTGGGCCGGCTGGGCTTCGGCCCAGTCGGTCCGAAACTTAAAAACAAAAAACAATTCCGCCAAGAGAAAAAATCCTAATAAATATTAAAAAAAATCTAAAAATGCCGAAAACAATTTTCATTGTCTAAATAAAATATTTAAAACAAAGTGAACATTTTCTTGGCCAAAAATGCAATTTTGAAAAATGCATATTTTCTAATTCAAATAAAATAGCAATAAAATCCAAATAAAATAATGTATTTGATTTTAATAATTTTCCTCCAATATTTCATTTATTTTGGAGAAGTCATATTATCTCCTCTCATATATTTTTAATATTGGAAATATTATTTGGAGAGAAAAATAATTAAAACCAAAGTGATCCCCTTTTCAATATTTGAGAAAATTCAAATATGAAAATAATAAAATCCCCAACTCTCTCCCTCGGTCCTTGAGTTGCTTAGGATTTTTATGATCACAAGAACAAAATGCAAATAAAATATGATATGCAAATGATGACCTATGTATAACATTCCAAATTGAAAATTTGAGATGTTACACATCCATTAGGTTAGCATATTGATCGTTCAATTTTATTGCTATTGCTTTCTTCATGTCATATACATATTCCTTTGACTATGAGATATGCAACTCTAGGACACCGGAGGAATGCCTTGTGTGCTATCAAACGTCACAACCTAACTGGGTGATTATAAAGATGCTCTACAGGTACCTCCAAAGGTGTTTTTTGGGTTGGCATAGATTGAGATTAGGATTTGTCAGTCCGAGTATCAAGAGGTATCTCTGGGCCTCTCGGTAATGCACATCATAAGAAGCCTTGCAAGCAATGTGACTAATGAGTTAGTTATGGGATGATGTATTACGGAACAACTAAAGAGACTTGCCGATAACGAGATTGAACTAGGTATGAAGATATCGACGATCAAATCTCGGGCAAGTAACACACCGATGACAAAGGGAATAACGTATGTTGTCATTATGGTACGGCTAATAAAGATCTTCGTAGAATATGTGGGAACTAATATGAGCATCTAGATTCCGCTATTGTTTATTGACCGGAGAGGTGTCTCGGTCATGTCTACATAGTTCTCGAACCCATAGGGTCCGCACGCTTAACGTTCGATGAAGATTTTATATTATGTGAATTATGTGATTTGGTGACCGAGTGTTGTTCGGAGTCCTGGATGAGATCACGGACATGACGAGGAGTCTCGAAATGGTCGAGAGGTAAAGGTTCATATATAGGACAATGATATTCGGACCGGAAGTGTTTCGGGATGTACCACATACATATCGGAGTACCGGGGGGCTTACCGGAACCCCCCGGGGGATTAATGGGCCTTATGGGGCATAGGAGGGGAGCACACCAGCCCACAAGTGGTGGTGCACCCCCCCTAAGGAAGGAGGACGAATAGGAGAAGGAGGAGGGGGGTTCATCCCCCCTTTCCTCCCTCCCCCCTCTCTTCGCTTTCCCCCCTCTCCGGTAAAATGAAAGGGGGGCGAATTGGACTAGGGACACAAATAGGATTCCTCCTACTTGGGGCGCCCTAAGGCAGTCCCTCTCCCCCTCCCACCTATATATACATGGGGAGGGGTTGCCTAGAACACACACCGACAATTGTTAGTCATATCTTCGTAGTTTACGCCTCTAGTCATATCTTCGTAGTGCTTAGGCGAAGCCCTGCGCAGATAACTCCACCATCACCGTCACCAAGCCGTCGTGCTGACAGAACTCTCCCTCAACAATTTGCTGGATCAAGAGTTCGTGGGACGTCATCGAGCTGAACATCTGCAGAACTCAGAGGTGTCGTATGTTCGATGCTTGATCGGTCGAAACGAGAAGAAGTTCGACTACATCAACCGCGTTCTCAAACGCTCCCGCTTTCGGTCTACGAGGGTACGTGGACACACTCTCCCCCTCTCGTTGCTATGAATCTCCTAGATAGATCTTGCGTGATAATATGATTTTTTTTGAAATTGCATGATACGTTTCCCAACAGGAATGTGCAGTCATCTTGGAGTAGTAGTATTTATAACCGAGTACTAATACACTCCTAAGTGGGAAACCATTTAGGTTTTGATCGATGTGAACATGTTTGCAATTAAATATAGTGTGCTTGTAATTTGGAATGTGATGGGACGCTAGCTCAAAATTTAATGACGGTTCTATAATTTCGAAGTGCGGCACTATTCCCAGACGGTGTAACGTGGGCACACTTTCTCGGCCATGTACGTGGTGTTTGCACTATAGGGTGCACCGCAATAGGCAATGTCAGCATACGTCTTGTTCCAACAACCGTGCACGCTCGTTACCATCGCACATGCTTTTTTTAATTAGAATGTGTGCCCGCCTAGCGCACACACGTTGATCTGTCTAACTGTTTATGTTTGTTGTGGCTAATCGCAAATAGTTCATCCATGTGAAGTGTATGCCGTCAATCGCAGATGCTTTGATCTGGCTGACCATTTCTGTTGTGTTGCCTAATCGCAAACAGTTAATCCTTCTGAAGCGTGTGCCCTCAATCGCACACACCTTCATCTGGCTGCCCGTTTCTGTTGTTCCGCCTAATCACAAATAGTTCATCTGAGTGGACCGTATGTTGTATATCGCACATGCCTTCATCCCGCTTCCTGTTTCTGTTCTTCTGCCTCATCGCAAACAGTTCATTGAACTGAACCGTATGCCCCTCATCGCACACTCAACTAAATTCTGAACCGTGTTTGATGCATCCATCATCGCAAATGTTTTCCATCTTTTTTGATGGGTTTTTTACATCATCGTTTGCGGTTATTGCATCACACACAGTTTCCTCGAAGGGTCTCTGATCATAGTGTCGCGTTAGCAGCATCCTACAGTAGTGCGTATTCACACATGTATTTAAGTTTCAGGTCAATACAATTATAGCATGAATAATAAACCTTTATCATGAATAAGGAAATATGAAAATAACCAATTTATTATTGCCTCTAGGGCATATTTCCAACAGAAAGTGATATAGGGCTAACCCGGTGTAGGCCGATCTTTCACGATTGGAGTGGATTCCCTCGAAGAACATGAAGAACACGGGGAAGAACGGAGGGAAATCACAAGGGGAAACACTCAAGAACAAGTCCAATCACACATCCACTAGACAATCAAACACACAAGATCCACAAGGTACATGAACAACAAAAGGAAAGATACAAGGTGAAGTTTATCTCCAAGAGGAGGTTTTGATGGTATCCTAGATGGATCTTCCCGTTAGGGGTCTTGACGATATATCCCGCAGGATCTTCTCACATTGAGGTCTTGAACTCCATGGGAGTGGTGGTCTCTCTCTCTCCATCTCTCTCTCTCTCTTAAGAGTAGAGGTAGGTAGGAGCAAAGCTCACATACAAATGAGCTATCACTTTGCTAACCCTAGAATGGAGGAGGGGGATGTCTATTTATAGTCTAAGCCATGAAGGGGTAAGTGGAAAAGGGAGATACATGGGCCTCTGGCCTCGGGCTGCACGCAGGCAGGCGCCAGATGTCCGGGCTGGGGGCCGGATGTTCGGCTGTTCGCGAGACGCCGGATGTCCGGGGCACTGGCTGGATGTCCGGTCTGGAACAGGACGTTTTGTTCTTCTCTGGATAGGCCTCTGCCGGATTTCCGGGAGGGGTGCCGGATGTCCGGGCATTGCTGAGCCACCAGATGTCTGGCCGCTGATGCTTTTGGCTGTCCATTGGGGCGGCTCCTGCGCGGCTGCCCAGGCGCCGGATGTCCGGCCTCTGGCCTGGATGTCCAGCCGTTGTAGCTTCAGCGGCTCTGTCTTCTTCCGTTGTCGCTTCCATGCTTCCCTCGTGGATGGTGTAGTTGTTCCTTGGTGCTTGCACTCCTCCTCTACATTCATGAAGCTCCGACAATACCTATGCATGCACACGGGAGAGGTGTCAAGTAGTATACCATCCTTGAAGGGGTCAAGTGAGCACGTGTAAAGGAGATGATTCACCTTTGTGTATGTGAAGTAGAGGTCGCATGTGTCACTTGCCAAACAGACTCTTGACATGGTGATGTCCATAGGATGCTTCGCATCAGAAAGCCGCTGTCGAATTCACCGCCGAGGCCGCGGCCGCGCTACATAAGGCTGTTGTTGAGGTCAACGAGGCCATCGTCGCCAAGGCCACGCAGGTAGTGACGATGCACTCCCTCCTCATGCTAGGGTTGTGTCGATCCTTGACGACCATTCTCCGTGTCGATGCCATGGCCGTGGCGAGCGCAAGCTCGTCGACCGTTCACCCTCCATAGTACGAGTCGCTGAACTCCTCTGTAACACCGGAGATGGCTAGTTTTCATCCATCGCGGGAGCATGCTCAAACTCAGTTCTCCATGTCATCGAACGACAGCGTGATCGCACCGGCCACCCCTAGCGCTATGTCTGTCATCGACCTCAATGTCACGCCTGGGTACAATGGCGCTGGCCAGTCATCCGTCGGAATGCAAAGGAAGCGGCTCGGTCGATTCCGACGGCCAACCTTCCCGATGCCTGCAACCTGTTCGACGAAATGCCAATCCTGACGCCGGCGACCGACGACCCTGACTACAACATGTTCATGGAGAACGTCATCTACGAGGGTCATGACCAGGCCTTCCACACCAAGGGACAAGGCCAAGGCTATGACCTCGATGAGACCCAAGGCCAAGATGGCCGTGAACAAGATTGTGTCGACCACTATGGTGTCGACGAAGAAGAAGAGGCCGACGACCATGGAAACTCATGGCATGAAGATGAGGACATCTATTGCGAAAGATGAGGAAGAAGAGGGTGTCGACATTGCGGAGAATCCATTGTTTATCGATGAGCTCGCCCATAGAGCCGACACACAAAGAAGGAAGCAGAGCATTCGCACGGGGACCATACACCTAAGAAGAGGACATGTTGATTTGCGAGAGTTGGATGGAGATATGCCAAGATCCTAAGACTGATGCCAAGCAAAAAGAAATTGATTTTTGGACGAGAGTTCATACAACCTTTCATGAATGGAGGAAGTTTTCACCCTACAAGTTTGTGAGCAACCATGGCATCAACTCAATCCAAAAGCGATGGGGGTTCATTCAACAAGTAGTGCGCCGCGCTTGAGAGTGTTGAAGCCCATCCCGTGAGTGGCCTAGGCATGGGCGACTTGGTATGCCCTCTCATCTTTCATTGCTATGTCATGTTCATGTTTATTGTATCTTGTGTCCTTCACTATTACATTTGTAGCCTTCTCTTTGATAGCGTAGGCATTCCAATCTTTGGAAACCTTCAAGACCCGACATAAGAACAAGACATTCACTCGCACCCATTGTTGGTATCTCATCAAAGATTACCCCAAGTTCAAAGATCAATATGTCACTCTAAAGAAGAAACCAGGGCCGGCGACCGTGGCTGCGATTGGAGATGTGGTGAAGAGGCCGAGGGGCAAGACCAACTCGAGGATTGATGATAAGCGTGATGCGGCATCTATCGCTACAGGGTTTCCTGGCGGCTTCCTGACGCTCGCAGATGATCCTCTCCACCTTCTCCCGCGCCGCGCACGATGCGGCCGTGGCCACTGAGGACATGGGCTGGGGGAGAGGGTGGCGATCGTTGGAGGCGTCGTCGTTGGCGGCGACGGCGATCTCGGCGAGGGACCTTTCCTCACGGTACCTGCCATCTCCCCATCGAGGCAGCGAAGACGGCGCTTGGGTGTATCTGATGTCATGACGGAGCGGTTTAGGGCACAGGCATACGCCAGCGGCGGGACGTCGGAGTCCGTGAACTGAGATCGATAGGCGGTGTTGCGCCTATCCCGCCGACACTGCTCCCAGTCGACGTACTCCTACGCCATCATGGCGCTCCAGGACGATGACGAGGAGCCGCCGCTACAGAGATAGTGCAGAAGGCGCCCGCGCGCCTTAGGCAGGGGTGATGGCGAGCGACGCTCCTCCTTGATGAAGCACCGGGATGGTGGCGAGCAATGCTCCTCCTTCACCCGCGGGGGTGACGGCTATGACGGCGGGAGCCGCTCCTCCTTGATGCGCCGGGGCGGCGACGAGAGCCACTTTTTCTAACACATGGCGTTCGATTTGGATGCCGCGGCTACGTGGCGGCAGAGAGCGTGGAGGGGATGTCGGCTCCGGCTTCACAAGGAGGAGCACCCCCGGTGGCGGAGCCGGGCCGTTGGTGTGGACGACGGAGTGACGAAGCATCATCTCCATTTGCTCCTCGAAGTCCGTGTCGGTGCCAGCGTAGACCTGGCTCGGCACTGCTGGCGCAGACTGCGACTACTGGTTCTTCTTGTCGCTGAAGGAGATGACGATCTCTGCCCGCGTCGAGTCGTTGCGAGCCAACGAGGAGGACGGCCCCGTAGTTCGAGGGCGGTGTCTCCATGAGCCGCCAGATCCCGCCCTGGAACCGCCTACTGGCGCCCACGTCCAGGACTTGCCCATCGCCGAGATGTGGAGGGAGATGGGCGAGGAGGAGGAGCGCCCCGGTGGCGGAGGCGAGCCATTGGTATGGACGACGGAGTGACGGAGCGTCATCTCCATCTGCTCCTCGAACTCCGTGTCGGTGCCTGCGTAGACCTGGCCCGGCACTGCTGGCGCGGACTACGGCTACTGGTCCTCCTTGTCGCTGGAGGAGATGACGATCTCCGCCCGCGTTGAGTCACTGCGAGCCGACGAGGAGGACGGACCCGGAGTTCGATAGCAGCGTCTCCATGAGCCGCCAGATCCCTCCCTAGAATCGCTTGCTGGAGCAAACGTCCAGGACTTGCCCATCACCGAGATGTGGAGGGAGATGGGCGAGGAGGAGTTGAAGGAAGGAGGATGCGATGTGGACAACACCGGAGCGCGGCTTAAATAGTCGCGGCCAAGCCATGCGAAGGGTCGGCCAGCCGCTTCAATGCGGCACAGCGGACGGAGTTGGTTCCTCGGGAACCAGCGTCCGCATTGAAGCGAGGGCTGCCGAGAGGTCGCGTCGGCCAGCGCCGCCCTCCCTCCCTCCGGTCACATCACGTCATCAATTCCGGCCTCCGCGTGCTCTAGGCCGGCATGTTTGTGGCGCGGTAAGCTATGCGTGCATCAGAAGAAAAGTGCGGGAGAGGCGGGTGACGAGTTTTTGGTGGGACAAGGCGGGCAGAAGCGGGCTTGGGAGCGGTCGAAACTTTCGCAAACCTCCTCCATTTTTATCTCCGGTTTGCGAGAGAAATCGCATCCGGACCGCCCCGTGGATCAATACAGGTCGGCGTTGCATAGCTTCCGCGGTCCGAATAGCGCGGTTCGAAAGGTTATGAAAGGTTTGCGGGTCGGCGTTGAAGATGCCCTTAGAATGTGGGTGGGTGATCACCTTTTCCTTTTGTTTAACCATCTTCATCTTATCTTTACATTCTTAAAAAATTGATCTCCACTATTACCAATTATCTCAACATGCACACTGTCTACATCAGCTTCATGACAGGTCAATGTTCACATGAGCCTAATTCTTAACATGCATGATGCCATGTCATCCCACTGTTACCAGCTGACGAAGTGGACCGAGAGGAGCAGCCCTCCCATCTAATCGTTTTGTCTCGCTTTTTCCTGTGATTATTTTTTGCTGCTTCGGTTCTTAACTGCGCACCACTATGTAACGCCTGACCGCACATTTCCTTATCCTTCAGTTTTTTTCCGAATCGATTCCCCATCAAAGCACCGATCAGTTCGCTTTCCTTCTCCACTTCTGTTTCTTCCCCACAGGATAAATATTTCTCAAATGAGAAAAATTCACTGTAGGTTACAAATCTTGAGTCGGCTGACACTTTAGTATCATTACTTTAAAATATTCACACTACAGTCCATGTACTTGCGCAGAGGATTCACTTTGATCCGTATGTATGTTTTCATATACGTATTCGCTGACTTGGCCAAGTCAACGACCGCCAGCTAGGCTTTGACCACCACCTGATCGAGCCTGGGTTAATACTACTGCATCCGGGTATTTTTTGCAAAATTGCCAAGACCTGGTCGGACCGACCGCGCACCTGGTCGGCCTGTTCCCTTATCCCCTCGCTCTCCTCTTCCTCTCCTCCGAACCTAGCCCAACTCCCGTCCCCAGGGCGGCGACCGGGAGACGCGCCGCGCCCACCCAGGCTGGCAGCCGGGCCTCTCATCCACACACACACACCCAGCCCGGCGACCGGGAGATTATCTTTCTTCCCCGTACGAATCCGCAACGGTGGCTAGTTGGCGCCGGAGACGGGGGTCGGGAGTCGCCGGCGAGCAGTAATCTAATCTAATTGGTGCTTATCAGGTGAGTGGGGGAATCTGCAGGCAGAGGTGGGCGGCGGCGAGGCGAGGGATGTTGACAGCAGAGGAGGGAGGTGATTTGGGAGGCCCTAATCGAATCGAAGCTGGAGCCGGGAGGAATCGAGAGGGGAGGCGCCGGAATCGAAAATCCCGTGGCTCTGACCTGTACCGCCTGAGCGGAGAGGGAGGGGAGGAGATGGACCGCCGTCGTGGAGGTTGTGGGCATCGACGGAAAAAGGAAAGATTTGGCCTTTGTTTGATTGTGCTGCCTCGATGGAAGTTGCAGTTTGGTGGTGGAAAGGAAGTAGAGTAGTTGGTGGCGGCGGTGACCGGCGATTTAGGAGACGACCCGGTAAAGGCCGCAGCAGGGAAAGAAAGAGGTGACTTTGTCTTTTCGTTGGTGATTCTGCCGTCGCCGTCGCCGTCGCCGGCGTTGAGGTTGCAGTTTGAATGTGGTTGAAAGGAAGCAGGACGAGGCGGCCGTAGCCGTGCTGGGTCTGGAAGACCGGCCGGCCGGCGGGCACAAGTCCGTATTTTGCGCGCGCGCGAGAGAGGGATTTGTTTTTGTTTGTTTGCGAGAATATTTGAATAGAGAGATATCGCGATGCCGATTTGATGTTTGGCTTGCGCGGGCGACACGTATGCTGGCTCGCTGGCTAGTCGTGTCGTGCTTGACTTGACTGCCGAGCCGTTCGAATCGCCGGTTTCACCTTCTTCTTCTTCTTCTTCTTCTTGTATGTAAGACAATATTGTATTAGTATATACTAGTAATAAGAAGCACCTTTATTTATTTATGAAAAAAGTCTAAAATAAATCTTAAATTTATAGGCGAAAGCTAAATCAAACCCTGAACTTTCAATCCCGGAAATCAGCAAACCGAACTCTTCGATCCCGGTCTATTTTAAACATTAAGGGCTTTTAGGTGGTATTTGCTGAAATGGGCCAGCTCATTAGTGCAGCGCCCATACAGTCTGCTTTATCTTTTTTTTCGTTTTTCTTGTTGTTTTCTTCATTGTACATTTTCGTAATAATAATAAATTATTTTACATTTTCGTAATGCCAATAAATACTTTTTTTAAATTACACGAACCCACTTCTCTTCACTTAGGAGTGACAAAAAAATATTAGCATCAAACAGTGTGCTTGAGACGCCTCGCGGTCGCACCTTGCCAATAGATATGAAGGATGCTGACTATAATCGTTTGCCTACAAAATATTGATTATATATCGGGCGACGCACTCACATATAAGAACAGACAGGAGCGTTCCTAGATGAAATTTTTTTAAAGAACTTTTGAAACATTTCTTGAGAAAAATGTGAACAATTTTGAAATACGTAATATTTTTTAAAATGCAAATAATTTATGAAATTCCAAAAACATTTTTTGAAAAATTTGACACGGTAACATTTTTCCATATACACTTTTACATTTTGTAAAGCTATACAACATTCTTTTACATTGTAAAGATTTTTTAAATTTTGTTCAGGTTAAAATATATGTTCACAATATTTTTCAAAAACTGTTATGTTTCAACAGTGTTCGCTTTTCCAAAATTGATTGTGTTTGCAAAAATATTGTTCGTTTGTTAAAAAAGTATTCAGAATTTTCAAAAGTGTTCGCACTTTTGAAAAAAAAATCGGAGATTTCGAACATTGTAGGGCCTTCACGTCTTCAATTGTTGTTTGCCCTTAACCAAATATTTTCAAATCTCAACGCAGGGGTTAAATTATCCCGGCGTCTTTTTTGTAGCAGTGCCATCCAATGCTTCTTGTGGCTAGAAGGACGAGGTGAGCAGCACCAGGTCGCAAGTTCGAGTTCCACTTTTTTTGTATTTTTAATACGGGCACAGTGATTCTCTCACCAGCCGACGTGACCGCCGAGCATGGCGCTCCACGCAACGGCCCAACGGTGCGCGCACCTCCAGCTCCAGCACGGGGCCATCAAAGACGCCTAGGACCACGCCTAGCTATAGGTGCGCGGTGTCCCAGGCTCCCAGCCCGTGCGCGGTTGGTCCGACCAGGTCTTGGCGATTTTGCAAAAAAAAACCGAATGCTGTAATATTAACCCAGGCTTGACCAGGTGGCGGTCAAAGCCTAGCTGACGGCCGCTGACTCGGCCAAATCAGCGAATATGTACACAAAAACGTACATATGAACCAAAGTAAACCCTTTGCGTAAGTATATGTAGTTTGGGTATTTTGAAATAGTGGTATTAAAGTGTCAGCGGCTCAAGTTTTGTGGCCTAAGATGAATTTTTCTCTTCTCAAATCCTCACGGTGTAGCGGCTAGACGACAATCGCCGTGTGAGGGCACTCCTCATGCTCTGACCACCAGTTCGCTTACCTCGCTGATCTTACTCCCCTTCGACGCCTCTCAGGGCGATGGGATGTGGCCGAGCCAGCGCAGCCAAATCAACCTATAAACGCGACATCGCTCTGCTCCGGGCTCTCCTCATGCTGGTGGCCTCTGAGGCGCAGGAAGCGGCCATCCCCGCCGCCGCCACAGATCTGGACAAGGAGTTCGGGTTCCAGTTGGAGGAGCTTTGTAAGGAGAAGCTCACGGGATGAATGGGCGCCGTGTTCCTCTGCTAGAAGAGCTCTGAGGAGTGGCCGTCCCATGTTGAGGTCGACCGCCTCCCACTCCTCTGCGCTCTGCCAGAAGAGCTCTGAGGAGTGGCCGTCCCATGTTGAGGAGTGGCCCAGTGTTTTCTGATTGTCTTATTTGATGTGGTGATTTGTTCGTATCCCCTTCTCTCCTCTCGGCAGGAGCGCAGTTGGTGAAGCAGTACTTAAGGCAACCCCATGTCTTCCGAATTGAGAAGCAGCCCTAGCGGGTCTTGTGTACTTCCATTCATATGTTCCTCTTATGTGTTTAAATTCTTCATTTTCTTCCTTCTCCAGTATGTATATTCAGTATGTGCCACGTGCTAGATGAATGTTGAAGGCATGCCCAGTTGAACTGTCCGTCATGCCATTTTATTTTCGATCAGTACCAGCCTGTATGTTGATTCTCGGGCTCTCAAAAAGATACTGTATTGGGTTCTTTGAGCTACATATCCGTGGCTAAAGGTGAAGCCCTCGGCCCAATTGACACTTGTATGATAATTCTTCATATTTAACCACTTTTCTGTGAATTAGATTAACTAAATTGGTTTCCATTATTTTGATTTGTATATGTTCACATAACTGTAGAATTAGCAATTTTGTTTCGGGATTAAACAATTGGTACAGTTCTATGTGGTTAAGTGTGATTGTCCCTTTGATTCTTGTGCACTATTGACTATTGTTCCTGTTAGATGTTAAAATAGTTTAATTTTAGTTTTATTTACATGCATGGCCATTCCAATAAATTTTAATTGTTCAGGTTTGTAATTTTCTTGATTCATGCAACTCCTTTTTTGTTTTAGCTTTTGTCCTTTAACACTTGTTGCAAATATGATGGGTTGTCGAATATTCTTTAGGTATATACGTGTTGCAAGATTTCATTCAAGTTTCAGTATAGTAATTTCTCGGTGGTGTCGTCACAGATTTCAAATAGTAAAAACTGTGCACCTGTCGACACCACATTTCTTTATAACATTGTCTATTCATGAAGTCTCTTTATACCTACAAACAGGGAATGTTCTCAAAGCTGCATAAGACCATATAGGAGTACTCGCTAACTCAATCAAAGGTAATCCTTTAATTTAATCAGTAGAGTAGTAAATATTTCACGCAACTACCTTCAGGTTAATCCTTGATGCGCGTGAGCAGACATTGTATCACCACACAGCCAACATTTTTTCCTTAATGTGCATCTCTTAGCCAACAATATTTCCTTAATGTGCATCTCTTAGTGAGTTAATTGGCATATGCTAACGTCCCGCAGCTACGCTCTTCTAGTTCCAATCATGGCAGAGGCACCGAGCTGACACTATGAAGCAGTGGGGCTTTCCTTCTTTTTGGACCCAATATGGAATTGCAAGGTTCTGTTTTTGTTTATTATGTAAGGATTCTTTAATAATGCAACGAGGGGTGTGGGCCAGGCTGGAGTTGACTGGCAGGAGACGTCTTTTCCACCCACCCACCCACACCCACCCTGGAGCCTACTTGTTTACTTGCCGCCCGCATCATGTGATTTTTTTTGCATATATCTACTCTCCATGCTTATTTAATCTTGTCATGTTAATGTGCAGATAAAAGACATTCTTCGCGATCAGCTTTTATATCACCGCATAATTTAGGTATGCTCACTTGGATTGGACTGGGATATTATTTTTTGACAGCTAATTTGGGGTGGGGGGGATTGGTGGTGTTGGGATGAGCTGTCTGAGCAGCATTGATGCTCCCCACTCTGACACCCTCCACCTGCACTGTCTCCCATGGCTCCACATCCCCCCTTGTTTCACACCATGCATCCAGCCCCATGTGAAAAGCACGCCAGAAATTAATGGCTGTGCGTTCCATATTTCACCAACTTTTCCCTCGTTGCATGCTCCAATCTCATACTCCTGTGCAAAATGCACACCAAACATCAGGAGTTCGCCACCTATACTAGACCAAAAGAAATACTCCTACCAGGGTAAAAGAGATTTCAAATTTTTGGGTGAGCATGGAAGACCGAGGGCCAGTTTTTTTGGCAATTCTTCCAGAATTGACCCTCTCCCCAGCTTCTCCCAGAATTGCCACTTAATATTTTTTTTACAATTCCTAGCTAGTTAAGGTCTAATTAGCTAGGAATTGTAAAAAAATATTAAGTGACAATTCTGGGAGAAGCTGGAAAGGGGGTCAATTCTGAGAGAATTGCCCAAAAGAACTGGCCTCGAGTCTGTGTGGGTGCACATGTGTGTGTGTGGGACTTTCTGAGGCTTTTTGCTGCGCTAGGCGCAAAGAGGAAAAAGGCAGCGGAGGCCGCTCCATTTCCCTTCCTCCGCTCGCTCTTTGTGTCCATCCATCCATCCATCCATCCATCCGTCACCCCAAGCGAGGCCCCACGCCCACTTTGGACCAACTCCGCCTCCAAATCCAAATCATTAGAAAAGACTACAAAGGAGCAAACGAAAAAAGGGTGGGAAAAGGTGTCACCACCATCGCCCTGCACTGCATGCTCTCAGTAGTCAGGATCCCGGCGTACCACCACGGATTTTACAGGTCTATGACCATATTTTGATCTTCCTTTAATGCAAAGGATTTTTGAATGATTGGAATCCCTGGGATTTTTTCTACTTCTATGTTGATTGATCATTTGATTCGTAGGATTGAATTTTCTTACGGATTTACTTTGTACACATTTCATCATGTGTTTTCCTCTTTGTGTGTTTTCACAATCATGCTAATCAAATAGGCCCTTAATCTCACGACACCATAGAACCACGCCGAGAACTAATAAATGAGTAAAGTATTGATGAATTTGGACACCCACCCGAAAAAAAAAGAATTTGGATGCCCGTGTACCATCGGCATGTTTGACTACCTTTATTAAGCACGTTTCGTTTGGTTATATTTGGATTTTTATTTTCTTTTTCTTAAAAACAAGGATGGCCTCCAACCTCTGCATCAGGATGATGAATGCAATTAATTACTCATCAAGTTTGGCTATATGTGATGGAACAAATGTTTCATTTAGGACACGGCTATTTATTGATGGAGGGTGCGTTCGACGTAGACGTAGTAAAACTATACTTTCATCTTCTATATCTAAATAGAGGCACCCCACTAAGTGATTTTCCTGCCTTCTCGTGAAGCCACGTCACCCCAATTGTTACAGTCGTTGATTCAGTAAAGTTGAGAAGCCGCAGCCGTTTGATCAAAGATTCAGGAAATTACTAAGCACTGCCACCGCTAAGTATACCGATCCGTGCTTTTCCCAGCCATACCGCTCGCTGCTGGCCTCCGACTCAACTTTTTGGGCTGGGCATACATTTCAACGATTTTTGGAGACTAAAAAGCCCATTGAAAGCCCATGGGAGACTACGATGACCCACTCTTCCCTAAAGAAGCATCCGTGAAGAAGCCTTGCCTAAAAAAACCTTGCGTGACCGCGCCGCCGCCAGCCGCTGCGACCTGCACCTTCTGTCTCCCAATGAAACGGATTCCACTTCCTCTCTATCTTCTTCAATCTCCATCAAATCCCACTATTATTTTGCAATAGAAACGGTTCCTTTTCCCTCATTAAATCCCACTACTCTGGCGATTCAATTGCTCCTCCCATATGATATTTCTTTTCGGTCGTGCGTGAGGCAACGAGCGATGGTGAGAGGTCCGTCCGCGGCCGTCCCCGCTATGCCTCCGGCTTCCCGGCCGTAGGCGCACCCCGCACTAGAAGCAGAGCACCTTGTAGAGGATGCAGCCGCGCCGAGATTGGCCCGACTATTACCTTGCGAAGGCGCGCCGGCGGCCTCGGCAGAAGGCCGGGAAGACTCCCTGTGGCGGCAGTGAACCATGTCGGTGCCGACGCATCTCGCGTGTCCTCTGCTCACCTTCCCGACCACGCGACAGGGCCGCAGGGCCAGTATAGTGTCGACTGTGGTTCATTAGCCCAAGTTTATGAGCGTGTAAATCATCGTCTTGAACACCAGCCCCGACGACGTTCAGCTGGATGTGTACATCACGGGCTGTATAAGACTTCCGCATGGGCCTGGCGTCGAGGGGAGATCACGTGTGCAAGATAGCTGCTGATAGTCTCATCCTCGAGCATCACGACGACCTTGGAATTGATTAGGTGCATCAGCAGGATGCTTGACGACCTCCACTTGCATATCCATGTCCAGGTACTACAAGATATACATGAGTCGGCATATTTTCCCTTTGTTTTCAGATTTTGCTGAACCCACCTATTGATTTGAATCCTAAACCACGAATCAAGCTCACGTCATCCATTTGCCAAAGCTGGAGGCCGTGGCATCTGACAGTACATGCACTTGCGTCAGAATTACAATACATGCTGGTTTCATCTATTTAAGTGATGTGTTATAGTCTATGACAACAAATTTATGACCATTGTTGATTCAAGATACTTAGGTTGCTAGAAAGATGTTTGATGACGTGACTCTTCTACTATCTACCAAATTAAAGAGGATTGAGAAGATAAGAATGTTTAGTGTTCTTTCTGTTAAGATTTACTCCGTTTGTATCGATCGAATAAATTTCTGGTGCCGACAAAATAAACGATTCAATCAGATTAACCCTATGTCTAACCAATATACTTCTGTCAACTAGACAATGCAATATGGTTCAGTCAGATTCATGAAATCCTTTATTTGCCTCAAGTATAGCATGCATAGTTTAGCAGTAGTAATATTCTTTTGTCAATTTTTTCAAACAGATATATGCAGCAACCAAAAGATGAATTAAAGGAGACACAAACATCAACAGAAGGAAATATGGGAGGAAGCTTTTCACAAATACTATGTTCGTAATGTTTAAATTTTTGCTTGATATATAAAACTCTGACAACCACCCTCTTATATTTATTGCACTGTTTAGACAAGAAATTTGGAGAAAGCGAAAACATGGAGAAAAGGGATGATTGTAAAAGAAGGTTCTTAATTGAAGAAAAATATTATTCCACTATAAATAAAGGTATGCGCTTAATCTGAATGATAATGTTCTTTCTTTTTCAATAATCTTTTTGTTATAGTTTTTACGGTTTTATTCTTAAAGTAAATTTTTTTGCTCAATTTCCCGCCGCAACGCGCGGGGTATCTACTAGTTTACTATATTTTGTCAGACACATACAAGGCTTACAGTGTCGTGATAAATATTTCAACTTTGTGTTGGCTATGTCTATAATGCGTTCATTAATTAGACATAATCAGCCACCTACCATCGACGAATCAATTAAAAAATCGAATTATGGGGCAACAAAAGTGGAAATGTGCTGGCAGGAAAAAAAGGGAAATGTGGAAAAGGAAAGGAGACATCAGTCCCCAATATCTTCTCTAGGGTTTATAGAATCATGGAAAAGGGCCATAAACAATACCCAAGGGAAACCCCACCCCTCCCGTCTCTCTCCCCTTCCCTGTTTGTCTGTCTGTCTCCATCTCTCCCCTCCTCCGTCCCCGCTCCCCTGCGCCTCCTCCCAACCCCACCCGGCCACCACCCCGCCCCACCCTGCGTGCCCGGCACGTGCTCCTCTCCCTCTTCAACCCTAACTCCGGTGACTACCCGAACGCGTGCGCGCGGACCACCGGGCAGGCCAAAGGAGCCGCCTTTTCATTTCTTCCTTCTCGGGAGGAAGGGAGGGAGGGTTCTTGGGGACGCGCATGGACCATGGCGGCGGCAGCGGTGGGGGTGGAAGTGGAGGCGGGGGCGGGTGCGGAGCGCCGTCGAGCAGCAACAGCGGCGGGGGAAGCGCCGGGGGCACGAGCGGAAGCCGTGGCGGCGGCAGCGACCACCATCCGCACCACCCATTCTACTACGCAGGCCCAGCGGAGCCCAACAACGTGCAGCAGCAGCCGCAGCCGCAGCAGTTCATTGGGTCGCTCGCCATAACACCCGTCGTCACCGACCAGGCCCCGGCTTCCTCGGCGGAGAAGAAGGCGGTCGCGCCAGTGACTCCATCGGCCGGCGCACTGGCGAAGCGGCCATCCAAGGACCGGCACACCAAGGTGGATGGCCGGGGAAGGAGGATACGGATGCCGGCTCTGTGCGCGGCGCGGGTTTTCCAGCTTACGCGGGAGCTCGGCCACAAGTCCGACGGCGAGACCATCGAGTGGCTGCTGCAGCAGGCGGAGCCAGCCATCCTCGCCGCCACCGGCACCGGCACCATCCCGGCCAACTTCTCCTCCCTCAACATCAGTCGCGCGGCCTCCGGCACCAGCCGCCCCGCGCCATTCCCCGCCCTCGCGCTCCACCCCCACCACCCCCACCACCAGTCGCCGCACCCGCAGCACGACATGTCCACCATGCTGGGTTACCACCACCTGCTCCCGCCGCCGCAGGAGCCGCCCCAGGACGCAAATAGCCCCGGTTCCTTCATGAGGAAGCGGTACCGAGAGGACCTGTTCAAGGAGGACGATGAGCGGCAAGATCCTAACGCGCCCAAGGCGCGCGAGCAGCAGGCGGCGCCGCCCGCCGCAATGTGGGCCGTGGCGCCGAACAGCGCGGCCCCTGGAGGCGCGTTCTGGATGTTGCCCGTGTCCGCGAGCCAGGCTGCCGCGGTTCGGCCGACCGAGCAGCCTATGTGGTCTTTCGGCGGCGGCGGGGGGAGCAGCACCGTGCAGGCGCCGCTGCAGTTCATGTCAACAAGGGTGAACTACCCCGGCAGCGCCGGTGCGATGGGCGGCATGCCCGACACCAACATCGGCATGCTTGCTGGGCTCAATGCTTACGACCGCGGCGGTGGGGGCGGTGGAGGTACGGAAGAAGAGCAGCAGCAGCAGCAGCAGCAGCAGGAGCAAGACCAGCAACAAGAAATGGAGCAGCAGCGCGACGGCAGCGGCGGGGGCAACGAAGGCGAAGAGGACGGCGACGACGACAGCGGCGGAGAAGAGGAAGGCCATCGCGACAACAGCTCACAGTAAGCAAGCTCGCATGATGAAAAACTCTGAATCCACCATGTTCATATCGCAATCGTGCTAGTGGGGTGGGCTAGAATCGAATCCTGGGATTGGCCGAGGCCATCATTGGACTGCTCACTGCTGGGTTAAGAAGAAGATTGCAGAAATGGATGATGGAAAGGAAGAAAGCAACTGAATGCAAGAACAAGACTTGTTGCTAGTCCTTAGGCCTCGTTATTTTTGGTGGTATTTTTTTGTCTGTTTATTTTATTTTCCTTGTTGGATGGATTGATCCGTGATGAATGATTGGCATGTTTAGATGGGTGCGATGATTGGTAGTGTTAGTGGGTCCCGACTCAGGAGGGTCCAGGAGGAAGAAACCAGTTTTATTTGTACAGTTGATCATCTTGATTTGTGCTGCAACTTCGGTTCTTGTTTTATCTTTCACCATTGTTTTCATGTGCTGTAGTTGCACTAGCACAATTTTAGTCCAGGTATTTTTGTGTGCTTGTGTCTCTTGCTGTTTCCTTGTACGAGGGGCAATGATCCTGCTTTTGTGCATGCGCTTGCCAAGTCAATCTGCGGCTCCAATTGTAGCAGGTGCAGCTAACAGGAGAAACATATTTCCTCTCATTTGTAGTAGTAAATGTTAACAGCATATGTAGCCATCTGCTGGTCACTTTCTAAATAGAATTAAAACACGTGAAACCAGAATTCAGAAGTGGATTATATCACAACCATAGCACCATTTGTAGCAAATTCGTGCGTTTGATGCAGACCCTTCAAATTCTTATTTTTAAACACAATACAAATCGCAGATGCTCATATACATATACAATCACCCTTATGAATATACACCCTCCTCTATGAGTACCTTCGAGATACTGGGCGGCATAATATTTTGAGATTGATGAAGTCATCATAGATGTCTCGTAGTTGATGAAACATCTCCTTCAAAGACCACCACCAGAAAATTTGAAATAAATGTAGAAAAATGCGAGCCATGTGAGTTCCGCAAACCCTTCAAAATCTAGAAGGGCATTTGTGAGCATCCCTCCC
>NC_041388.1:479280967-479290021 GCF_002162155.2 Triticum dicoccoides
CGCGCGCACGAACAAAAAGGCTTTGCTAGTTTAGGGCTTTACTAACAAGGTGGGGGCGGAAGTGTTGGGATACCATTTGAAACCTTATAGACAACCCAAAGATATGCAAAAGCCCACTACCTCATTCTGAACTTTGTACATGAGAAAACGGGGATGGTTTACCCTTCATCCAACAACCACCACCATGAGTGACGAAAATCAGATCATCCTTCATTGGAGAAGAAGAGAGAAAGGAAAAGAGAGAAAGATTGGAAGAATAAACAAAGGGAGCTTCTTCCCAGGGTTGTGATGGTCCAGATCCACTATCTTGTCTTCTCCACCATCTTTGATGAGATTGTTCCAATCCCTAGCTCTTGAGCCCTAAATCTTTTTTTAGAATATGCACGAGTGTGCATATCACATATTGATTGAAGAAAAAAGATGAAGAGCCCTCCACCAAGGTTTACATAAAGTTACAAAGTTGCACCGGGCAGCCACCACCTCTCATCTAGCCTAGGGAACTACTCGCCACTCGTCCACGTAGTGAGGTCATCGATGAAGAAATCAAGATCCCCTCGTAGAAGGCTAGCCGCTTTCCATGTCTCCTCCCCCCGCTCAATATTGGTGATGGCCTTTAACAAGGATGGAGTAGCACCATCAAATACCACATTGTTGCAGTGCTTTCACAACTCTCAGAGAGTTAGAGTAAAGATCGGCTTCAGATCCTTCTTTGAGCATCCCTCGCAACTCCTCGTAGTGCACCACCCTATGGCCTCGTCATTCATGGTTGGCACCTGATTGGGTCTACCCAAGGCATTCCAGACCCAAACCAAATTGTCCTAGCGAAGACACACGTGAGTAGGATATGTCCAATTGCCTCATGTTGATCACAAAGAGGGCAGGCCGCGGCGTGCGGGTTTGTCGGACGTCCAACAACGATTCCGCATCGCAATCGAGGTGAAGAAACGGCATTGCTGCGGCGCCTCGCGTCTCCAAACAAAATCCAAGTATGGAGCAACCTCTCTCCCGACAAACTTGGCTACATATGCTGATTTGACAGAAAACATACCCGATGGCTCCCAAGCCCAAGTGATATCGATGTCACTCCCAGTAAGCTAAACTTGTGCAATTCTTGGCCATAAGTGCAGATATTCCTCCATAGTCTGTGGGGTTAGATTCTGCCCAATGTCATGTGCCCACATGTTGCCATGCAGGGCCTGCAAAACCGTTCACGAGCCTTTGATCCTAGGTGCAACCATCTCGTAAATAGCCGGTGCATAACCATGCAACCATCGGTCCTCCCAAAATAAGATGTCGTTTCCATTGCCCGGGTGAGCGATCGTGTCCGCCTGGTATATCTGCTTTGCTTTCTTGGACGCGCATATGTCAAATTCTCTCCATGGTCTCCACTCGTACGGCGTTGTAACTCTTGTCATATTCATCCAAAATTATGACATCTTGATGTATGAGATTCTACATTTGATAATAGTGGAAGAGGATTTAGGTGGCTTCAGCTCGTGATTTTCCACAGAAAAATCTAGTAAACCCTGGAAGAGCTCTAAAATTCTGTAGAAATCGCTAGCTTAGTAGGTATAGTATAGTTATTATAGTTATATATGTCTTTTTTTCTGCGAGGAAGTATAGTTATATATGTGTTGGACACATTTTGCTGTATCCGTTCATGCACGATCAAAGCAGATCCCTCAAGTTGGCACGAGTATTCTCGAGCTGGTCATTTCTCATCAAGATAAATCCAAAAAGAACCCAACATCTGGGAAAGAGCTCAGCATAGCTGCAAGGATAATAACATTCTCCAGAGGCGCGACAAAAATGGTATCAGACTGAGAGACGTCGTCTTCGTGGGTGAGATCAGATGGGATTAATTAAGCATATCTCTACTCCTAATGTCTCAGTTGGTAGGTCGCGTTTCGAGTTTTATTTTCGTCCTACCTCACCGGGTCTTTTTTGGTACTTCTTTGGTACTTCCTCCCACCTCCCATCCGTTTTATTTCGCTGGTTTTTTTTCGTCCCTCCCCCACCCCACCGGTTTAGTTTCGCGTCACCCTCTCACACAACAAAAAAAATCTTAATCTCTACTCCTAATATCTCAGTTGGTAGGTCGCATTCCGGGTTTTATTTTCGTCTCACCTCACCCGGTCTTTTTTGGTACTTCTTTGGTACTTCCTCCCACCTCCCACCCGTTTTATTTCGCTGGTTTTTTTTCGTCCCTCCCCCACCCCACCGGTTTAGTTTCGCGTCACCCTCTCACACAACGAAAAAAATCTTAACGGATCATAACTTTTCATGCTGGTGCAAGTTATTTTTAGTAATGTCTTTATGTGAAAGAATCAATCACGATCAATCTCTAAATATCAAATCTAAATTAATTAACCTTACCTTAAATTGCTCAATCACATTAGTTAGGAAACAAAATAACCGATTTTAAGAAAATATCTACTCTTAATGGAGGGTATTACATACCAAACATAGGTACGTCATTAGCTCGCTTCCTTCCCTTCTCTTCCCTTCGTCCCTCAGTCCCATGCTCGTGGCGCTGAAGTGGCATCGACTGGCGATGGCGGCGAGGACAGCACGTGGCAGCCCCTGAAGCACGAACATGACTGCACCTCGGGTCTGCCGTCTCCCAAGATATGGGTGAGTTCTCGTGATGCCCACCCTAAACCCTCACGTCCTACAAATTCCTCAACCTCTACCATCTCGATTTCGTCCATGCTCTGATCCAAATGACGATGCAGCTCCGGCCGATTGACAATGGAGGTTTGCCATCCTTCCTCTCAGCACCCACTCCTGGAGGAACGACACGCCATGCCGATCGAACCCGGTCGAGATCACTCACCAAGATTGCTATTCGAAAGTTTTTTGTCAAAAAGTGAAGAGTGGGACGGGATCTGCACTTTTGTTAATATCTCTACTCCTAATGTCTCAGTTGCTAGGTCGTGTTCCGGGTTTTATTTTCGTCCCACCTCACCCGGTCTTTTTTGGTACTTCTTTGATACTTGCTCCAACCTCCCGCTCAGCCGAGACGGTTTATGTTCGTACTCCCTCCCACCTCCCAGGTAGTTCCCTCCACGCAAAAAAATCGAACCAACCAACTTCTACTCCTAATGGAGCAGTTGGTAGTCTTCGCCGGTCAATTTTCGTCCCACCACTTTCGTCCGGGTTTTTTTCGTAGGTTAACTATCGTAGATTTTTTTCGTCGCCTCCCCCACTTCATCGGTTTATTTTCACTTCACCCTCTCACACAATGAAAAAAACTGAACGGATCAGAACTTTCCATACTGACGCAAATTATTTAGTAATGTCTTTATGTAAAAGAATGAATCACAATCAATCTCTAAAGATCAAATCTAAATTAATTAATCTTCATAACGTTTGTTTCCTTTCGAATCACGTCCATAACTTTCCTTTCTTGTTTGGGCAAAAACCGTTTGGTAGCAGAGATTAGGAAGCTTCCTATGAGTGTAGTAATAGGAAGTATTCTTTTTCTTGATGATTCGTTTCCATGCATGATGATAGTAAATTATGCCAACATTCACCACTATTTATCAATGTCATCAATTGTATCCATTTCTACCAGTTTTAAGGGAATCTGCTCGCTCTGTCTTTTTTAAGGGGATCCGCTCGCTAAGTCGTCGTCGCATGTTATTTTCACAAACAATCTCTACTCCTAATGGAGCAGTTGGTAGCCTCGTACGGTTTATTTTTGTCCTCCTCCCACCTCCCCTGGTTTTTTTTCATCATCTCTCCCACCTCCCAATTTCGTTGGTTTTTTTCGTCGGTTTTTACTCGCCCCCTCCCACCTCCCAATTTCGTCCGGTTTTTATTCGTCCCACCTCCCACCACCGCCTCGTACTGGTTCTTTTTCTCTCCACTCTTTCCTTGCAAACCAATAATTTTCTAACATACAAAAGATCACGAATCTATCTTTCCTTACCCGAACCAATCGCGCCCTACATCAGTGCATTTCTTTATTAAGAAAACTAACACGTAAATCTTAATGCATTGCAAACAAATCCTGTTATGGACCTAATTAATTTATTATGGAATCTATACGTGGTCGCATTGGTTCTTTTTCTCTCCACTCTTTCCTTGCAAACCACTAATTCCCTAACATACAAAAGATCACAAATCTATCTTTCCTTATCCGAATCAATCGATCCCTACATCAGTGCATTTCTTTATTAAGAAAACTAACACGTAAATCTTAACGCATTGTAAAGAAATCCCGTTATGGACCTAATTAATTTATTATGGAATCTGTACGTGGTCGCATCTCTCCCCTCGTGAAAAAATCGCATCCATCTCCCGTTAAAAAGGAAAAAAGAACATGAACGATCAATCCCACACCCTGCATCTCAGTAGCAAAAAATCGCCCCCGCCTCTGCTACTGCGCCTCGCCGTGTGCCCGGCTCGACCCATGCCTCGCCTGCATGGCTAGACGCCGCCGTCTCCACCGCCACGTACAAGAAAACGGTGGGCAGAACCATCCATTCAAATCGCACACCCCCACCCTCCTCCGCAATCCCTAGCCCCGCATCACCCTATCGCTTTCTCGCCTCTTTTTCCCCTCGATGTAGATGGTGCCGAGCGACGGCCTCGAGCACCGGCAATGCCGCCCTCTCTATCTTCGCTGCGTCGAGAGATGGGCCGAGGCTATCGTCGGTTCGCCGCCCACGATTGGGCCGCCTCCGGTTGTCGCGCACCACCGGCTCCACCTAACGTGCCCGACCCTCTCTGCTTTCGACCTTCCGGTGACCACATCCCTCCGCGCCTCCATCCATCATCCACAAGGCCACTCCCTGCACCCACCCTCCTAAATTCTCCATACCGGCAGACAATCACCGAAGATCCAAGTTGGCCCGATATCAATTTTCTTACATGCTTTCTTTATCAGTTGGTGATGGGAATGGGTTCCAATTTCTCTCTCTGACTGTGGATTCGCAGGCAAAAAGCGCTTCTACATGCATCCTCCTGTCGGTCCCTAAAGTACCAAGGTAAATGGTTGATGTTGCGTTTGTCTAGGATGATATATGTTGGCTCTGTTCCAGTTCATCCGAGCAGTTTGGTGACTAATTTACTGATAATTTAATTATATTAATTAAATGAGTCGGGTGTATCGTCGTGCATTTATCTTGCCAGTAATGTTCTGTGATGCTCTGATGCACTTTGGGAATTGGTTATCTTGTCTTCATTGCAGAACATTTGTTTATTAATGCATGAGAAGAATCCTTGTTACTACCTTGAACCTGTTTTATAATCCATATTGTTATGCACTAGCGCGTGTGCGTGTGAAATAGATGGATTATGGTCCCGTACCCAATAAAATGGATATGTGTGTGTTAGAGAGAGAGAGAGAGGGGGGGAGAGGGGGAGAGATAGTGAGGAGGAGGGAGGGAGAGAGTGTGTGTGAGAATTTGATGGTAAAAAGGTCGTCAATGTCACTTGATATGTATGAGAATATTAAATGTAATATTAACATAATTGATATTGAACTCTTAAAGTTAGTGTGGCTCCGTTACAACGCACGGGTGTTCTTCTAGTTTAAATAATTAATCAATAAACGAACCCGTCGCTATTACCCTGGACGGGTGGTGCCTGGTGACAGAGGTTGGATTATATCTACTTAATTAATATTGCCCGCCGCGTCATCTTTCTCTTCTTTCTTCCCGCTCCTGCTGCGCGCGTGGATCTCGAGGCGCGGCGGGTGTGTTGTGTTCGGCCCAGATATTTTGTTCGGCTCCGACTCCTCGTCACCGCGCGCGCGGCTCTAGGTCATGCTTGCTCTCCGTCCACGCTGTCGTCGTCGACAACAACCGACTGATTATCAAACACGAAAATAAGGTCTCTTTCGAAGTCACTGTGCCATGGCCACGAGTGGGTCGTACATAATTCTCTTCTTTTGGAATTTTCAGTGACCGAATTCTATATGCCTAAACTATGTGTTTTGTTAGAGCATTTTTAAGAGCATGTACAATGATGCATATGAATACAAATGCCCCGTAAAAAAAGTAAATTGAGACATCTATATTGATTTTTTCTATCCAATGCAAGCTACCACTAGTGGGTCTCATCAAATAATAAAAAACAAAGACTCTAACACACATGCATATCTAGTTTTCACTCTAATTTTTTCATCTTTTTACACCGGACCATACTTTTTGTCTTCAATCATCTGCCTCCTACAGAGAAATCCCACTTCCTCATCCAAACCTATTTTTCCTGGCATCCGATCTACATGGCATACGAGGCATCACCCTGGAGCTATTCATTGGCCATGCCCTAATTGGACCAGGCAAATTTGACTTTTCATGGTTCGCGGAAACGTTCCAACAGAGTCCAGGTGTATCCGCTTTGAATTCTTAGCTCTCGATGCACACAATCATGTCTTTGAAAATACATAGTCACTACATATGATTAGTGGGTGGAGAGAAGAAAAAAAGAAAAGAAGAAGAAGAGGAAATAGATAAAGTGGTTCGGGTGCCAGTCCACATATGTGTTTGGTTTGAGAATCTGCGGACAATCCGAATATATGAAGACGATTTGAGAGGCCTGGTTGCATAGCCTTTTTTTCTTATCTCTTGCTTGGGCATTGTTAAGATTGTCCGTCTGAACATATAAAGACAAAGTGAGATCTGGTTGAAGATGCTCTTATCTGATATGTATTTCGGACGTACATCAACCGTTTAGTTACTAGGAGTACCATGGTGCCGATGATGATTTCTCTAGTTACATTTGAGAGCGGACATTAAAGAAAATTCATTTACTAAAAAAAGAAAAGGCATACTCTCTCTAGCGAGGGTTACAAAGTCAACACGGATTTTTAGGTCCTTCATTTGGCCCACGAAACATGTGGTATATATTAACAAAAGCATATCATGGGATCAACATTCAAATAAAGTTTGGTGGCATATAACACATATTTTCAGGAACATTCAACATCGTATGTATGATGCTCATAAGAAGAAGGAATCCCACCGCCGCTAGATCCAGATGATGAGGGCCTTGAACCTTGATATTGCGAGTAGGTCTGAGAAGGATATCACTCCAGAGGACGGGTGAATCTCATAGCACAGCAAGTGGACCGATGATGACGAGGTACCCGAGACCTTCACTGCTCACCGCCATCGTTCTCCACAGTATGATGATGAGAGCTCCACTGAGGCTAAGGCATCAGAGAAGGACGAGGAGGAGGAGGACAAGGATCGATCCCGTGGAGCGTTTAGCATCGCTCTTTCCATTTTTGGCATCTTGATGCCAAAGGGGGAGAGAGTTCTATTTGGTTGTGTCGGGATTTGCATGGGTTTAAGTCACAAGCTTGCACTTTATTTATTATTTCTTCATGCTTGTGAACTTATCTTATCTTAGTTCACCTTAATTTGCTTTTGTTGAGAACTCGGTTTTTGTTGGAGACTTTGTCTAGTGTGGTGTAAAACATGAAATCATGTTACCTTTCATGTTTGTGGAGCCCTATTTTATTATCTTGCCCTTATATGTTACTCCATCACATGTGTTTGGAAAAGCATGCTTAATGTTAGATTCTTTATCTTTTGCAAAGTTGTGTTGGTCTATAAAATCTAGCGGGGCGTTGATCCTATTGTGTGTGCATTTTGCATTCCAAAAGCAAACTTAAAGTAGTGCACCTCTAGGGGAGCCCGTCTATATTTTCTGGACCATGGTTGTGCTTTATCATAATATCTTGCAAATCATTGTGTTGTCGTCAATCACCAAAAAGGGGAGATTGAAAGGGCATTTTCCTCCCTAAATGATTTTGGTGTTGATGACAACTCAATTTGCAATCTAACTGTGTGCTTGAGCTACACACGTATATTCAGAAGTGGCACAAGAAAGTTAGGTTCCCTCTTAATAAAAAAGAGCGAAGATGGTGTTCCCGCGATTATCTTAAATTGGGGTCGTAGGAAAACCGTTCTATTAACAGGGGTCAGCGTTGGAAGGTATGGGTGGAATCAAACACGTATTGAAAGTATATTTGCACCCACGTATCATTCCCATCTTTCGAGGAGAACCTCAATCAAATTCTAAAGTTACCGTTTTTCACTTCCCAGTAGTACCGTAGTAGCAAGCAGTAGTACCGCTCCCTTGGTGGGAGAGGCACTATCGAACCTAGTGTCGGACCTACTATCGCAGTGGGGGTGAATCCCCACTGTTTTGGCGACCATATCATTAGCCCCTGAATCATTTGGGATTTCATAGGACAAACAAACCCGTCTTCGTTGAATTCGAGCGCCGCAGAGGCATTCGAAATATGTTTCCGAATCGTGGTTTGTTGTTCCTTGGACGAAAAACGAAACGGATTCTGGACTGTAGGTTTACCCAGATGATCGGGTGTTGTTGATCATTGAGAAAAAACCTGATGGCATTCATTTTGTCTCTCGGGGGAGATAGACTAGGGGACCGAGTGAGGGCATGTCATTACAACCCGAGTGGCGACGTCGGCGTGTGGACTGACTCTCCGAAGAGATGCCACTCCTTATCCCAGGGGAACGCCAGTGCAGGCCTTCTACGAGTTCAGGTATATGAGTCATGCGCCTTGGAGCCTACTGAGAGGGCCAAGTGAACCCACAGAGGGGCGTCAAGCTCGTCACATAAAAATCCCGAAGAATACTTCAGTCGGGTTTTTAATGTGGTCGAGTACACAGGTCCCTGTGGAGGGTGGTTAGTTGGACTAACATGCGTCCTTTAGGAAAGGGATCATGTGTAATCAATCGGATTGATTCGTCCCGGAAATCTCGGGATTTGAATTTGTGTGTTCGCGCGCACAAGCAGTGACGTCGTACGCTAGTGGGGAAAGTGGGGGCGTGGCTCCTTGATTTCCACACATGGTATCCGTCACATGCCGTGCTTGTTCTGTGCTTAGCCCTATCGCGCGGGCCATCGATCAAGAGATCTGTGGGGGGAGATCCGCCTGAAGATTCGCCTGGCGATATAAAAGATTTTGAGACAGGGGCAGGACCTCAGATCCCCTTCATCTCGCCCTGACTCCCTCGCTTCTCCTCTCCACTCAAGCACGCGACGATGGCGAGGGACTCGATGGCC
>NC_041388.1:479290406-479300676 GCF_002162155.2 Triticum dicoccoides
ACTCACCGACTGGTGAGAAGACCAACGTCACCCAACTATGTGGGGGTCTGGGCATCCAGGTTCGTGGGGGGGGGGGGGGAGATCCTTCCCGAATATGAGCTTCCCCGACTCTATCAAGGGGTGGCAACGAACCTGGTTCTACTACAGGGACCTACCCGGTGCCAACAATCAGTCAAGCCTTTCGCCATACTCATCTGAGAGAGTAAGAGCCCATGCGTCCCTTTCTGTGGTGAAGGAGGAGAAGGCGGGTGTTGATATCTTGTCGAGTGCATTGATCGGAGTTGTAAATGTCGGAATGAACGACATGGATTTGCTGGAGACTTTCTTCACTCAACGCATCCAGCCGCCACAAGCCAGGGCTCACCCTATGTGGCTGTACAAGCGGCAGAGTGACCCCACCTGGGTGCACCCTGAGGAGCTCACCGAGAAGGAGGTGGGGGCCAAGATCAAGGCCATCACCTATGCTCAGGACAACTTGTGTGGGGCTCAGTTGGTGCCAGCCTTCCACAAGGACTTGCCGCCCATTGAGGTAATCGTTTGCCGTTCAGTCGGTTTGATCACCTGTTGCCTCTTGTGTAGCTGATCTTGAAGGAAATATGCCCTAGAGGCAATAATAAAGTTGGTATTTATATTTCCTTATATCATGATAAAGGTTTATCATTCATGCTAGAATTGTATTAACCAGAAACTTAGTACATGTGTAAATGCATAGACAAACAGAGTGTCCCTAGTATGCCCCTACTTGACTAGCTCGTTAATCAAAGATGGTTAAGTTTCCTAGCCATGGACATGTGTTGTCATTTGATGAACAGGATCACATCATTAGAGAATGATGTGATGGACAAGACCCATCCGTTAGCTTAGCATAATGATCGTTCAGTTTTATTACTACTGCTTTCTTCATGACTTATACATGTTCCTCCGACTATAAGATTATGCAACTCCCGAATAGCGGAGGAACACCTTGTGTGCTATCAAACGTCACAACGTAACTGGGTGATTATAAAGATGCTCTACAGGCGTCTCCGATGGTGTTTATTGAGTTGGCATAGATCAAGATTAGGATTTGTCACTCCGTCTATCGGAGAGGTATCTCTGGGCCCTCTCAGTAATGTACATCACTATGAGCCTTGCAAGCAATGTGACTAATGAGTAAGTTGTGGGATGATGCATTACGGAACGAGTAAAGATACTTGCCGGTAACGAGATTGAACTAGGTATGATGATACCGACGATCGAATCTCGGGCAAGTAACATACCGATGACAAAGGAAACAACGTATGTTGTTATGCGGTTTGACCGATAAAGATCTTCGTAGAATATGTAGGAGCCAATATGAGCATCCAGGTTCCGCTATTGATTATTGACCGGAGATGTGTCTCGGTCATGTCTACATAGTTCTCGAACCCATAGGGTCCACACGCTTAACGTTCGATGACAATTTGTACTATGAGTTATGTGATTTGATGTACCGAAAGTTGTTCGGAGTCCCGGATGATATCACAGACATGACGATGAGTCTCGAAATGGTCGAGACGTAAAGATCGATATATTGGAAGGCTATATTCGGACATCGGAAAGGTTCTGAGTGATTTGAGTATTTTTCGAAGTACTGGAGAGTTACAAGAATTCGCCGGGGAAGTAATGGGCCATACGGGAAAGGAGAGAAGGGCCTCAAGGGGTGGCTACACGCCCCCATGGGCTGGTCCGAATTGGACTAGGGAGGGGGCAGCGCCCCCCTCTTTCCTTCTCTCCCTCTTCCCCTTCCTTCTTCTCCTTCTCCAACTAGGGAAGGGGGGAAACCTACTCCTACTAGGAGTAGGAATCCCCCTTGGGGCGTGCCATAGAGAGGGCTGGCCCTCCCCTCCTCCACTCCTTTATATATGGGGGAGGGGGCATCCCATAGACACACAAGTTGATTGTTCCAAGCCGTGTGCGGTGCCCCCCTCCACCATAATCCACCTCAGTCATATCGTAGCGGTGCTTAGGCGAAGCCCTGTTCCGGTAGAAACATCATCACCGTCATCACGCCGTCGTGCTGACAAAGCTCTCCCTTGAAGCTCTACTGAATCGTGAGTTCGCGAGACGTCACTGAGCCGAACATGTGTAGATCACGGAGGTGTCATACCTTCGGTGCTGGGATCGGTCGATCGTGAAGACGTACGACTACATCAACCGCGTTGTCATAACGCTTCCGCTTACGGTCTACGAGGGTACATAGGCAACACTCTTCCCTCTCGTTGCTATGCATCACCATGATCTTGAGTGTGCATAGGATTTTTTTTGAAATTACTACGTTCCCCAACAGTGGCATCCGAGCCAGGTCTATGCGTAGATGTTATATGCACGAGTAAAACACAAAGGAGTTGTGGGCGTGGGTATATACATATTGCTTGCCGTCACTAGTTGATTCTTGATTTGGCGGTATTGTTGGATGAAGCAGCTCAGACCGACATTACGCGTACGCTTACGCGAGACTGGTTCTAGCGACATGATTCGCACATAGGTGGCTAGTGGGTGTCTGTTTCTCCAACTTTAGTTGAATCGGTTTCAATGAACATGGTTCTTTCTGAAGATCAAAAAGCAATCACTATACTATGTTGTGGTTTTGATGCATAGGTAAGAACGGTTCTTGCTAGAAGCCCGTAGCAGCCACGTAAAACTTGCAACAACAAAGTAGAGGACGTCTAACTTGTTTTTGCAGGGCATGGTGTGATGTGATATGGTCAAGACATGATGCTAAATTTTATTGTATGAGATGATCATGTTTTGTTAAAGTTATCGGCAATAGGCAGGAGCCTTATGATTGTCTCTTTATTGCATAAGATGCAAGCGCCATATAATTGCTTTACTTTATCGCTGTGCGATAGCAATAGTTGCAAAATCAATAGTTCGCGAGACGACCATGTGACGACATGTTGATAGAGATCAAGATGATGGAGATCATGGTGTCATGCCGGTGATGATAGAGATCATGATGGTGTTTTGGAGATGGAGATCAAAGGCAGAAGATGATGATGGCCATATCATGTCACATATTTTGATTGCATGTGATGTTTATCCTTTATGTATCTTATTTTGCTTAGTTCGGCGGTAGCATTATAAGATGATCTCTCACTAAATTTCAAGGTATAAGTGTTCTCCCTAAGTATGCACCGTTGCTTCGTCGTGCCGAGACACCACGTGATGATCGATTGTGATAAGCTCTACATTCACATACAACGGGTGCAAGCCAGTTTTGCACATGCATAATACACGGGTTAAAGTTGACGAGCCTAGCATATGCAGATATGGCCTCGGAACACTGAGACCGAAAGGTCGAGCGTGAATCATATAGTAGATATGATCAACATAGTGATGTTCACCATTGAAAACTACTCCATCTCACGTGATGATCGTACATGGTTTAGTTGATATGGATCACGTGATCACTTAGATTATTAGAGGGATGTCTATCTAAGTGGGAATTCTTAAGTAATATGATTAATTGAACTTTAATTTATCATGAAATTAGTCCTGATAGTATTTGCATAACTATTGTAGATCAATAGCTCGCGATGTAGCTCCCCGTTTATTTTTGATATGTTCCTAGAGAAAAATAAGTTGAAAGATGATAGTAGCAATGATGCGGACTAGGTCCGTGATCTGAGGTTTATCCTCATTGTTGCACAGAAGAATTATGTCCTTGATTCACCGCTAGGTGACGGACCTATTGTAGGAGCAGATGCAGACGTTATGAATGTTTGGCAAAGCTTGGTATGATGACTACTTGATAGTTTAGTGCACCATGCTTTACGGCTTAGAACCGGGACTTCAAAAATGTTTTTAAATGTCACGGAGCATATGAGATGTTCTAAGAGCTGAAATTGGTATTTCATACTCATGCCCGAGTCAAGAGGTATGAGACCTTTGACGAGTACTTTTCTACAAGATGGACGAGAATAGGTCAACCAGTGAGCATGTGCTCAGAATGTCTGAGTACTACAATCGCTTGAATCAAGTGGGAGTTAATCTTCCAGATAAGATAGTAATTGACAGAGTTCTCTAGTCACTATCACCAAGTTACTGCAACTTCGTGATGAACTATAACATGCAAGGGATGACGAAAACGATTCCCCGAGCTCTTCGTGATGCTGAAATCGGCGAAGGTAGAAATCAAGAAAAGTAGCAAGTGTTGATGGTTGACAAGACCACTAGTTTCAAGTAAAAGGGCAAAGGAAAGAAAGGTAACTTCAAGAAGAATGGCAAGCAAAGTTGACACTCCCATGAAGAATCCCAAAGCTAGACGCAAGCCTGAAACTGAGTGCTTCTACTGCAAAGGAAATGGTCACTGGAAGTGGAACTGCCCTAGATACTTGGCGGACAAGAAGGATGGCATAGTGAACAAAGGTATATTTGATATATATGTTATTGATGTGTACTTTACAAGTGTTTATAGCAAACCCCTCGGTATTTGATACTAGTTCAGTTGCTAAGAGTAGTAACTCGAAACGGGAGTTGCAAAATAAACAAAGACTAGTTAAGGGCGAGGTGATGATGTGTGTTGGAAGTGATTCCAAGGTTGATAAGATCACAATCGCACACTCCCTTTACCTTCGGGGTTAGTGTTGAACCTAAAATAAATGTTATTTGGTGTTTGCGTTGAGCATGAATATGATTGGATCATGTTTATTGCAATACGATTATTCATTTAAGTCAAAGAATAATTTTTTCTATTTAAATGAATAAAACCTTCTATGGTCATACACTCAATATAAATGGTTTATTGAATCTCGATCGTAGTGATACACATATTCATAATATTGAAGCCAAAAGATTCAAAGTTAATAATGATAGTGCAACTTATTTGCGGCATTGCCGTTTAGGTCATATTGGTGTAAAGCGCATGAAGAAACTCCATGCTGATGGGCTTTTGGAACCACTTGATTATGAATCACTTGATGCTTGCGAACCATGCCTCATGGGCAAGATGACTAAGACTCCGTTCTCTGGAACAATGGAGCGAGCAACTGACTTATTGGAAATAATACATGCTGATATATGCGGTCCGATGAGTGTTGAGGCTCGCGGCGGGTATCGTTATTTTCTGACATTCACAGATGATTTATCTACTTGATGAAACATAAGTCTGAAACATTTGAAAAGTTCAAAGAATTTTAGAGTGAAGTGGAAAATCATCGTAACAAGAAAAAGTTTCTATGAGCTGATCGCGGAGACGAATATTTGAGTTACGAGTTTGGTCTTCATTTGAAACAATGTGGAATAGTTTTGCAACTCACGCCACCCGGAACACCACAACGTAATGGTGTGTCCGAACGTCGTAATTGTATTTTATTAGATATGTTGCAATCTATGATGTCTCTTACTGATTTACCGCTATAGTTTTGGGGTTATTCATTAGAGACAGCTGGATTCACGTTAAAAAGGGCACCATCTAAATCCGTTGAGATGACGCCGTATGAACTATGGTTTGGCAAGAAACCAAAGCTGTCGTTTCTTAATGTTTGGGGTTGCGATGCTTATGTGAAAAAGTTTCAAACTGATCAGCTCCAACCCAAATTGGAGTAGTGCGTCTTCATAGGATACCCAAAAGAAGTTTTTGGGTACACCTTCTATCACAGATCCGGAGGCAAGATATTTTATTGCTAAGAACAGATCCTTTCTAGAGAAGGAGTTTCTCTCGAAAGAAGTGAGTGGGAGGAAAGTAGAACTTGATGAGGTAATTGTACCTTCTCCCGAATTGGAAAGTAGTTCATCACAAAAATCAGTTCTAGTGATGCCTACACTGATTAGTGAGGAAGTTAATGATGATGATCATGAAACTTTAGATCAAGTTACTATCAAACCTCGTAGGTCAACTAGAGTATGGTCCGCACCAGAGTGGTACGGTAATCCTGTTCTGGAAGTCATGTTACTAGACCATGACGAACCTACGAACTATGAGGAAGCGATGATGAGCCCAGATTCCGCAAAATGGCTTGAGGCCATGAAATCTTAGATGGGATTCATGTATGAGAACAAAGTATGGACTTTGATTGACTTGCCCGATGATCGGCGAGCCATTGAGAATAAATGGATCTTCAAGAGGAAGACGGACGTTGATAGTAGTGTTATTATCTACAAAGCTCGAATTGTTGCAAAAGGTTTTCGACAAGTTTAAGGAGTTGACTACGATGAGATTTTCTCACTCGTAGCGATGCTTAAGTCTGTCCGAATCATGTTAGCAATTGCCGCATTTTTATGAAATCTAGCAAATGGATGTCTAAACTGCATTCCTTAATGGATTCTTTAAAGAAGAGCTGTATATGATGCAACCAAAAGGTTTTGTCGATTCTAAATGTGCTAACAAAGTGAGCAAGCTCCAGCGATCCATCTATGGACTGGTGCAAGCTTCTCGAGTTGGAATATATGCTTTGGTAAAGTGATCAAAGCATATGGTTTTATACAGACTTGCGGTGAAGCCTGTATTTACAAGAAAGTGAGTGGGAGCACTACAACATTTCTGATAAGTATACGGGAATGACATATTGTTGATCGAAAATAATGTAGAATTTTCTGAAATGCATAAAGGAGTGTTTGAAAGGAGTTTTTCAAAGAAAGACCTCAGTGAAGCTACTTACATATTGAGCATCAAGATCTATAGAGATAGATCAAGACGCTTGATATATTTTCAATGAGTACATACCTTGACAAGATTTTGAAGTAGTTCAAAATGGAACAGTCAAAGAAGGAGCTCTTGCCCGTGTTGCAAGGTGTGAAGTTGAGTAAACACTCAAAACCCGACCACAACAGAAAATAGAAAGAGAATGAAAAGTCATTCCCTATGCCTCAGTCATAGGTTCTATAAAGTATGCTATGCTGTGTATCGGACCTATTGTGTACCTCACTATAAGTTTGGGAAGAGGGTACAATAGTAATCCAGGAGTGGATCACTGGACAACGGTCAAAAATATCCTTAGTGGAATTAGGAAATATTTCTCGGTTATGGAGGTGACAAAGAGTTCGTCGTAAAGAGTTACATTGATGCAAGCTTTGACGCTGATCTGGATGACTCTAAGTCTCGATCTAGATACATATTGAAAGTGGGAGCAATTAGCTAGAGTAGCTTCGTGCAAAGCATTGTAGACATAGAAAATTTGCAAAATACATACGGCTCTGAATGTGGCAGACCCGTTGACTAAATTTCTCTCACAAGCAAAACATGATCACTCTTTGGGTGTTAATAACATAGCGGTGTGAACTAGATTATCGACTCTAGTAAACCCTTTGGGTGTTAGTCAGATGGAGATGTGAACTAATCACATAAAGATGTGAACTATTGGTGTTAAATCACATGACGATGTGAACTAGATTATTAACTCTAGTGCAAGTGGGAGACTGAAGGAAATATGCCCTAGAGGTAATAATAAAGTTGTTATTTATATTTCCTTATATCATGATAAATGTTTATCATTCATGCTAGAATTGTATTAACCGGAAACTTAGTACATGTGTGAATACATAGACAAACAGAGTGTCCCTAGTATGCCTCTACTTGACTAGCTCGTTAATCAAAGATGGTTAAGTTTCCTAGCCATGGACATGTGTTGTCATTTGATGAAAAGGATCACATCATTAGAGAATGATGTGATGGACAAGACCCATCCGTTAGATTAGCATAATGATTGTTTAGTTTTATTGCTACTACTTTCTTCATGACTTATACATGTTCCTCTGACTATGAGATTATGCAACTCCTGAATACCGGAGGAACACCTTGTGTTCTATCAAACGTCACAACGTAACTGGGTGATTATAAAGATGCTCTATAGGCGTCTCTGATGGTGTTTGTTGAGTTGGGATAGATCAAGATTAGGATTTGTCACTCTGTCTATCAGAGAGGTGTCTCTGGGCCCTCTCGGTAATGTACATCACTATGAGCCTTGCAAGCAATGTGACTAATGAGTAAGTTGTGGGATGATGCATTACGGAATGAGTAAAGAGACTTGCCGGTAACGAGATTGAACTAGGTATGTTGATACCGACGATCGAATCTCGGGCAAGTAACATACCGATGACAAAGGGAACAAAGTATGTTGTTATGCGGTTTGACCGATAAAGATCTTCGTAGAATATGTAGGAGCCAATATGAGCATCCAGGTTCCGGTATTGGTTATTGACCGGAGATGTGTCTCGGTCATGTCTACATAGTTCTTGAACCCGTAGGGTCCGCACGCTTAATGTTCGATGATGATTTGTACTATGAGTTATGTGATTTGATGTACCGAAAGTTGTTCGGAGTCCCGGATGAGATCACGGACATGACGAGGAGTCTCTAAATGGTCGAGACGTAAAGATCGATATATTTGAAGGCTATATTCGGACATCATAAAGGTTCCGAGCGATTCGGGTATTTTTCGGAGTACCAGAGTGTTACGGGAATTCGCTGGGGAAGTAATGGACCTTAATGGGCCATACGGGATAGGAGAGAAGGGCCTCAAGGGGTGGCTGTGCCCCCCATGGGCTGGTACGAATTGGACTAGGGGAGGGGGCGGCGCCCCCCTCTTTCCTTCTCTCCCTCTTCCCCTTCCTTCTTCTCCCACTCCAACTAGGGAAGGGGGGAACCTACTCCTACTAGGAGTAGGAATCCCCCTTGGGGCGCGCCATAGAGAGGGCCGGCCCTCCCCTCCTCCACTCCTTTATATACGGGGGAGGGGGCACCCCATAGACACACAAGTTGATTGTTCCAAGCCTTGTGCGGTGCCCCCCTCCACCATAATCCACCTCAGTCATATCGTAGCGGTGCTTAGGCGAAGTCCTGTTCCGGTAGCAACATCATCACCGTCATCACGCCGTCGTGCTGACGAAGCTCTCCCTCGAAGCTCTACTGGATCGTGAGTTCGCGGGACGTCACCGAGCCGAACATGTGTAGATCGCAGAGGTGCTGTACCTTCGGTGCTGGGATCGGTCGATCGTGAAGACGTACGACTACATCAAGCGCGTTGTCATAACGCTTCTGCTTACGGTCTACGAGGGTACGTAGACAATACTCTTCCCTCTCGTTGCTATGCATCACCATGATCTTGAGTGTGCGTAGGATTTTTTTTAAATTACCATGTTCCCCAACAGATCCTTGTGTTGTTATTTGTTTGCCTTTCAGGACTTTCAGAATTTGATTTCTAGGATCCCGGTGGTGGACTAGTCGCCCGAAAAGATGATGAGTGACATCGAGCAGCAGTACTCGGAGGAATCCGACGATGACGAGAGTGATGATGAGGAGGAGAGTGACGAGGAGGAGAGCTCTGAGGAGGGGGAGGAGGTGGAGTCCCCTTCGTCTTATGAAGCTCCCAAGGAACCCTGCTCCATGGCGCTACATGATCCAAAGAGAAGGGGGGTGGGACTCAACAGCCGATTACCTCTGGTCGGGCGACTCAGAGCTCCAAGCGTGCTCGTGCCAAGGCTGAGAACTCAGTAGAGAAGCAACCCAAGTTGCCCAAGTAGATCTCCTCCAAGCCCTGGAAGGTTGCAGTTCCTCGAATCAAGGTGCCAGTGCCTGTGGCCTCGACGTGAGTGCTCTCGACGATCTCTTGTTTGTTTTTACATTGATTCGGTTGTTGACCAAGTGTTGTTTGACCCTTGTATTAATGATACCTTGACAACTTCAGCGGACCTGCATGCCCGCAAGCCAGGTCCGAATGATGCTGATGTGGCGGATGCCGCCACCTCCAAAGGTACGTTGCGCCGACAGATTTGGATGGTCACACAATAAAAGAAAGACACACCCGTGACATTTTGGGCCGAATGAATTTTTTCTGTCATGCTTATGACACTTCTATGACGATAATTGTGACAAAACCCGGTATCATCAATGATGTGGTGGGCTCCTACTTCTATGACAAAAAATCATGATAGAAAATGCGCTTTTCGTCCTAGGCGGGCCGGAGACGCAGCTGCATGACATTCTTTGGGCCGTGCATGACGGAAAAAACATGGTAGAAGCGAGAGCGAGGAAAATATCAGGGAGTTCCCGGTTACGGTGGGTGGTCGGGGCCGAGCGATGCACGGAGGTTTGCACGTTTCTCTCGTACACGTACGCGCGTGTGTGCGAGGCGTTGAGCTCTAACTGAACCCGAGCGAGGCGTTGGGCTCTAACGGAACCCGAGCGATTGCACTAGCTACGTTACAGAACCCCGATCGATCCCTTGCTGTTAACTGAACCCGAGTGATTCCTTCGCTACTGCTGCTAACTGAAGCCGATCGATGCCGCCTCTTGATGAACAATGAGCGTTGT
>NC_041388.1:479301034-479371612 GCF_002162155.2 Triticum dicoccoides
GTTCCTGGTGGGGGGTTGGATGAACATGACCCCGTGGTAGTAGAGGCCGTTGCCGCTGGATGAACAAGATCCCGATCGAGCCAGTTGGGGTGGATGAACAGGACCCGATGGAGGGCTGGATGAATAGCAGCCAGTGGAGGGCTGGTTGAACAGTAGCCGGTGGAGGGCTGGATGAACAGTAGCCCCTGGAGGGGTGGTTGAACAGGACCCCGTGGAGAGGGCTGGTTGAACAGTAGCCGATGGAGGCGCGGTGAAGGCTGGATGAATAGGAGCCCGTGGATGAACAGTCACAGGTGGAGGCTGGAGGAGGTCGATGGTGGATGAACAGTAGCCCGTGGAGGCTGGAGGAGGTCGACGGCGGAGATGAACAGTACCCCATGGAGTCCCGTTTTGCGGTACGCCACACCCCTCCCGATGAACAGGACCCCTGTTTTGATCGTAGCGCTCCAACACAAGTCTGTTTCCATCTTTTGCGGTACACCACACCCCTCCCGATCAAGAAGACCCCGTTTAGACCATAGGAGGTCCAAGAGAAGTCTGTTTCCTCTGTTTTGCGGTACGCCAGACCCCTCCCGATGAACAGGATCCCGTTTCGACCATGGACGGTCGAACACAAGGCCGTTTCCTCCGTTCTGCGGTGCGCCAAGCCTCGTTTCGATCGGCTGTTTTGTCCAATCCGGTTGGCTCCCGATGAACATGACAATGCAGTTTCTCCGTTCCAACCTAGCCATGTACACAAGCCCTGGCTGTACGTATGCGCGAGTAGGCGTTCGAGACCCGCCTGTTGTAGGCATGTATTCCGAATATAGTCATACGTGCTTATGGAAAAGAACTTGCATGACATCTTTTGTCCTACCCTCCCATGGCAGCGGGGTCCTTACGGAAACTAAGGGATATTAAGGCCTCCTTTTAATAGAGAACCGGAACAAAGCATTAACACATAGTGAATACATGAACTTCTCAAACTACGGTCATCACCGGTAAGTATCCCGATTATTGTCACTTCGGGGTTAACGGATCATAACACATAATAGGTGACTATAGACTTGCAAGATAGGATCAAGAACACTCATATATTGATGAAAACATAATAGGTTCAGATCTGAAATCATGGCACTCGGGCCCTAGTGACAAGCATTAAGCATAGCAAAGTCATAGCAACATCAATCTCAGAACATAGTGGACACTAGGGATCAAACCCTAACAAAACTAACTCGATTATATGATAGATCCCATTCAACCCATCACCGTCCAGCAAGCTTACGATAGAATTACTCACGCACGGCGGTGAGCATCATGAAATTGGTGATGGAGGATGGTTGATGATGATGATGGCGACGAATTCCCCTCTCTGGAGCCCCGAACGGACTCCAGATCAGCCCTTCCGAGAGGTTTTAGGGCTTGGCGGCTGCTCTGTATCGTAAAACACGATGATTTCTTCTCCCTGATTTTTTTTCTCCCCAAAACTCAAAATATGGAGGTGGAGTTGGAGTCGGAGAGGCAACAGGGGGCCCACGAGGTAGGGGGCGCGCCCTAGGGGGCCAGGCGCGCCCCCACCCTCGTGGCAAGGTGGTGGCCCGCCTTGCCTTCATCTTTGGCAGGTATTTTTCTTATTTTCTGAAAAGTGTCTCCGTGAAGTTTCAGGTCATTCCGAGAACGTTTGCTCCTACACATAAATAACACCATGGTAATTCTGCTGAAAACAGCGTCAGTCCGGGTTAGTTCCATTCAAATCATGCAAGTTAGAGTCCAAAACAAGGGCAAAAGTGTTTGGAAAAGTAGATACGTTGGAGACATATCAACTCCCCCAAGCTTAAACCTTTGCTTGTCCTCAAGAAATTCAGTTGACAAACTGAAAGTGATAAAGAAAACTTTTACAAACTCTGTTTGCTCTTGTTGTTGTAAATATGTAAAGCCAACATTCAAGTTTTCAGCAAAGATTATAATTAACCACATTTGCAATAACGCATAGGTCTCAAGTTTACTCATATCAATAGCATAATCAACTAGCGAGCCATAATAATAAAACTCGGATGACAACACTTTCTCAAAACAATCATAATATGATATAACAAGGTGGTATCTAGCTAGCCCTTTCTAAGACCGCAAAATATAAATGCAGAGCACCTTTAAAGACCAAGGACTGACTAGACATTGTAATTCATGGTAAAAGAGATCCAGTCAAGTCATACTCAATGTAAACTAACAATAATGAATGCAAATGATAGCAGTGCTCTCCAACTAGTGCTTTTTAATAAGAGGATGATGACTCAGCATAAAAGTAAATAGATAGGCCCTTCGCAGAGGGAAGCAGGGATTTGTAGAGGTGCCAGAGCTCGGTTTTGAAACAGAGGTGAATAATATTTTGAGCGGTATACTTTCATTGTCAACATAACAACCAAGAGATGGCGATATCTTCCATGCTACACACATTATAGGCGGTTTCCAAATAGAATGGTAAAGTTTATACTCCCCCTTCCACCAACAAGCATCAATCCATGGCTTGCTCGAAACAACGAGTGCCTCCAACTAACAAGAGTCCTAGGGGGAGTTTTGTTTGCAATTATTTTGATTTAGTTTGCATGAAGCATGGGACTGGGCATCTCGGTGACCAGCCATTTATCTCGTGAGTGAGGAGCGGAGTCCACTCCTCTTGAGAATAACCCGCCTAACATGGAAGATACATACATCCCTAGTTGATACATGAGCTATTCGAGCATACAAAACAAGATATTTATTTGAAGATTTAGAGTTCGGCACATACAAATTTACTTGGAACGGCAGGTAGATACCGTATATAGGTAGGTATAGTGGACTCATGTGGAATAACTTTGGGGTTTAAGGGATTTGGATGCACAAGCAGTATTCCCGCTTAGTACAGGTGAAGGCTAGCAAAAGACTGGGAAGCGACCAGCTAGAGAGCGACAACAGTCATGAACATGCATTAAAATTAATCAACACTGAATGCAAGCATGAGTAGGATATGATCCACCATGAACATAAATATCGTGAAGGCTATGTTGATTTTGTTTCAACTACATGCATGAACATGTGCCAAGTCAAGTCACTTAAATCATTCAGAGGAGGATACCACCCTATCATACCACATCATAACCATTTTAATAGCATGTTGGCACGCAAGGTAAACCATTATAACTCATAGCTAATCAAGCATGTCACAAGATACTATGATCTCTAGTTGTCATTGCAAACATGTTTATTCATAATAGGCTAAATCAGGAACGATGAACTAATCATATTTACAAAAACAAAAGAGGTCGAGTTCATACCGGCTTTTCTCATCTCAGCCAGTACATCATATAACATCATAATTGCCTTTCACTTGCACGACTGAACGATGTGAATATTAATAATAGTGCACGTGCATTGGACTAAGCTGGAATCTGCAGGCATTCAATAAACAGGAGAAGACAAGGCAATATAGCTCTTTTGTCAGATCAACAATAATGCATATAGGAGCCACTTCAACAATTTAATTATGGTCTTCTCCTATCGACCCCCAAAGAAAAGAAAAGAAATAAAACTATTTACACGGGAAAGCTCCCAACAAGCAAAAGAAGAATAGGAAATCTTTTTGGGTTTCTTTTTAATTACTACTACAAGCATGGAAAGTAAACTAATTAAAAGCTACAACTATTTTTTTGGTTTTTCTTAAGGTTTATTAAACACACAAGAAGAAGACATAAAAAGGAAAATAAACTAGCATGGATGATACAATGAAAAAGTATGAGCACCGACATCTAGCAATGAGTGTGTGAGCATAAATGTAATGTCGGTGAGAAATACATAGTCCCCCAAGCTTAGACTTTTGGCCTAAGCTGGTCTATGGCCACGGCTGGCCTGGCTGATATCCATAATAGTAGCTGGGATTGTATTGTCGTGCAGACGAGGAAGACTCGATTGCCACTGGCTGACAATCATCTCCGGACCCCACTGGTAATTAGACTATCGTGAAGGATCAAATTGTGGTTCCAGCTCTGGTTCCTCGGCTGGTGCAGGGTTCCGGTAGGCGTGGATAGCCGTCAACGGAACAAGGTACGTGCCTACAGTCAAATAAAACAAAGAAGGAGCAGGCAAGGTAATAGTCTCAGGATGATGTTTATTAAAGAACAATTGATATTTCAGCTCTCCTTCCCTATTCTTAACAATAAAAGCATGCGCCACCATACTTTTATAATCTAGATAAACACGAGGCAACACTTTTTCTTCCTTCTCAGCATGCCTAATAGGTATGTTAAAATGTGCAACTAGGCGTGTAGCATAGATGCCTCCAAAGATGGGGCCCTTGGTACGGTTCAGACTTAACCGTTTGGCAATAATGCCGCCCATACTAAAAGAGTTATCATCGTATAGACCGTGGTGCAAAATAATAATATAAGGGATACTCAGGTTTCCACAGTTTCCGCGACCAATTAAGCAACGACTAGCAAATAATGCAAAGTAACATAAAACAGGAAAGTGTATGCTAGTGATTCGTGCATCGGAAACCTTCCTTGTTTCCCCTACAGTGATAGTGTCAATAAATCCCTCCACATCATCACGATGTGGTTCTTGTGTGTTTCCCTCAAAAGGGACTAAACAAATCCGACAGAAATCATAAAGTGACATCTCCTTATGCTCATCATATAAATGAAACTCCACCGTAGGTGGTGAGTTCCTAGAATGAAAATGGAAGTTTTGCACAAAGGTATTTGTGAGTAAGAGATACTGATCGCATTGGTCGTGGAGGAAAGCGGTAAGGCCTGCAGTCTGAGCCAATTCATGAAAATCTTCATAAATCCCCGCTGCTCTTAAGAAATCCTCGGAAGGCCATTCACACGCTCGAACCTCTGCGGTGCGAGGCAGATTATACTTAGGCTTTGGTGCCTTTTCCTTCGAGCTTTGGCTCGATGAGCCCCTCAAAAGTCTCCTCATCATTTTCTAAAAAATTCTTAAATTTTTAGTAACTTCAAAATAAAAGTAAACCAAACTCAATAATATTGATAGTAACTACTCCTACAAGTGCCTAGGGCCTATATCATGCATCAAAACTACTTGGAACCATATAAATTTGACATGCAAGCTCAAGAACAAGGTCACCTAAGCATCAAAAATTTGCAATGAATAAAGCACTAGAACAAAAACTAATTGGACCAATGGAGGAGTCACATACCAAGGAACAATCTTCCCAAGCAGTTTTGTGAGAGGTGCTTTGAGCAAGGAGATCGAAGATGGCAGCAAAACGAGCTTGGACTCGGGTTTGAGCTGGTTATTCGTGTTTGGGGGAGGAAGGAGTGTATGGGTGAAATGATAAGTGGAGGAGGGCCACCGTGGGCCCACAAGGCAAGGGCGCGCCCTAGAGGGGTGGAAGCGCCCTCCACCCTCGTGGGTAGGTGGTTGGCCCCCTGGTGTGTTCTCCGTTCCATAAATCCTCAAATATTCTAGAAAAAAAATCATATTTAATTTTCTGGGCATTTGGAGAACTTTTATTTTCGAGGTATTTTTATATTGCACGGATAATCAGATAACAGACAGAAAAATATTTATTTTTATTTTATTTAAATAACAAAAAGTAAAAGTGGGGTACATAAAGTTGTGCCTTCTAGTTTCATCCATCTCATGATCATCAAAAGGAATCCACTAACAAGGTTGATCAAGTCTTGTTAACGAACTCATTCCGAATAATATGGAACCGGAGAAATTTCGAATAACACTATGTTACCTCAACGGGGATATGCACATCCCCAATAATAAGAATATCATATTTCTTCTTGACAGTAGGAAGAGGAAATTCAAAACCTCCAAATATAATCGATGGAATTTTCCAATAGAGTTGATACTATGAACTTGAGGTTGTTTCCTCGGAAAGTGTACCATGTGCACATTACCATTAACATGAAAAGTGACATTGCCTTTAGTGCAATCAATAACAGCCCCTGCAGTATTCAAAAAGGGTCTTCCAAGAATAATAGACATACTATCATCCTCGTGAATATCAAGAATAATAAAGTCCGTTAAAATAGTAACATTTGCAACTACAACAGGCACATCCTCACAAATACCGACAGGTATAGCAGTTGATTTATCAGCCATTTGCAAAGATATTTCAGTAGGTGTCAACTTATTCAAATCAAGTCTACGATATAAAGAGAGAGGCATAACACTAACACCGGCTCCAAGATCACATAAAGCAGTTTTAACATAGTTTCTTTTAATAGAGCATGGTATAGTGGGTACTCTAGGATCTCCAAGTTTCTTTGATATTCCACCCTTAAAAGTATAATTAGCAAGCATGGTGGAAATTTCAGCTTCCTGTATCTTTATTTTATTTGTAATAATATCTTTCATGTACTTAGCCTAAGGATTAGTTTTGAGCATATCAGTTAATCGCATACGCAAAAAGATAGGTCTAATCATTTCAGCAAAGCGCTCAAAATCCTCATCATCCTTTTTCTTGGATGGTTTGGGAGGAAAAGGCATGGGTTTCTGAACCCAAGGCTCTCTTTCTTTACCATGTTTCCTAGCAACAAGGTCTTTCTTATCATAACGTTAATTCTTTGATTGTGGGTTATCAAGATCAACAGTAGGTTCAGTTTCTATATCATTATCATTACTAGGCTGAGCATCTTCATGAACATTATCATTAACATTATTACTAGTTTCAGGTTCATTACCAGGTTGTGTTTCAGCATCAGAAATAGAAATATCATTTGGATTCTCAGGTGTTTCAATAATAGGATCACTAGGAGCATGCAAAGTCCTATCATTTTTCTTTTTCTTCCTTTTAGAAGGACTAGGTGCATCTATATTATTTCTCTGAGAATCTTGCTCAATTCTCTTAGGATGGCCTTCAGGATACAAAGGATCCTGAGTCATTCTACCAGTTCTAGTAGCCACTCTAACAACATTATCATTATTTTTACTATTCAATTCATTGAGCAAATCATTTTGAGCTTTAAGTACTTGTTCTACTTGAGTGGTAACCATAGAAGCATGTTTACTAATAAGTTTAAGTTCACCTTTAACATTAGCCATATAATCACCCAAGTGTCCAAGCATATTTGAATTATATTTTAATTGTGTACCAAAATAAGCATTAAAATCTTCTTGCTTAGCCATAAATTTATCAAAATCATCTAAGCATGGGCTAGCAATTTTAGTAAATGGGATTACAACTTTATCATATCTATAAAGAGAATTTACCTTTACTACCTGTGTCGGGTTATTAAGACCATGAGTTTCTTCAATAGGTAAAGGATTTAGATTATATGTTTCTTCAACAGGCGGTAAATTAAGACCATGTATTTCTTCAATAGGAGGTAAATTCTTAACATCTTCAGCTTTAATACCTTTTTCTATCATAGATTTCTTTGCCTCTTGCATATCTTCAGGACTGAGAAATAGAATACCCCTCTTCTTCGGAGTTGGTTTAGGAATAGGCTCAGGAATTGGCTCCGGAGGTGTCCAATTATTTTCATTTGTCAACATATTATTCAATAGAATTTCAGCTTCATCCGGTGTTCTTTCCCTGAAAATAGAACCAACACAACTATCGAGGTAATCTCTGGAGGCATCAGTTAGTCCATTATAAAAGATATCGAGTATTTCATTTTCTTAAGAGGATGATCAGGCAAAGCATTAAGTAACTGGAGAAGCCTCCCCCAAGCTTGTGGGAGACTCTCTTCTTCAATTTGCACAAAATTATATATATCCCTTAAAGCAGCTTGTTTCTTATGAGCAGGGAAATATTTAGCAGAGAAGTAATAAATCATATCCTGGGGACTACGCACACAACCAGGATCAAGAGAATTAAACCATATCTTAGCATCACCCTTTAATGAGAACGAAAATATTTCAAGGATGTAAATGTAACGAGTTCTCTCTTCTTTAGTGAACAGGGTAGCTATATCATTCAATTTAGTAAGATGTGCCACAACAGTTCCAGATTCATAACCATGAAAAGGATCAGATTCAACCAAAGTAATTATATCAGGATCAACAGAGAATTCATAATCCTTATCAGTAACAAAGATAGGTGAAGTAGCAAAAGCAGGGTCAGGTTTCATTCTAGCATTTAGAGATTGCTTACTCCATTTAGCTAATAATTTTTTAAGTTCAATTCTATTTCTGCAAGCTAAAATGGCTAAAGAAGCATCTTGATTAAAAACATAACCCTTTGGAATAGCAAGTGGTTCTTCATCATCACTTTCATCAGTATCATCATCAGATTCACTATTTTCAATTTCTCTAGCCCTAGCAAGTTGTTCATCAAGAAAAGCACTAAGTGGCATAGTAGTATCATGCATAGAGGTAGTTTCATCATAAGTATCATGCATAGCAGAAGTGGCATCATCAACAACATGCGACATATCAGAACGAATAGCAGAAGCAGGTGTAGGTGTCGCAAGCTTACTCAAAACAGAAGGTGAATCAAGTGCAGAGCTAGATGGCAGTTCCTTACCTCCCCTCGTAGTTGAGGGTTAGATCTTGGTTTTTGGATCTCTCAAGTTCTTCATAATGATAAGCAGATAAATATATCCCAAGTGACTCAAAGAATAGATCTATGCTCCTCGGCAACGGCGCCAGAAAATAGTCTTGATAACCCACAAGTATAGGGGATCGCAACAATTTTCGAGGGTAGAGTATTCAACCCAAATTCATTGATTCGACACAAGGGGAGCCAAAGAATATTCTCAAGTATTAGCAGCTGAGTTGTCAATTCAACCTCACCTGGAAACTTAATATTTGCAGCAAAGTATTTGGTAGCAAAGTAATATGATAGTAGTGATAATGGTAACAAAAGGTAACGGTAGTAAAAGCAATGTTTTTGGTATTTTGTAGTGATGATAGCAATAGCAATGGGAAAGTAAATAAGCGAAGAACAATATATGGAAAGCTCGTAGGCAATGGATCGGTGATGGAGAATTATGCCGGATGCGGTTCATCATGTAACAATCATAACCTAGGGTGACATAGAACTAGCTCCAGTTCATTGATATAATGTAGGCATGTATTCCGAATATAGTCATACGTGCTTATGGAAAAGAACTTGCATGACATCTTTTTTCCTACCCTCCCGTGGCAGCGGGGTCCTTACGGAAACTAAGGGATATTAAGGCCTCCTTTCAATAGAGAACTGGAACAAAGCATTAACACATAGTGAATACATGAACTCTTCAAACTACGGTCATCACTGGTAAGTATCCCGATTATTGTCACTTCGGGGTTAACGGATCATAACACATAATAGGTGACTATAGACTTGCAAGATAGGATCAAGAACACTCATATATTGATGAAAACATAATAGGTTCAGATCTGAAATCATGGCACTCGGGCCCTAGTGACAAGCATTAAGCATAGCAAAGTCATAGCAACATCAATCTCAGAACATAGTGGACACTAGGGATCAAACCCTAACAAAACTAACTCGATTACATGATAGATCCCATCCAACCCATCACCGTCCAGCAAGCCTACGATGGAATTACTCACGCACGGCGGTGAGCATCATGAAATTGGTGATGGAGGATGGTTGATGATGACGATGGCGACGGATTCCCCTCTCCGGAGCCCCGAACGGACTCCAGATCAGCCCTCCCGAGAGGTTTTAGGGCTTGGCGGTGGCTCCGTATCGTAAAATGCGATGATTTCTTCTCCCTGATTTTTCTCTCCCGAAACTCAATATATGGAGGTGGAGTTGGAGTCGGAGAGGCAACAGGGGGCCCACGAGGTAGGGGGCGCACCCTAGGGGGGCAGGCGCGCCCCCCACCCTCGTGGCAAGGTGGTGGCCCCCCTGGCCTTCATCTTTGGCAGGTATTTTTCTTATTTTCTGAAAAGTGTCTCCGTGAAGTTTCAGGTCATTCCGAGAACGTTTGCTCCTGCACATAAATAACACCATGGTAATTATGCTCAAAACAACGTCAGTCCAGGTTAGTTCCATTCAAAGCATGCAAGTTAGAGTCCAAAACAAGGGCAAAAGTGTTTAGAAAAGTAGATACGTTGGAGACGTATCACCCGTATGTACGTACGTGGCCGTATTTACTTTCTTGCACCCTGGCTATACATACATGTACATGCTATGAGCGCGCCTCTAGTACGACATGTGTGCGCCTATACTACGACATGTGCCCTTCCTTACACGACCACGGTCATCGCTGTAGCCTGCAGACAGACCGATCGTATGTATGTACACGTTCGTGACCAGAATGACAACGCTACGTACGCTTCGACCAGGTGGGTCCCGACTATTAGGGAGGATAAGGAGGCACTTCCTTGCGTGCGAAGAAGTAGCTGGTGGGTCCCAATAGTCAGGGGGGAAGCATTTTTTTGTGAAATACGGTGGCCCGTCTCGTGAGTCCCTGCTGTCAGGTGGAGGAATCATTATTTTCCGCGTAATAAGGAGGCACTTCCTTGCTGCGGCTGTGGACCCAAATGTCAGCCTCTCCACGTACAGTACTCTTCTGATGAAAGTCGTTCGTTGGTCACATTGACCACGCCGCGCCGAGAGCACCAAGGCGGTGGACGACGGCGAGGCCTAGGAAGGGGACGACGCGGAGCCGGGGAAGACGCGGCAGTGGATGCCCACGCGAAGATGAGTACGAGGGTTCACTGGTCCGGCTGCGGTGTGAGGCTGCCATCGCCGCAGAACAACAGGGGGTGTGGGTGAGTAGAGGGATGGCCTGGCCAACGGTGGGAGTAGTAGGGGGCGGTGAGGCCTCCACGGCATTACAGCCGGCCACGGGAGGCAGGAGCTCGCGGCAGGATCGACGCTGGTTTGGGCGGCTGGAGCAAGCAGACCAGAGGTTGAAGAAGCACTACGGCCGTTGGATGGACATCGTACGGTCACTAGAGCTAGAATCGTTCATATTGACTAAGTTGACAGAGCCCTCCGTCCCCGTCAACTTAGTAGGCCCACAAGACAACCTCCCACTAAGGTGGGTCCCAGCTAGCAGGGGGTATTCATTTTTTTGCATAATAAGGAGGCACATTCTTGTGTGTGAAGATATAACTGGTGGGTCCGAGTTGTTAGCGGGGAGAACATTTTTTCGCAAAATACAGAGGCCCTTTTGGTGGGTCCCAGCTGTTAGGTGGAGGAATCATTATTTTGCGTGTAATAAGGAGGCATTTCCTTGCATGCGGCCGTGGACCCAGCTGTCAGCCTCTCCACGTACAGTCCACTTCTGATGGATGTCATTCGTTGACCATGTTGACCACGCCGTGCCAAGAGCACCAGGGCGGTGGACGACGGCGAGGCCTAGGAAGGGAACGACACAGAGCCAGGGAAGACTCGGCAGTTGTTCCCCACGCGGAGGGGAGTACGAGGGTTCACTGGTTCGTTTACCATTGCTGGAGAATAACAACAAGTGTGGGTGAGTAGAGGGATGGCCAGGCCAGCGATGGGAGTTGGGTGGGGCGGTGAGGCCTGTGCGGCAGCATGATACGTCTCTGTCGTATCTATAATTTTTGATTGTTCCATGCCAATATTCTACAACTTCCATATACTTTTTGGCAACTTTTTATACTATTTTTGGGACTAACATATTGATCCAGTGCCCAGTGCCAGTTCCTATCCATTGCATGTTTTTGGTTTCGCAGAATATCCATATCAAACGGAGTCCAAATGGGATAAAAACGGACGGAGATACTTTTCAGAATATTTGGAAAATCTGGAAGAAAAATCAAAGCGAACCAGTGGCCGAGGTGGGCACGAGGTAGGGGGCACGCCCCCCTAGGGCGCGCCCCTGACCCTCGTGACCCACCTGTAAGGCGGTTGACGCCCTTCTTCGGCCACAAGAAATCTAATTTTCGGAAAAAAAATCACGACGAAGGTTTCGTTCCAATCAGAGTTGCGGATCTTCGGATATAAAAGAAACGATGAAAGGGCAGCCGAAAAGAAGGCGGAAACAAAGAGAGATGGAGAGACAAATCCAATCTCGGAGGGGCTCTCGCCCCTTCCACGCCATGGAGGCCAAGGACCAGAGGGGAAACCCTTCTCCCACCTAGGGTGGATGCCAAGGAAGAAGAAGAAGAAGGGGGGCCCTCTCCCCCTTGCTTCCGGTGGCACCGGAGTGCCACCGGGGGTCATCATCATCACCGTCATCTTCACCAACAACTTCACCGCCTTCACCACCAACTCTTCACCCCTCTATGCAGCGGTGTAACCTCTCTCTTACCCGCTGTAATCTCTACTTAAACATGGTGCTCAATGCTATATATTATTTCCCTATGATGTATGGCTATCCTATGATGTTTGAGTAGATCCATTTTGTCCTAATGGCTATTTGATGATCAAGATTGGTTTGAGTTGCATGTTTTATTATTGGTGCTGTCCTATGGTGCTCTCCGTGTCGTGCAAGCATGAGGGATTCCCGCTGTAGGGTGTTGCAATATGTTTATGATTTGCTTATGGTGGGTGGCGTGAGTGAACAGGAGCACAAACCCGAGTAAGTAGGTTGTTTGCGTATGGGATAAAGAGGACTTGATGCTTTAATGCTATGGTTGGGTTTTACCTTAATGATCTTTATTAGTTGCGTATGCTTGCTAGAATTCCAATCATAAGTGCATATGATCCAAGTAGAGAAAGTATGTTAGCTTATGCCTCTCCCTCAAATAAAACTGTAATAATGATTACCGATCTAGTTATCGATTGCCTTGGGACAAATAACTTTCTCATAACAAAAAGCTCTTTACTAAAATTAACTTAGTTGTGTCTTTATCTAAACAGCCCCTACTTTTTATTTATTTTCTCTTTATTATCTTGCAAACTTATCCAACAACACCTACAAAGTACTTCTAGTTTCATACTTGTTCTAGGTAAAGCGAGCATCAAGCATGCGTAGAGTTGTATCGGTGGTCGATAGAACTTGAGGGGATATTTGTTCCGCCTTTAGTCCTCGTTGGGTTCGACACTCTTACTTATCGAAAGAGGCTACAATTGATCCCCTATACTTGTGGGTTATCAAGACCTTTTTCTGGCGCCGTTGCCGGGGAGCAATAGCGTGTGGTGAATATTCTCGTGTGTTCTTGTTTGCTTTATCACTAAGTAATTTTTATTTGCTGTTCTTAGTTATTCTTTATCTTTAGTTATGGATATGGAACACTAAATACCAAAAAAATAGGTGTAATTTCTGCTCATGGAGATGGGGAACCTCCTAAAACCCTCGATGCTGGTTATGTGAAAGATATTATGTACTACTTTAATAATCCTGAGAAAACCCCATTTAATTATGTAATGGGAGTAACGTTAGATCAACGTGAATACTTTAGGGATTATCACTTGACACAAAAAGGGAAACTATTATGGGATCAAATTCATATATTGAAGTGGTATGCTTGGCAATTATGCATGAGTTATGATTATACTTGTTTCTCTAGGATGAAGGCCCCACACCTTCCCTTTTCATGCAAATTCAATGATAATAAAACCTTAGCTTCTTATGCTAATGGTATATATGATTACTATGATGTAGAACAAATAGAAGAATTTGTTGCTTTTATGGGTGCTTATGAAATTGAATCTATGTGTAAAGAGTTTGAAGATTTTGATGATGCTATTTATAGATCTGAAAATTTAGCTATCCTCAAATATTGCTATGAGAATTATGAATACAATTCTGAAATTAATGCACTTATTGAGAAAGTCTTCGCTGTCCGAGAAGAGACTAATATTTTGCAGGAGTCTATGGAAGAAGAAATTGATGAAACTGTGAGCTTATTGGATGAAAAAGATGAGGAAGAGAGCGAAGAACAAAAGGAGGAAGAGCGGATTGATCACCCGTGCCCACCTTCTAATGAGAGTAACTCTTCAACTCATACATTGTTTAATTCCCCTTCGTGCTTACCTAAGGATGATTGCTATGATGACTGTTATGATCCTGTTGATTCTTTTGAATTATCCCTTTTTGATGATGCTTGCTATACTTGTGGCCAAGATGCCAATATGAATTATGCTTATGGAGATGAACTTGCTATAGTTCCTTATGTTAAACATGAAATTGTTGCTATTGCACCCACGCATGATAGTCCTATTATCTTTTTGAATTCTCCCAATTACACTATATCGGAGAAGTTTGCTTTTATTAAGGATTATATTGATGGGTTGCCTTTTACCGTTGCACAAGATGTTTTTGATAGATATAATATGCATGTGCTTGCTGCTTCTACTTTCAATTATTATGAGAGAGGAACTATATCTCCACCTCTGTATGTTTCCAACACAAAATTTTTGCAAGAAACTGTTTATACTATGCATTGGCCTTTACTATGTGTGCATGAATTGTTCTTTTATGACATGCCGATGCATAGGAAGATAGTTAGACTTCGTCATTGCTTGATATATGTTACTTTGTGCTCACTACTAAATTACAAATCATTGTTGATTCAAATGGGCTTTGATATACCTTGGGATCCGGGTGGATTCACTACTTGAGCACTATATGCCTAGCTTAATGGCTTTAAAGAAAGCACTGCCAGGGAGACAACCCGGAAGTTTTAGAGAGTCATTTATTTCTGTTGAGTGCTTTCATATAGTTTAGAAACAACAAAAATAAAGAGGGGAACCCAAAACTTTTTATAAAAGAAAAGTGAAAGTGAGAGTGACGAGCATTGTGAAAGTGGGGGACGTCCTTGAACTTTGTTCATGCCCATGGGAACTTTGTGAATCTTAATTACAGAAACCTTTAAATAAAAATAATTATCCCCTTATATAATTCCATTTTATTATAAAAATAATGTGCCAAGGTTTGCCTTTAGGATGTTTACATTTGCTTGATGGTTTGTATGGTGCAGGACAGAAACTTTGGCTGTAGTGTGCGATTTTACATTTTTTGCTGGAACGTCAAATGGTTCTGATTCTTTTTGCACTGTCTTCCTATGCAAATTTTTTATTTTTCCTAATTGTTTAAGAATTTTTCAAGTATCAGAAGTATGGTGAATGTTCAGATTTCTACAGACTGTTCTGTTTTTGACAGATTCTGTTTTTTATGCATAGTTTGCTTGTTTTGATGAAACTATCAATTTATATCAGTGGATTAAGCCATGAAAAAGTTATATTACAGTAGACACAATGCAAAAACAAAATATGAATTGGTTTGCAACAGTACTTAGAGTAGTGATTTGCTTTATTATATTAACAGATCTTACCGAGTTTCTTGTTGAAGTTTTGTGTGGATGAAGTGTTCGATGATCGAGAAGGTTTCGATGTGAGAAGAAGGAAGAGAGGAAAGAGCTCAAGCTTGGGGATTCCCAAGGAACCCCAAGTAAATATTCAAGGATACTCAAGTGTCTAAGCTTGGGGATGCTGGGAAGGCATCCCCTCTTTCTTCAACAAGTATCGGTATGTTTTCGGATTCGTTTCGTTCATGCGATATGTGCAATCTTGGAGCGTCTTTTGCATTTAGTTTTAATTTTTCTTTTATGCACCATGCTGGTATGAGATAGTCCTTGGTTGATTTATAGAATTCTCATTGCACTTCACTTATATCTTTTGAGTATGACTTTATAGAATGCTTCTTGTGCTTCACTTATATCATTTGAAGTTTGGATTGCCTCTTTCTCTTTACATAGACAACCGCAATTTTTAGAATGCTCTTTTGCTTCACTTATATTTGTTAGAGCATGGGCATATCTTTTGTAGAAAGAATTAAACTCTCTTGCTTCACTTATATCTATTTAGAGAGATGACAGGAACTGGTCATTCACATGGTTAGTCATAAAATCCTACATAAAACTTGTAGATCACTGAATATGATATGTTTGATTCCTTGCAATAGTTTTGCGATATAAAGATGGTGATATTAGAGTCATGCTAGTGGGTAGTTGTGGATTGTAGAAATACTTGTGTTGAAGTTTGTGATTCCCGTAGCATGCACGTATGGTGAACCGTTATGTGATGAAGCCGGAGCATGATTTATTTATTGATTGTCTTCCTTATGAGTGGCGGTCGGGGACGAGCGATGGTCTTTTCCTACCAATCTATCCCCCTGGGAGCTGCGCGTAGTACTTTGGTTCGATGACTAATAGATTTTTGCAATAAGTATGTGAGTTCTTTATGACTAATGTTGAGTCCATGGATTATACACACTCTCACCCTTCCACCATTTCTAGCCTCTCTAGTACCGCGCAACTTTCGCCGGTACCATAAATCCACCATATACCTTCCTCAAAACAGCCACCATACCTACCTATTATGGCATTTCCATAGCCATTCCGAGATATATTGCCATGCAACTTCCATCATCATCATATACATGACTTGAGCATTCATTGTCATATTGCTTTGCATGATCGTAAGATAGCTAGCATGATGTTTTCATGGCTTGTCCGTTTTTTTGATGTCATTGCTACGCTAGATCATTGCACATCCCAGTACACCGCCGGAGGCATTCATATAGAGTCATATCTTTGTTCTAGATATCGAGTTGTAATATTGAGTTGTAAGTAAATAAAAGTGTGATGATCATCATTATTAGAGCATTGCCCCAGTGAGGAAAGGATGATGGAGACCATGATTCCCCCATAAGTAGGGATGAGACTCCGGACTTTACAAAAAAAATAAAAGAGGCCAAAGAAGCCCAAATAAAAAAAGAGGCCAAAAAGCCCACCAAAAAATATATAAAAAATGAGAAAAAGAGAGAAGGGGCAATGTTACTATCCTTTTACCACACTTGTGCTTCAGAGTAGCACCATGTTCTTCATATAGAGAGTGTCTTGAGTTATCACTTTCATACACTAGTGGGAATTTTCATTATAGAACTTGGCTTGTATATTCCGATGTTGGGCTTCCTCAAATGCCCGAGGTCTTGCAAGCAAGTTGGATGCACACCCACTTAGTTTCAATTTGAGCTTTCATACACTTATAGCTCTAGTGCATCCATTGCATGGCAATCCCTACTCACTCACATTGATATCTATTGATGGGCATCTCCATAGCCCGTTGATACGCCTAGTTGATGTGAGACTATCTTCTCCTTTTTGTCTTCTCCACCAGCATATTCTATTCCACCTATAGTGCTATGTCCATGGCTCACGCTCATGTATTGCGTGAAAGTTGAAAAGGTTTGAGAATGTCAAAAGTATGAAACAATTGCTTGGCTTGTCATCGGGGTTGTGCATGATTTGAATATTTTGTGTGGTGAAGATGGAGCATAGCCAGACTATATGGTTTTGTAGATAACTTTCTTTGGCCATGTTATTTTGAAAAGACATGATTACTTTATTAGTAGGCTTGAAGTATTATTGTTTTTATGTCAAATGATAGACTATTGCTTTGAATCACTCGTATCTTAATATTCATGCCATGATTAGATATGTGATCAAGATTATGCTAGGTAGCATTCCACATCAAAAATGATCTTTTTTATCATTTACCTACTCGAGGACAAGCAGGAATTAAGCTTGGGGATGCTGATACGCATCCGTCGTATCTATAATTTTTGATTGTTCCATGCCAATATTCTACAACTTCCATATACTTTTTGGCAACTTTTTATACTATTTTTGGGACTAACATATTGATCCAGTGCCCAGTGCCAGTTCCTGTCTGTTGCATGTTTTTGGTTTCGCGGAATATCCATATCAAACGGAGTCCAAACGGGATAAAAACGGACGGAGATACTTTTCAGAATATTTGGAAAATCTGGAAGAAAAATCATCGCGAACCAGTGTCCGGGGTGGGCACGAGGTAGGGGGGCGCCCCCCCAGGGCGCGCCCCTGACCCTCATGACCCACCTGTAAGGCGGTTGACGCCCTTCTTCGGCCACAAGAAAGCTAATTTTCGAAAAAAAATCACGGCGAAGGTTTCATTCCAATCGGAGTTACGGATCTCCGGATATAAAAGAAACACTGAAAGGGCAGCAAAAAAGAAGGCAGAAACAGAGAGAGACGGAGAGACAGATCCAATCTCGGAGGGGCTCTCGCCCCTCCCACGCCATGGAGGCCAAGGACCAGAGGGGAAACCCTTCTCCCACCTAGGGAGGAGGCCAAGGAAGAAGAATAAGAAGAAGGGGGCCCTCTGTCCCTTGCTTTCGGTGGCGCCGGAGTGCCACCGGGGGCCATCATCGTCACCATCATCTTCACCAACAACTTCACCGCCTTCACCACCAACTCTTCCCCCCTCTATGCAACGGTGTAACCTCTCTCTTAACCACTATAATCTCTACTTAAACATGGTGCTCAACGCTATATATATTATTTCCCTATGATGTATGGCTATCCTATGATGTTTGAGTAGATCCGTTTTGTCCTAATGGCTATTTGATGATCAAGATTGGTTTGAGTTGCATGTTTTATTATTGGTGCTGTCCTATGGTGCCCTCCGTGTCACGCAAGCGTGAGGGACTCCCGCTGTAGGGTGTTGCAATATGTTTATGATTTTCTTATGGTGGGTGGCGTGAGTGAACAGAAGCACAGACCCGAGTAAGTAGGTTGTTTGCGTATGGGATAAAGAGGACTTGATGCTTTAATGCTATGGTTGGGTTTTACCTTAATGATCTTTAGTAGTTGCGGATGCTTGCTAGAGTTCCAATCATAAGTGCATATGATCCAAGTAGAGAAAGTATGTTAGCTTATGCCTCTCCCTCAAATAAAACTATAATAATGATTACCGGTCTATTTATCGATTTCCTAGGGACAAATAACTTTCTCGTAACAAAAAGCTCTTTACTAAAATTAACTTAGTTGTGTCTTTATCTAAACGTCCCCTACTTTTTATTTATTTGCTCTTTATTATCTTGCAAACTTATCCAACAACACCTACAAAGTACTTCTAGTTTCATACTTGTTTTAGGTAAAGCGAGCATCAAGCGTGCGTAGAGTTGTATCGGTGGTCGATAGAACTTGAGGGAATATTTGTTCTGCCTTTAGCTCCTCGTTGGGTTCGACACTCTTACTTATCGAAAGAGGCTACAATTGATCCCCTATACTTGTGGGTTATCACAGCACAACCGGCCACGGGAGGAGGGAGCAGGCAGTCCCGCCGGCGCTTGTTTGAGCGGCTGGAGGAGGAAGAGTAGAGATTGAAGAAGCACGACGGCCGTTGGATGGACATCCAACAGTCACTGCTCTCGTGTGTTGACTAAGTTGACACGGGGTTGCCTGTGTGTCAAACTTTTTTTAGGAAAGCCTCAAATGTGTGGAAAACGACATACAACCCATCTGCCATTATTTCTAATAATTTATAGCCCATTTGCTAATTCTTCAGGTTTTTTGGAGCCCATATTCTTTTTGTTAGCATTACAGTCCATATTGTAGCCATGGTTAAAAAATTATATGAAATTTTGCATATTTCGGTGCGGTCCAAACTGTTTTTAATCTCAAAATTTCGAGTCACATTCAAACTGATTTTAAAAATAAATGTATATCAATATAAAATCCAACAAATTGTCCACACATAAAAATGAATGAAATTTAAAATCTTGAAATGAAAAAAAGAAATTTGAAAATAATTGCCGGTTTGATGTGTTTTAAAAATGTACAACCCATTTCTCATTATTAATAGGCCATTTTCTGGGCCAGCCGAATAAAACTCTCCTCATATTGAAAGATTTGCAGCCCAACAAGCCTAACAAAGCGACTTACTTGACAAATCACAAAAAAACTGGGCTAGCCATTTTCAGAAAGAAAAAAAAACTACTGGGATGTTCTTGTGGTAAACATAAAATAAAAGGCTGTCTAGACAGGCTAGAGTGCCCCGCACAACCCAGTTGACACCCTGCTCCCCCCTCAAAAACAAATTAGATAAATGCCACTCCAATTATGGTGATTCATAAAAATGCCACTGCAATTTCTAAACTTTGAAAAATGCCACTGCAATTTTTGGAAACTTTAAAAAACGCCACTCCAGACTTCAAAAAATGCCACTGGAAATGGCATGAAATGGCATTTTTCAAAGTTTGGAAATTGCAATGGCATTTCTCGGAATCACCAGATTTGGAGTGGCATTTATCAAATTAACCCAAAACAAAAATAACTGGGCGAGCTGCTGGGTCCCTGGTGTCAGCTGCTCGTTGTGCAATTCTCTCGTTTATTGACTACATTGACAATGGCATGGGACCCAGATGTCAAAAATCCATTAGGAGGAGCCATTTTTTTATTGGCTTGAAATAAGGAGGCACTTGCTTGCGTATTGCCAGGACCTTGGTGGGTCCCTACTGTCATCCTCTCCACGTACAATCATTCTCTGATTGTGTACGCATCAACCTGGTAGGCCCACAAGTCAGCCTCTAAACCCGTGGCGGACAAATACAACCCATTTAAAAAAATAACAGCCCATTCCATACGTTCAAATGGAAAGTTCAACATTCAGAGCAAAGTAACAGGTCTGATCCAGATATAGAGTACTGAACTTCCACGTTGACAACCATCATAGCCAAGTTAACTATCTACTCTCACTAATACTCTAGTAGTGTACAAGTACTAACTTACTCTTAGCTAACTAGACGATGCCGACCGCCATCTGCGGTACACGCTAAACGCCGGCACCGACGTCCTCCGCCTCGCCTCGGACTTGCCAGAGGTGCGATAGGGCACGTTGCTCGCATGCGTTGGCACTTTCCATGCCGACGTGGTGCACCGAAGCTTCAGCTTCTAAGCGAGAAACCCACTTGACAAGTTGGTAGTAAAATTCGGCATCACGAACGCGTGCGTGCCCCACAGCCTCCAGGGCTATTTGCCAGGCGCTGGCCTCCACGTAGTCGGCCCAGTTACGGGCGCTCTGCTCGCGACTCAGAGCGTCGGTGCGCTGCTGCTCCATGCCCCGCTAGCAGCGCAAATTGGCGATACACTGCTCCTCCGCCAGGTGGTCGCGCTCCAACAAGTCCTCATACTCCGCATTGCCATCTAAAGACTGATAGAATGCCTCCTCCCTCCATCCGCCTTCCAGTGAAAAACCGAACACTAGTTCCGGCGGTGTTCGCCTCTGGCATCACTGAGGGAGTCCGGGATTAGGGGGTCCTCGGGCGTCCGGGCTATGTGACATGGGCCGGACTGATGGGCTGTGAAGATACAAGACATAAGACTTCCTCCCGTGTCCGGATGGGACTCTCCATTGCGTGGAAGGCAAGCTTGGCGTTCGGATATGAAGATTCCTTCCTCTGTAAACCGACTCTGTACAACCCTAGACCCCTCCATGTCTATATAAACGGGAGGGGTTAGTCCGTAGAGGCAATCACAATCATACATGCTTGACATCTAGGTTTTAGCCATTATGATATCGTGGTAGATCAACTCTTGTAATCCTCATATTCATCAAGATCAATCAAGCAGGAAGTAGGGTATTACCTCCATCAAGAGGGCCCGAACCTGGGTAAACATCGTGTCCCCCGTCTCCTGTTACCATCGACCTTAGACGCACAGTTCGGGACCCCCTACCCGAGATCCGCCGGTTTTGACATCGACATTGGTGCTTTCATTGAGAGTTCCGCCGTGTTGTCATCAGATGGTTCGATGGATCCATTAGTCATCTACAACAATGCCGCCTTGGGGGAGGTTTTTCTCCCTGGCCAGATCTTCGTATTTGGTGGCTTCGCACCGCGGGCCAACTCGCTTGGCCATCTGGAGCAGATCGACAGCTACGCCCCAGGTCACCAAATTAGTTTTGGAAATTTGGACTATGTCGCTGATATCCGAGGAGACTTGATCTTCCAACGGTTCACGACCCCAACCTCCACTCCGGCCTTAGATCCGGAGCACATCGCCAGGTCCGAAGAGGGGATTCTTGAGCCCGCCGGACTATCTGCAATCACTAAGCCCTGCACGGGAGAGACGGAGGAAGTAGTGTCTCTCGCAGCCATCATGAAGCCGGACTCTTCTCCGGACACTGGCTCCGAACCCTCGGAGTCAGCATCGTGTGAGTTCGGCCAAGGAGTGTCCTTCCCGCTGTACTCCACGGACTCTCTTCTCCCTATCCAAACCTCACCTTTTAGCAAGGCTCTGGACTTGATGCGATCCCTCGTCATTACAGAGGAGCAATGTCCAAACTACGCCCAGCCCGGACTAGGGGCTGAGAGCGGGGAATTTTATGTCCCACCCACCACCCACTTCATAGCTACTATCAAGGACTTAACTGATATGCTCGATTACGGCTCCGAAGACATCGACGGTATGGACAATGATGCCGGAGAAGAGTAGGCCCAAAACCCGCTGTTTACCGGACGCTGGATGGCCACCTCTTCGTATGACGTGTACATGGTGGATACACCCAAAGAGGGTATCAGCGATAACGATAAGGATCCAGTTGAGGATAAACCTCCTGAGACACAGCCAAAGCGCCGATGTCAGTGACGCCGCTCTAAATCACGCCGCGGAAAAGACATCGATATTGGCATGAGAGACAACAATACTCCGGACGACGCCAAAGACCAAGAAGACCCCGTCGAGCCAACCTCCGTACAGGACGATTGGGAAGATGGGCAAGTCAGCCCTGATGAACAGGCCGTCAACGATGACCTGGAGGACAATAATTATCTTCCACTCTTCGAGGAAGAGGTGAGCCTCGGCGACGAAGACTTTATCGTGCCTGAGGAACCCCTCGAGCAGGAGCGCTTTAAGCGCCAGCTAATTGCCACTGCAAGAAGCCTGAAAAGAAGCGGCAACAGCTTCAAGCTGATCAAGACCTACTTAACGACAGGTGGACTAATGTCCTGGCAGCCGAGGAATACTGCCTTGAGCGCCCAACCAAAAGTTACCCGAAGCGTAAACTACTACCTCAATTCAACGATGAGGCACTTGGGCCCGTACCATCAGCGCGTAAGGCGGCTGACCGACCACCACGTGGCCAGGACAAAACAGCAACTCAAGCTGAACACCAGCCTATACTACCTCACCGTAAAGGTAGGGACACAACAACTCAAGGATATACATATGACCTGCGACAGGACCTGGAAAAGGGAGCATGTCATACCAGATCAATCTACGGATCACGGGGGCGTGCCCCGACGCGCGATGACAGCTATCTAGCCGGACATGACAAGCATAACCACGTCCAGGCCGACAACCGCAGACGGGCTCCATTCGAGCTACGTCATGACTTGGCCCGATATAGAGGCCCCGCACACCCCCTCTGCTTCACTGATGAAGTAATGGAGCACGAATTCCCAGAAGGGCTTAAACCCGTGAATATCGAATCATATGATGGAACAATAGATCTCGCGGTATGGATTGAGGACTTTCTTCTCCATATTCATATGGCCCGTGGTGATGATATTCATGCCATCAAATACCTCCCGCGAAAACTCAAGGGACCAGCTTGGCACTGGTTGAACAGCCTGCCTGAAAACTCCATTGGCAGTTGGGAGGACTTGGAAGATGCCTTCCGCGACAACTTCCAAGGTACATACGTCCGACCTCTGGATGCCGATGACTTAAGTCACATAGTTCAACAGCCCGGAGAATCAGCCAGGAAATTCTGGACTAGGTTCCTAACTAAAAAGAACCAGATTGTCGACTGTCCGGATGCCGAAGCCCTAGCGGCCTTTAAGCATGGAATCCACGACTAATGTCTCGCCCGACACCTCGGTGAAGAAAAACCGAAGTCCATGGCAGCCCTCACGGCACTTATGACCCACTTTTGCGCGGGCGAAGATAGCTGGCTAGCCCCTAGCAATAATAACGCAAGCGAACCTGGCACCTCCGAAGCCAGAAATAGCAACAGCAAGCCCCGACGCAATAGACACAAGCGCCAAAACAACGGTGACATTACCGATGACATAGCGGTCAATGCCGGATTCAGTGGCTCCAAGTCCGGCTAGCGAAAGAAGCCATTTAAAAGTAACAATCCGGGCCCATCCAGCTTGGACCGCATACTCGATCGTCCATATCAGATCCACGACACCCCTGATAAACCAGCCAATCATACCAGCAGAAGCTGTTGGGTCTTTAAACAGGCCGGTAAATTAAATACCAAGAACAAGGAGAAGGGGTCGCAAAGTGAGGACGACGATGTGGAGCCCCGTCCGCCAAACACAAGGGGACAGAAGAAGTTTCCCCTCAAGTTAAAATGCTGAGCATGATATATATTACCCATATCCCCAAGAGGGAGCGCAAACACGCGCTCATGGACGTTTACGCGATGGAGCTAGTCGCCCCAAAATTCAATCCATGGTCGTCCTGCCCGATAACCTTCGATCGCAGGGAGCACCTGACCAGTATCCATCCTGGCGGTTCAGCCGCACTGGTCCTCTACCCAATCATTGATGGATTCCACCTCACGCGAGTCCTCAAGGACGGAGGCAACAGTCTTAACCCGCTCTATCAGGATACAGTCCGCAAGATGGGCATCGATCCATCAAGGATCAAGCCCACAGAAACTACCTTTAAAGAAGTAATACCAGGTGTAGAGGCCCGTTGCACGGGCTCAATCACATTGGAAGTCGTCTTCGGATCTCCGGAAAACTTCCGAAGCAAAGACTTGATCTTCAATATCGTCCCATTCCGCATTGGCTACCATGCACTGCTCGGGCGGACCGCTTTTGCTTGTTTCAATGCGGTCCCAAACTACGCCTATCTAAATCTTAATATGCCCGGTCCACGCAGCACCATAATGGTCAACGGAAATACAGAACGCTCCCTCCGCACCGAGGGGCACAATGTGGCAATCATAGCCGAAGTACAAAGCGGCCTCCTTAAGCCGCATATCTCATCGGTCATTAAACCGCCGGCCTCTGCTACACAGGACCGGTCAATTTTAGAGCTGGATTAGCAACTCCGCCTCTGTTGTTCGCCTCTTATACCCGCGGAGTTTGCACCGCGCATACATAATTATGCACTCAAAATACCTTGGTCATCGGCGGAGGCACAATACGGACAGACCTACAAAGCGGTTCGTCCATACTTTAGCCTTTCCTCTTTTTACTAACTATTTTCTTATCTTTTTGCCACCGGTGAATCAATACCTATCTGTCCTATGGTTCTGAAAGGACTCTTTATGAGCCCAATTTTCCTACATATAACCGGGGATTGCTCCCTTTAAGGAAGCCTTTTCGCGAAAGCACGGGCAGCGCAGAAGTGCGACAGGAGGTCCAAAAGGTTTTTTGACCAAAAACCCTATTCAACACCTGTACAGAGCCTTTTCCCTCAGTCCTCGACACCTCGGCACAAAATTGCCAGGGGCTTGATACGGAAACATATGGGTTGCCGAAAAAGTCCGAACAGCTCTATAGCATACTTCGGCGTCACGAGTTTGGCATTATATGCTGGATCATGTCTTTGGTCAATATTTGGGTTGCCTGGCTCCTGTGCTTGCTACCTATGTTCCATCTTATCAGCTAGGGTAGTAAAGGGAGAACTACTACGATTGTGTTTCCGGTTCACCTGGTCAAACACCTCACTAGAGAAAGCCGAAAACTGACTGTCATGATGCGGCGAGAGCTGGTCAACCACTCGGTGACTTATTAGAATCTTTTACGATTTCTTCTGTATTACACGAAGGACCATTTTTTGATCACCTACATAACACAACCGTATTCGGACAACCGCGTGCATACCAGGGGCTACATAGTAGACCCGCCGTAAAACTCCTATGGCTAAGTGAAGGTGTTAAAGCCCTATAGTCCGATTGCCTAGTTTGCCGCACTAACACCTCCGTTCCAGACCAAGACGTTGGGTCAAGAGTGATCAGGTGCTATTCCGAACACCCCCGCGTTATAGGCGAGGGGGCCGAAGCCGACGACTGACAAACTTTCAGGTTATAAGAAACAACTGCACATGAGGAAATAATGGCAAAGGTATATAATACAACTTTAACGTATCATAATATTGTTTTTACAATTCTGGTACCGTTATTAAAATATAATATCCTTCAAGCACTGACCCTCTATCAAGCGGGCGCCCTCTAGGACGTCCTTCAAATAATGCTTCGGTGTGCAACGGTCCTTGCCTCTAGGCCGACCCTTGGTTGCAACATCGATGGTCTTCATCTTTTCCCAGTACATCTTAACGCGGGCGAAGGCCATCCGGGCACCTTCTATGCACACCAACCGCTTGAAAGCGTCAATACACAGCACTGCATCGACAAGCCGCTGCACCAAACCGAAATAGCTGCTCGGAACGGGTTCGGCCGGCCATAGCCGAACCACGACGTCCTTCATGGCAGCTTCGGACATCTTGTGTAGCTCGGCCCACTGGGCCATCTGTTCGTTCAGCAACACTGGGCGCCTTGCCATGTTATATTGCAAAAAGAAAAGCCTCTCCGCATCACGTCCTTCCTGTGCTTGGAAGAACTGCACCGCGTCGGAAGCACTCTTTGACAGATCCAAGAACGCGTCTGGAGAACTCCACATTTGGTTAAGCAGAGTATACTTTGGGGCACCGAACTTAGTCTATAAAAGAAAGGGCTTACTGTCGGTGTCAAAACCGGCGGATCTCGGGTAGGGGGTCCCGAGCTGTGCGTCTAAGGTCGATGGTAACAGGAGACAGGGGACACAATGTTTACCCAGGTTCTAGCCCTCTCTATGGAGGTAATACCCTACTTCCTGCTTGATTGATCTTGATGAATATGAGTATTACAAGAGTTGATCTACCACGAGATCGTAATGGCTAAACCATAAAAGTCTAGCCTGTCTGACTATGATTATGAGGATATGTCTATGGACCTAGCCCTCTGATTTCTATAGACACCGGAGGGATCTAGGGTTACATAAGGTTGGTTACACAGGAAGGAATCTTCATATTTGGACGCCAAGGAGAGTCCCATCCGGACACGGGTAGAGTCGTCGGTCTTTGTATCTTCACAGCCCATCAGTCCGGCCCATGTCCAATAGGTCGGACGCCCGAGGACCCCTTAGTCCAGGACTCCCTCAGTAGCCCCTGAACCAGGCTTCAATGATGAGGTGTCCGGCGCGCAGATTGTCTTCGACATTGAAAGGCGGGTATTTCCGAATACTCCAAGATAGTCTTCGGACATGACGAACGTCTCCGGATCTGCAACACAAGTACCACGCACAACCGCGGAGAGTATAATATATCACGAATCCAATCCGTTGACAACTTTTTGTAATGTGACATCACGCTTGCCTGGTCACTATTTTGAACCGTTTCTTGTCCTGCCGTTCCACGTTTCGAGGCGCGATTTTTATTGGCATGTCTTGTAGAAACAGAGATCGTGTCTCCTTATTGCGGGATTCTCATTAATACGAGCATGGGTAACCCAACTGTTCCATTGGTATGACTCCTTAGGAATAGGCATGTTTCCACGCTTAGGAGGAGGCGTTCGATATCCGTTACCTTTATACAAGAGCCAAGGGTCGTCTTATTTTACGCCGACCCTTTCCTCAGCCCTTCCAACTTCGAGTTCTAGCACCCGAGGTTCGAATTCATTGCTTCAAGCTGCCCAATCATGTCCGGACCCAGCCCACAGGGCCGATGGGTGGCTTCCTCTGTTACAGAGGAGGACATTGCGAAGCTTCATGCGGCCAGATACCTGACCGCGGAGATCCCCCACAGGCTTCTGCTCGAGGATAGGTTATTCCTACTCCCAGATCCGGCGAGAGGGTCGTATTCATCTCCCACTTCCTACGAGGGCTAGGATTCGATCTTCGTCCCTTCATCCGGGGGCTCATGTTTTACTACGGACTAGATTTTCACGATCTAGCCCCGGATTCTTTTCTTCACATCTCGACGTTCATTATCACGTGATAGGCCTTTCTCCGTATTCCCCCACACTTCGGCTTATGGCTCAAGACCTTTAGTGTGAAGCCTAAGGTAGTCGATGGGGAACAAGCGGAGTGCGGAGGTGCTACAGTGAGTGTAGCGACCCGACCCGAATGGATCAAGTCTCTGTGCATAAGTGTCATCCCTGGATCGGTATGCTGACACACACAGTACTCGAGGATTTATAAGAGAGGTAAATCACATGTAAAAGTAACGTAAATACTATTACCTCAATCCAAATAGCGGAAGTAACAAAGGTTGTGGATTTCCATCAACCTCAACGGCAAAGTTGAGTGTAGAAATCGTAACCCTAACGTATCACTTACTCGTCGTAAGAAATCCTGCAACATGAGACGTTGCAGCCATAGAGGGTCAGTACATTGAATGTACTGACAAATTCACACCATAGAGAATGATGAATAAAGGCTATCACTACATGCATATTTGGCTGGTGGAAAAGCTCTATGGTTATAAGGTTTTTGCGAAAAGCCAATTTTCCCCTACTACAAAGGAATAAATTTTATTTAACTATCATGGTGGTTGTTAATCATTGAGAATGGTTGACAGCATTCTCAATCCCAATTAATAACATCATTAAACCCAACAAACTTAATTTAAAGTAACATGATGAGATTCACATGATAATCCAAGTACTAGATACTCAAGATGTCCATAACCGGGACACGGCTAATCATGATTAGTTTATACACTCTGCAGAGTTTTGCGCACTTTTCCCCACAAGACTCGATCGCCTCCGTTTGGTTTCTCGCACTGCATGGTGTTTGAGAAGACGGATGACCGAGACATAGTCTTTCAGAAGTGCTAGCACCTTACGATGGATAGACCGTTACACCTACTTTCCCCCACATCTGCTAGTCTACCCTGTAAGAGTTCGCACGACTTAATCAACTATGTTAGAGCCCATAATAGCTTGTGGCTGCACACGGAAGTTTCTAGTATGAAAAATCTCATGATCCCTTTGAGCCTGGGTGGCGGTCCATAAAAAAAAACAGGCAATCCTGGTCTACCCAGGTGCCTAGACAGGCAATCCTGGAATAACCAGGTGCCTCAATCCACCCAGATGTGTGTTTAAGTTGCCACCTTAAGTAAACCATTAATTAACAATCTCACAACTGTCATGAATACTCTCAAAACCCAATCCACGTCTACGAGCATAGCATAGCAGTATAAGCATAACATAATAGTAACTCCCAAGGTTTGAATGCAGGGAATAGGTTCCTACCTCATCAACTACTTCCCAATACCCACAATTTACTTAGATCCTAATCATGCAATGTTTGAGGTTTGATCTAATGCAATAAAAACTGGGTATGAAAGAGGTATGATCAAAGTGTGAACTTGCCTGCAATGTTGATGAAGATGATTCGCACTCATAACTCTTGATAGGTCTACCCATCACACTCCGGTCAATCTATCGTAAGCAAGCAATAGTAACCACACATAAGCAATCACTCAAAAGATCAGGAAGATCGAAGAAGACGATTCGGAAAACTTCAAAACCAAGCAAATAACTCTTGCAACATAAAACAATTTCTAACAGTACCAAAATTATGTGAATTTGGCCTTATCAGAAAGTTTAGGTCAAGGGCTTCGATTTGCAAAAAGAATCAACTCAAACGGAGCTACGAAACTCAAGTTATGATCAAACGAAGTTTAAATTCAAATCTGCTCTAATTCAAATTTTAAACTTTTCAAAAGCATGTTTGAGTTGGATTACTGGATAGAGGAGATCATAACGAAGAAGTGGGCGTTGGTTTCGTTGGATTTGGACAAACGAGTAAAAAGTTATGGCTATTTGAAAAATCAGGGCCAAGCTGTTTTACGGAAGAAAAAATAGCTACGGGCTAGGGTCTAATGTATAAATACGTAGACTAATTGATAATCTAATTATTTTATCATATTAGTCTAAAAACAATAAACTACGGAGGTATAAGAAGAAAAAAAAACAAAGAAAGATACCTTTATAAGGCAGAGAAAAGACAACTTTGGAGAGAGGAGACAACTTTCAGAAGTCGCGCCGGAGAGGAGAAATATATTTTTCTTAAATGAATCTAGTCAAACCAAAATATTGATTTAACCCGAATCGAATGATTTTTGGAGGCTCTATGGATCTATATTTATTGGTGGAAAAAAGGCTTAGAGGTCAAAGACTAGGCAATGTGGGACTAAACGTAGACGAAAATATACGAAATAGAGAGGAAAAGAGGCGGATGGGCCTAAAGGCATATTATATATCAAAATTTTCAGAAAAAGTTTTTCTACGACATAAACATTTTTCCAGCATTAAATAAAATACACACAAATTCTAATAATTCCAACAGTGCTCCTGCTCTAATAAGATCCAACAAAATCATTTTAAAAATACCAAAATGAAATCAAATTTATTTCTCTCCAATTTTCTGTTGTAGGGAGTCATGTTACCCTATTTTCCATGTATTTTATTTTTGGAGAAAAATGATTTGAATAAAATCCAAATAACTCCAAATTGAAAAAATAATTCCAAAAGACTTTGAATTTGATCCTTTGAAACTCCCAACTCATATTTCATATAATTTGAAGAAGTCATTTTATCTCCTCTCGTGAAAATCATTGAGTTGCATAAAGTTTCAAAATTGGAAATATTATCCAAATGAAATTCAAATATTTTCAACACCCCTTGTCATTTAAATAAATGAAAGAAGTCATGTCATCTTCTCTCCAGGGTTTCGTGGTGAAAAGAATTTGAATTCACGGAGATCACGAATGAAAAATGAAAGTTTGGGAAAGTCCTTTTATTCCCTCTCATTTAACTTTCAAAAAGGTTTCGAATTTCACTCAATTTCACACAATCAATCAAACAATCAAACAAATCTATCTATTTATTATAACATTCCAAAATTTAGAATTTTTGGATGTTACAAACCTACCACCCTTAAAATGAATCTCGTCCTAGAGATTCGAAGAGGCTAGAAAGAAATAGGTTAGGTTCGGGGTCTCTTCAAAATCCATCGATCATCACACGGGGTCTGGGGTGCTACCACCCTTAGAAGCATGGTTACGGTTCCATCAAAACTCATATACTCCATTTTTATCCTTGACAGTGCCGGTCTTCTCAGATCGCAAGGATAATTCCTTCTTCGGGCTCTTCCGGTAGTGGCATAATCTTTTCCTCAATTCTTCTATACTTTATCCTGGTAAGGTTATTCCGAGACTGGGTCTTCTTAGCTGACGGGTCTGGCGCCAATACTAATCAACTATCGATATCTAATGGTGGTCAACAATTTATGGTTTCTCCTGCAGGAAATGGGTCTGGGTTGATCCTCACCGTATAACCCACGGTTGGCAAAAAGTTGCCGTGTACAAGGGAAAAATTCTTATACCATTCTAAGGTTTAACAAGGTTTAATATCGTCGTCTCTCTACTATAGGCAAGTCACTCAGATTTAGCATCCCATATATCAAGGCGAACAATAAGAGTAAGTCGGTATGGTGATCAATCCATCCCGCACCCAAATCATTACCTTGTATACGGTTTAGCGAATCTCGCATTCTAACACTCGGTCATCCTCATAAGCATTGCAGAATTTCTCTTGTCGACGAATCAAGTTCGGATAAATCCATAGATTCTGCAAGCCAAACAACCATCTATCGTTCCTTCACAACTCTCAGGTTTTGCGTTACTCCTATAAAATTGTCTGCCGATAAACGTCGTAACTTCTTCTAGGGTTTTTCCTTCAGCAAGAATGTGCTTGCTTCTTGGCAGGTCCTGGGGCCTGTGGGTTATGGCCCATCTCATCACTTTGTAGTCCTTGAACTTATCATCAGGCAACTGATCATTATTCCAACTTCCAACTTCCTAGTATTCTTAAATCCATCCAATTGTATTGTCTTCCTTCCTTCTATTGGCACCAAACTAGGACATGATTACTCAGACTCATCATGGAGTTTCCATTGATCCATATTTCCGACAGCATATCTCCTTTATATCCAATAGTAATTTATCTCTTCATCCTCGTGGGATATCCCTCATACCGAGATAAAAACTTATACTTATGAAGTCCATATTCCACTTCGTGGAACATCATTATCCTTTCCAGGGTCAAGCGTCCTTACAGGTGAATATTGGCCATCTCTGCATGACACTTCTTCAACTGGGAAACATGAAACACATCATGAATTCCTGACAGTCCTTCGGGTGACTCCAACTTGTTGGCCACTTCTCCCATACGCTCCAAAACTCGGTATGGTCCTACAAATCTCGGGGCTAACTTTCCTTTAACTCCAAATCATTTAACTCATCGCAGAGGGGGCACACGAAGATCTATCTCCAATTTCATAGACTACCTCCTTGAGTTTTTGAGTCTACATAACTCTTCTGCCTGGACTGAGCTACCTTCAGTCTATCTCGAATCAACTTAACATTCTCTTCTGACTCCTTGATCACATTTGGTCCAAACAACTGACAGTCTCCAACTTCATCCCACACACTCTTGGGGTATCACACATATCGAGACAAAACTCGTATTCATTTTGTCCGAAATCCACTCAGTGGAGTATCCTTATCTTTTCCAGGGGTCAACGGTTCTTACAGGGTACTACCACCCTTAAAATGCACAAATCTTCCATAGACCATATTTCTCATATCCACAGAATGGCCAAAATTCTTCTTCACAGAGTAGCAACTCATAAAATCCATATCAGTACCAAGGATGCTAACTTTATTCATTCTCAAGTGATTACAATCTCTCGCTTTTCCATTACATGTCTCAACTCAACACCTCAATATAAAAGAAAATGTTCTCACTTCTACTACTCCATTTCTTTTGTTGCAAACTCAACTATCTAGCACAAGTTTCCTTCTCCTTGGGGCATTCTCTGGCAAAGTGTCCTGCTCCATTACAACTAAAACATATTACTTCTGACAAGTATCGAGGTTTCCTTTTTGGGCAACTGTTGAGGTAGTGCCCTGACTCCTTGCACCTGTAACAGGTGATATGACTCAGGTCCTTCCTGGAATCCAATCTGCTTCTCTTCCTGGACCTTTCCATGCCAATCATGGCTTCTATTTCTTGTGGGTCATATTCTACTTCCTCTGTCGGGAATTATACTAGATCCCCCTTCAAACAATTTTGGGAGATGTGTCCTTCTTCTCCACATGAATAGCAAGACTTAGTGCAGGGTTTACTCGGGTCTTCTTTAGGCGTGTCCTCTATCTCGTCCTTCATCACAACTTCTTCTAAAATTTCCATGAGGGCTCCTTTCATTACTTCTTTCTTTTGCTGAATGGTTCGTTGTACCATGGGGTAAATGTGACACTGAGCAGGATAGTGGGTAGTCCCTTCACACAAGAAACAAGTAATCTGCCTAATTGGGCATTCTTCAACTGGGTGACTTCCTTCACAATTAGGGCATTCATCCTTGTGTTCTTTATGGGTGTCTCCTATTTTTTCACAAATCTTGCATGCACAAGGTTTCTTCATATCCTTTCCATAAGGCTTCAACTTCTGGGACACAAGCCGAGACTTTGGCAGAGTCAACTTAAATTCTTTCCATGTGGTTACTCCTTGCCATCCATTGATGGTTTGGTACATCCTCCACCAAGTAGCAGCACCTCTTTCAAAGCACTGAAGAGCATGCTAGGTCATATCCTTTCCGACTATAGGGTTACTCTCCATGTGATCCTCCATGTTCTGAATCCATCGGTCTGTCTCCAACTGACTCATCAGTCCAGAAAATACAAGCTCATCTCCATTCATCCTCTATTGGGTCCAAGGGTTTTGGGGTGAGATAAGAGAGATAGAGAGGGATACACACAATACAAACAATGGTTTTGAAAAGACATATTTTATCTGTGGCTGTCGGAAAAACATCAAACAAATGACAGCTCACAAACGTCGCATCTAGCGTAGGCATATAACAAGGGTTTGGTCTTCTAAAGGTCAATAAATCTTCAACGTCTCCAAACTCTTCCAGTTTTGTTCATATCTCCGATGGGCTTCTTCCAATCATGCTTATCCTTCTCAAGTTCTTTTGCCAGATCATCTCTGTTGACGCGAAGACTCTCATGACGTCCTTTAATATTCTGGAGTTGCGTTCCAAACTCCTGGGTTTCAACATCTTTGGCATGAGCCATGGTCCTACTGTCCTTTAGTTCCTGACAAATCTCCGGTATCTCAAGGTTGTAGCTCCTCCAGCTTGGCTACTTTCAGCTTCTGGTTCCTGAGTTCTTCACGAAATGCTTCCTTGTCTAATACGGCTTCCTGGAGCTCCATCTTAAAATTCTTGATGTACTACTCCAGATTATGGCGATACACCAGCTAAGGTTAAAACTTCATCTTACTGTTAGGTGCTCCATCAGTCTTCTACCATCCAATCCTTCCGAAGAAATGCATGCTTAGCTCAGCTCGGTGACCATAGTATCAGTGGCGATCACATCAGGATAACCGTGTTTCTGCCCTTGTCATTGCCATGAGCTATCTTCCATAGTTGATATCTCCTGCCTTAGGGTTTTCTTGACAAAACTTTGAGTTCTCAACTCTCCATGTTTCAGTCTTTCTCCGATACACCTTGATCTCGGTATTGACAACTTCCATAGTCTGCCAAGTTCCATAAGGGTAGCCTTCCTAGGTCACACAAATCTGGAAATTCATCGGAGCCTCCAATTCTCCTAGTCTTCAGAGTCTTCAACAGTTGTAGTTTCCATTATCATAATGTATGGTAAAATCCTCTTTATTCCGAATGATCTCGGTTGTCCGATATCTTGTACTTCTTGGAGTGGTCTCACCAGTCGAATCTTCGTGTGGTCAAAAGGGGAAAGGGGTATGGTCTCACTAAAAGGGAATATTTGAATAAGCTCAGAAGAGAAGAGAGGTAAAAGATCCTTTTGAAAAGAAAGTTGTAGAGAAAATATTTCCTATGGGCTTGCCAGTTTCTAGGGGTCACGTCCTATAGTCAACATGTGCTCTGATATCATCTTGTAGCGACCCGACACGAATGGATCAAGTCTCTGTGCTTAAGTGTCATCCCTGGATCGGTATGCTGACACACACAATACACGAGGATTTATAACAGAGGTAAATCACATGTAAAAGTAACGTAAATACTATTACCTCAATCCAAATAGCGGAAGTAACAAAGGTTGTGGATTCCCATCAACACCAACGGCAAAGTTGAGTGTAGAAATCGTAACCCTAACGTATCACTTACTCCTCGTAAGAAATCCTGCAACATGAGATGTTGCAGCCACAGAGGGTCAGTACATTGAATGTACTGGCAAATTCACACCATAGAGAATGATGAATAAAGGCTATCACTACATGCATATTTGGCTGGTGGAAAAGCTCTATGGTTATAAGGTTTTTGCGAAAAGCCAATTTTCCCCTACTACAAAGGAATAAATTTTATTTAACTATCATGGTGGTTGTTAATCATTGAGAATGGTTGACAGCATTCTCAATCCCAATTAAGTAACATCATTAAACCCAACAAACTTAATTTAAAGTAACATGATGAGATTCACATGATAATCCAAGTACTAGATACTCAAGATGTCCATAACCGGGACACGACTAATCATGATTAGTTTATACACTCTGCAGAGTTTTGCGCACTTTTCCCCACAAGACTCGATCGCCTCCGTTTGGTTTCTCGCACTGCATGGTGTTTGAGAAGACGGATGACCGAGACATAGTCTTTCAGAAGCGCTAGCACCTTACGATGGATAGACCGTTACACCTACTTTCCCCCACATCTGCTAGTCTACCCTGTAAGAGTTCGCACGACTTAATCAACTATGTTAGAGCCCATAATAGCTTGTGGCTGCACACGGAAGTTTCTAGTATGAAAAATCTCATGATCCCTTTGAGCCTGGGTGGCGGTCCATAAAAAAAACAGGCAATCCTGGTCTACCCAGGTGCCTAGACAGGCAATCCTGGAATAACCAGGTGCCTCAATCCACCCAGATGTGTGTTTAAGTTGCCACCTTAAGTAAACCATTAATTAACAATCTCACATCTGTCATGAATACTCTCAAAACCCAATCCACGTCTACGAGCATAGCATAGCAGTATAAGCATAACGTAATAGTAACTCCCAAGGTTTGAATGCAGGGAATAGGTTCCTACCTCATCAACTACTTCCCAATACCCACAATTTACTTAGATCCTAATCATGTAATGTTTGAGGTTTGATCTAATGCAATAAAAACTGGGTATGAAAGAGGTATGATCAAAGTGTGAACTTGCCTGCAATATTGATGAAGATGATTCGCACTCATAACTCTTGATAGGTCTACCCGTCACACTCCGGTCAATCTATCGTAAGCAAGCAATAGTAACCACACATAACCAATCACTCAAAAGATCAGAAAGATCGAAGAAGACGATTCGGAAAACTTCAAAACCAAGCAAATAACTCTTGCAACATAAAACAATTTCTAACAGTACCAAAATTATGTGAATTTGGCCTTATCAGAAAGTTTAGGTCAAGAGCTTCGATTTGCAAAAAGAATCAACTCAAACGGAGCTACGAAACTCAAGTTATGATCAAACGAAGTTTAAATTCAAATCTGCTCTAATTCAAATTTTAAACTTTTCAAAAACATGTTTGAGTTGGATTACTGGATAGAGGAGATCATAACGAAGAAGTGGGCGTTGGTTTCGTTGGATTTGGACAAACGAGTAAAAAGTTATGGCTATTTGAAAAATCAGGGCCAAGCTGTTTTACGGAAGAAAAAATAGCTACGGGCTAGGGTCTAATGTATAAATACGTAGACTAATTGATAATCTAATTATTTTATCATATTAGTCTAAAAATAATAAATTACGGAGTTATAAGAAGAAAAAAAACAAGGAAATATACCTTTATAAGGCAGAGAAAAGACAACTTTGAAGAGAGGAGACAACTTTCAGAAGTCGCGCGGGAGAGGAGAAATATATTTTTCTTAAATGAATCTAGTCAAACCAAAATATTGATTTAACCCGAATCAGATGATTTTTGGAGGCTCTATGGATCTATATTTATTGGTGGAAAAGAGCCTTAGAGATCAAAGGCTAGGCAATGTGGGACTAAACATAGACGAAAATATACGAAATAGAGAAGAAAAGAGGAGGATGGGCCTAAAGGCCTTCGGCTGGCAGTGCGCACACTGCGGCCGCAGTTTTTTTTACAAAATTCGGCCTAAGAAGAAAAAAAAGAAAAAAAAACCGAAAAGGCTGGCTGGGCCTGGCCTATTTAAAAGAGAAAAAAACAATGGGACGCCAGAAGCTACTATACTGCGCATGTAGGCGATAAATAAATACGGGCCGCACGTACAGTTTTTTTTAAATAGAAACAGAAGGAAAACCGAATAACAAAAATAAAATAAAAATTTTATATAGGCATATTATATATCAAAATTTTCAGAAAAAGATTTTCTACGACATGACCATTTTTGTCGCATTAAATAAAATATACACAAATTCTAATAATTCCAACAATGCGGTACACTCCTCTGGTGAGAACTTCATCAATGATGAAGGGACCCTCCCATTTGGGCTTGAGTTTGTCCTTTTTCTTCTCCGACAAGCGTAGAACGAGTTCACCAAAGTTATAAGTCTTGGACCGTACTTCCCTGCTTTGGTATCTGCGGGCCTATTGTTGATAAAATGCAGAACGGGCTTTTGCAACGTCACGCTCGTCCTCCAGGGCGTCTAAGTTGTCCTGCCGATCGAGCTCGGCCTCTCTCTCTTCGTACATGCGCACCCGAGGTGAATCATGTATAATGTCGCAGGGTAGCACAGCCTCTGCGCCGTACACCATGAAAAAGGGTGTGTATCCAGTAGTGCGATTGGGCGTGGTCCGCAGCCCATAGAGTACGGAGTCAAGCTCCTCGACCCAGCGTGTTTCTGATTCCTTCAAAGACCGCACCAGCCTGGGTTTGATGCCGCTCATTATAAGACCGTTGGCTCGTTCTACTTGACTGTTTATCTGCGGATGATAGACAGAGGCGTAATCAAGCTTGATGCCCAGCTTAGCGCACCAGGTTTTCACCTCATCGGCTATTAAATTGGAGCCATTATCGGTGATGATGCTATGTGGAACGCCGTAATGGTGTACAACACCAGATATGAATTCTATCACCGGCCCGGACTCGGCCATTTTAACTGGTTTGGCCTCTATCCACTTAGTGAATTTATCCACCATAACCAGCTGATATTTTTTCTTATGGCTTCCTCCTTTAAGGGGTCCAACCATATCTAGTCCCTAGACCGCAAAAGGCCAAGTGATGGGGATTGTTTGTAGGGCGTGGGGGGCATATGGCTTTGGTTGGCATCTGACGCAACATTGGCAAAGACTTGACATCTGCTCGGGCCATCGGCCAATAAAACCCTGTGCGGAAGGCTTTGCTAACAAGGGCCCAAGCTGCCGCGTGGTGCCCGCCGAGACCGGCGTGAATCTTAGCCAGGAGCTGCCGCCCCTCCTCCTCGGAGATACATCTTTGAAGGACTCCGGTAGTGCTTTCCTTATAGAGCTCTCCGTCGTGAACCTTTTAGGCCTTCGAGCGCCGGACAATGCGGCGGGCCTCGTTCTGATCCTCAGGAAGTTCCTTCCTATTAAGGTAGGCCAAGAAGGGTTCGGTCCATGGGGCAATGACTGTCATGATGAGATGGGCCGACGGAGTTATTTCAGAGGCTGATCCTCCGATGGTATCGGTGTGTTCAGAATCTAGGGTTGTGTTCGGACCGGACTAGTGTTGCCGCTCTCCCCCTACCATACCACAGATGGCTTAAGAAGCCTTTCCAGGAAGATATTGGGTGGGACGGGGTCGCGCTTGGTGCCGATACGAGCAAGAATGTCCGCCGCTTGATTACTTTCTCGGGCCACATAATCAAACTCAAGCCCCTCAAACTGAGCCGACATTTTTAGGACGGCATTACGATAAGCTGCCATCTCCGGATCTTTGGTGTCGAAGTCTCCATTTATTTGAGATATTGCAAGCTTTAAGTCCCCGCGCACTTCCAGGCGTTGTGTACTCATGGAGAAAGCTATCCGGAGACCATGCAATAAGGCCTCGTATCCGGCTGCGTTGTTGGAGTCTGTGTATAGTATTTGGAGTACGTACTGAACAACATCTCCAGTGGGGGGCATCAAAATGATGCCCGCTCCTAGCCCTGCCAACATTTTGGAGCCAGTTGGAATATGTGCCATACTCTTTAGGGAGTTCGACCTCTTTAGGGAGTTCGGCCTCTGTCCATTCGGCGACGAAGTCAGCTAGTACTTGGGATTTAACAGCTCGACGTGGTTTGTATGTAATATCAAATGGAAGGAGCTCAATGGCTCATTTGGCAATCCGACCCGTGGCATCACAGTTGTTTATTATGTCGTTGAGTGGTACTTCCAAAGCCACCGTGATCGAACACTCCTGGAAGTAGTGTCGTAGCTTTTGGGATGCCATGAAGACCGCATATGCTATCTTCTGATAATGGGGGTACCAAGATTTGCATGGTGTAAGGACAGTGGATACGTAGTATACTGGCTTCTGAAGCGGGAATTTATGTCCGTCCTGTTCTCATTCAACGACGAGCACGGCGCTCACCACTTGATGTGTTGCCGATATGTATAGCAACATGGGTTCGCCGACGTTTGGTGCGGCTAGGATTGGGTTGCTTGCTAGAAGGGTTTTTATTTGTTCCAGTCCGGCTGTTGCCACATCCGTCCACTCGAAGAGATCGGTTCGTCGTAGAAGGTGATAGAGTGGCAGTGCATTTTCTCCCAATCTGGAGATAAAGCGGCTTAGAGCTTCCACGCAACCCGCGAGTTTTTGGACTTGTTTAAGGTCTGTTGGTGTAGCCAATTGTGACAGAGCTTGGATTTTGGGTGGATTTGCTTCAATTCCTCTATTGGAAACAATGAAGCCCAACAGCTTTCCCGCAGGGACGCCGAAAAGACACTTTTCCAGATTGAGCTTAATGTCATATGCGCGGAGGTTGTCAAATGTTAGACGTAAAGGTCGTCTATTAGTGTTCCGACGTGCCTTGTTTTGATTACGACGTCGTCCACATAGGCTTCAACTGTCTTTCTGATCTGTTTCTCCAGGCATGTTTGGATCATCCGTTGGTAAGTTGCGGAATACTGAGATCGCTTCCTCGCCGCGGCAATCTTTGATCTTGGTTTTGACAAGAAGGAATCTGGCCCAAGTGGTGGACCGTTTCCTGAGACTACTGTTGTATGCTCATGAGAGCGCTTGTATTCGGGTGGGTGTGTGGATTTAAATCTGAACCCTGACCCAATTTTGGATCCGGAGTCTGAAGGTTTTCCGAACTTAACAGATCGGGCCCCAAGATATCCATTGATTTCTTAGGCCCGTCGTCTGATTCTATGTTTGGAGGGCAGGATGCATCTCCTCGCAGGTGGGTGTCTGGCTCTTCGAAACCGGAGGTCCGGACATAGTCCGTCCTTAGTATGGGGGAAGAGTTGTCGTCTCGCTCCTCGACTACCGCTATCTGGTGGGTGATCGGTGGAGATTTGATTTCTCTCTGATCGGGTTTAAGCCCAATTCAATCGTAGTCTGTAGCGACCCCCAGGGCGGCAATGCGATCTAGGAGCTCGTTTAAGGATGAAAGCTCCGCTGGATCCATCTGCTTGGAGTGTTCGGAGTCAATATGAAGGGGTTTTTTGATGACCCGAGAGGTCATTGTCAGCTTAACGACCGAACATGCGGCCATGGTAAAGCCGCCCAGCCAGAGGGATTGGCCTGGAGACAGCGCTCCTCCGGTGGTGATATTATCCTTGAGAACAAGGCGAGACATTGATCCTGTCGTTGATGTCATAGTGGAACTCTCAGTGAAAGCACCAATGTCGGTGTCAAAACCGGCGGATCTCGGGTAGGGGGTCCTGAACAGTGTGTCTAGGATCGATGGTAACAGGAGACATGGGACACAATGTTTTACCCAGGTTCGGTCCCTCTCTATGGAGGTAATACCCTACGTCCTGCTTGATTGATATTGATGAATATGAGTATTACAAGAGTTGATCTACCACGAGATCGTAATGGCTAAACCCTAGAGGCCTAGCTTGTATGGCTATGGTAATGAATATTCCCCCTCCGGACTAAGTCCTCCGGTTTATATAGACACTGGTAGGATCTAGGGTTACATAAGGTCGGTTACAAAGAAATGAATCTACATATTTGGTCGCCAAGCTTGCCTTCCACGTCAAGGAGAATCACATCCGGACACGGGTGCAGTCTTCGGTCTTCGTTCTTCATAGCCCATCAGTCTGGCCCATAGTTAACAGGCCGGACGCCTGAGGACCCCTTAGTCTAGGACTCCCTCACCGGGGGCCAACAATAAAGGCCCCGGACTGTCCGACTTACAGCCAGAGACAACTCTAGGGACGAATGAATGGATTCCTTCGAAGGGAGGTCGTGCTGCTACAGCAGCTTTCGGAGATCCAGAAGCGTCGAATACCTTGACGAACATGCTGCGACAGGCGCCCATCTCCGAGGACCATTGTACCTTGATGGGTACAGTGGTTGAAAAGGCCTTGTCCGTGAAAAGTGGATTGAATGAGGCCTGCACGATCCTGCTAAGAGGCTTCAAGGTTTGTACTGTAATGCTTTCAATTGTGTTTTACTCACAAAATACTCCTGTGTATAGATAGTAGCCCCTGAGACTCTGATTGGCTTCCCAAGGGAGGCGATCAGAGGATCAAAAATATATGTCCAGGAAATAATCTAACTACTTGGAACACAGGCTGTTACTGATGTCTACTACACAACCTTCTTCTTGTAGACGTTGTTGGGCCTCCACGTGCAGAGGTTTGTAGGACAGTAGCAAATTTCCCTCAAGTGGATGACCTAAGGTTTATCAATACATGGGAGGCGTAGGATGAAGATGGTCTCTCTCAAGCAACCCTGCAACCAAATAACAAAGAGTCTCTTGTGTCCCCAACACACCCAATACAATGGTAAATTGTATAGGTCCACTAGTACGACGAAGAGATCGTGATACAAGTGCAATATGGATGGTAGATATAGGTTTTTGTAATATGAAAATATAAAAACAGCAAGGTAAGTAATGATAAAAGTGAGCATAAACGGTATTGCAATGCGTTGAAACAAGGCCTAGGGTTCATAATTTCACTAGTGCAAGTTCTCTCAACAATAATAACATAATTGGATCATATAACTATCCCTCAACATGCAACAAAGAGTCACTCCAAAGTCACTAATAGCGGAGAACAAGCGAAGGGATTATGGTAGGGTATGAAACCACCTCAAAGTTATCCTTTCTGATCGATCTATTCAAGAGTCAGTAGTAAAATAAGATGAAGCTATTCTTTCCGTTCGATCTATCATAGAGTTCGTACTAGAATAACACCTTAAGACATAAATCAACCAAAACCCTAATGTCACCTAGATACTCCAATGTCACCTCAAGTATCCGTGGGTATGATTATATGATATGCATCACACAATCTCATATTCATCTATTCAACCAACACAAAGAACTTCAAAGAGTGCCCCAAAGTTTGTATCGGAGAGTCAAGACGAAAACGTGTGCCAACCCCTATGCATAAGTTCACGAGGTCACGAAACTCGCAAGTTGATCACCAAAACATACATCAAGTGGATCACATGATATCCCATTGTCACCACAGATAAGCACGTGCAAGACATACATCAAGTGTTCTCAAATCCTTAAAGACTCAATCCGATAAGATAACTTCAAAGGGAAAACTCAATTCATCACAAGAGAGTAGAGGGGGAGAAACATCATAACATCAAACTTTAATAGCAAAGCTCGCGATACATCAAGATCGTATCACCTCAAGAACACGAGAGAGAGAGAGAGAGAGAGAGAGAGAGAGAGAGATCAAACACATAGCTACTGGTACATACCCTCAGCCCCGAGGGAGAACTACTCCCTCCTCGTCATGGAGAGCACCGGGATGATGAAGATGGCCACCGGAGAGGGATTCCCCCCTCCGACAGGGTGCCAGAACGGGTCTAGATTGGTTTTCAGTGGCTACAGAGGCTTCTGGCGGCGGAAATCCCGATCTATTCTCGTCTCGGATGTTTGGGGGGTATATGGATATATATAGGAGGAAGAAGTAGGTCGGTGGAGCAACGAGGGGCCCACGAGGGTGGAGGGCGTGCCCGGGGGGTGGGCGCGCCCCCTGCCTCGTGGCCGCCTCGTTGATTGCCTGACGTATACTCCAGGTCTCCTGGATTGCTTCCGTTCCAAAAATAACTCTCCCGAAGGTTTCATTCCGTTTGGACTCCGTTTGATATTCCTTTTCTTCGAAACACTGAAATAGGCAAGAAAACAACAATTTGGGCTGGGCCTCCGGTTAATAGGTTAGTCCCAAAAATAATATAAAAGCATTTAATAAAGCCCATAAACATCCAAACAGATAATATAATAGCATGGAACATTAAAAAATTATAGATACATTGGAGACGTATCATTACCTCCCCGGCTACTGCCCAATCGACAGAGGTCGCAGATCTGCTGTGGAAGATTGATGAGGCAGATGATGACATCAGGCTTATCTACAGGCGGCTTGACGAGGCGCAAGGTATGTTTTTGTGGTAGTCAGTATATGTATGTATGATAATATATGCATGAAGCTAGAATTGTATACTAAAACACGCATAACTGCAGATGGTGTTGCCGCGGTGGAGGCCCTTCGGGCTGAACTTGGTTTAGCCAAGGAGCAAGCCCGGATGAGTAATTTGGCTGCCAATAAGGCTGCAGATGAATTAAAAACTGAACAGGCTGCTCGGCGCCAGTGTGAGGAGAGAATTTCTGTCATGGCGCGTGAGCTAAAGGAAAGCGCTGTTCAGTGCGAATTCCTCAAGAGGGATAACAAGGCCAAAGCGGCCAATCTCGACAAGGCCTTACAAGAGGCGAGAGAAGCACAATCCGAGTCTAGAGCGGCTCGGGAGGAGATCCGGCAAGCTGGGGAGATAGCGGCTGGTAAGCCTTTCTTGTTACAGACTAAATTCGGCGATCCGAAGTATTCCCTGCTTAATCAGATGTGGAGCCCTCCAGACGCATTCTTGGACCTGCCAAAGAGCACATCCGATGTGGCGTAATTTTACCAAGCGCAGGAAGGTGTGCCACGGAGAAGCTTTTTTGGTCACAATTCGGCGCGCCAAAGCGTCTGCTGTTACTGAACGAACAGATGGCCCAGTGGGCCGAGCTCCACAGGATATCCGATTCTGCCATGAAGGAAGTCATAGTCTGGCTGTGGCCTACTGAGCCAATTTCGAATAGTTATTTCAGTTTGGTGCAGTGGCTTGTTGATGCGGTGCCGCGTATCGATGCCATTAAGCGTTCAACGTGCATTGAAGGTGCACGGATGGCCTTTGCCCGCGTTAAGACATACTAGGCGAAGATGAAGGCCACCAACGTTGCAGCGAGGAGTCCCCCCAAGGGCAAGGACCATCATGCACCAGAGCATTTTTTTTGACGACGTCTTAGAGGGTGCCCGCTTGATAGAGGGTCAGTGCTCGAAAGACATGATATTCGAATGAAATGTGTTGAAATTGTAAAAGATAATGATATTATGATATTCGCTTAAAAGCTTTGGTTCCTCCTATGCGGCCGTTTTTCTATAATCTGAAAGTTTTCCAGTCGTCGGCTTCAGCCCCCTCGTAGAAAATACGAGGGTCTTTGGAAAAGCACTTGATCACTCTTAACCCAACGTCTTGGTCCATGAAGGAGGTGTCAATGCGGTGAACGAGGCAATCAGACTATAGGGCGTTAACACTTTCACTTAGCCATAGGAGTTTTATGGTGGGTCTACTATATAGACCCTGGTATATACGCAGTTATCCCATTATGGTGTGTTACATGTATGACCTGAAGGAAGGTCCTTCGTGTAATACGGAGGGAACCGTGAAAGATTCCGATATGTCATTGAGTGGTTGGCCAGCTCTCGCCGCACCATGACAATCATTTTCTGGCTTTCTCTACTGAGGTGTTTGACCAGATGAACCGGAAACACAATCGCAATAGTTCTCCCTTTACTACCTTAGCCAATAGAGTGGAACGTAAGGTAGTAAGCACAGGAGCCAAACAACCCAACTATTGACCCAAGACATGATTCGGAGCTGATGCATATAAGGCCAAACTCGTGACGCCGAAGTATGCTATAAAGCTGTTCGCACCTGTTGGCAATTTATTTTGTTCCCATATCGAGCCCCTGGTGAGTTTTGTCGGGGTGTGTGAAATAACACAAGGAGCAAAATTCAGTTCTTTAGAGAAAAGTGAATACTGGATATAGATTATGTTCACTAGGACTTGAGTGATATGCCAATCGTTGTTTTGTATATAATAACACCACGACACCGGCTATGTGACATGCCAGGGGTCGACGGCTAAGGAAGAAGGCACTTTACAGGCTCGCCAAATAGAGAGTGCGGTCTACAAAAAGTTGTTTTGGACCTCCTGTCGCACGTTTGCGCCGCCTTTCCTCGATGAAGGGTTTCCTTAAAAGGAGTAGCTTTAGGGTGAATGTACAAACTGGAACTCCGATAGAGTCGGTGAGATGACCAGCCCGCAAGTCTCATGTGGTAAAGGATAATGAAAAAGAAAGAGTAGTTAGAAAAGAAAAGAAGGAGGGTATGGAGTACTTGTAGGTTCATCCATATTGTGCTTCCGCCGATTCCCATGGTATTTTAAGTGCATAATTATGTATGCGCGGTACAGATTTCACGGTTGTATGAGGCGGATGGCGGAAGCCAAACTGCTAGTCTAGCTCCCGAATTGGTCGGTCCTGCTGAATGGAGACCGGTGGCTTAATGGCCGACAAGGTATGCAGATTAATAAGAACGCTTTGTACTCTGGCTGAAGGAAATGTAGCATGATCCTCAGTCGGGAGGGAGTGCTTCTCATGCTCCCCTGTAGGGGTGTGTGTCACGTATGCCATGTTCACTATTTTTACCTCAGGGGGAAATTGTTTTTGACCCCCGGTATTTGGTTGGTGAGTCTCTTCGTCATCGCTATCACCAGGCGACCTCTTCCCCTTGTGTTCGGCGTTGAGCTTGCCAGCCTGCTTGAAGACCCAACAACTTCTGTTGGTCTGATTAGCTGGTTTATCGGGGTTGCCATGAAGCTGGCAGGGCCGATCCAATATCTTGTCTAAATTGGATGGTCCATCTCTGTTTGCCTTGAATGGCTTTTCCGTTGACCGGGTTTGGGGCCGCTGAATCCGGCGTTGACCGCTGTGTCATGTGTTCTTTCTTTATCATTCCGACGTTTGTGTTTGCTCCGTCGTGGTTTGCCATTGCCATCTCGGACTTCGGAAGTGCCCGAATCGCTGGTGCTGTTGCGTCTACGAGTGAGCCAACTGTCTTCTCCCGCGCAAAAGCGGGTCATCAAAGTGGTAAGGGCTGACATGGATTTTGGTTTTTCTTGACCAATGTGGCCGGCAAGCCACTCGTCCCAGATGCTGTGTTTGAAGGCCGCTAGGGCTTCCGCGTCTGGACAATCGACGATTTGGTTCTTTTTAACTAAGAACCTAGTCCAGAGCTTCCTGGCTGACTCTCCGGGCTGCTGGACAATGTGACTTAAGTCATCGGCATCTGGTGGCCAGACATATGTACCTTGGAAGTTGTTACAAAAGGCATCTTCCAAATCCTCCCAACTGCCGATAGAGTTTTCGGGCAGACTATTTAACCAGTGCCGAGCTGGCCCTTTGAGTTTTAGTGGGAGGTATTTGATGGCATGGAGGTCATCTCCGCGGGCCATGTGGATATGGAGGAGGAAATCCTCGATCCATACCGCGGGATCAGTTGTTCCATCATATGATTCGATATTCACGGGTTTAAACACTTCTGGGAATTCATGCTTCATTACTTCGTCTGTGAAGCAAAGAGGGTGTGTGACGCATCTATATTGGGCCACATTGTGACGTGGCTCTAATGGAGTCCGTCTGCGGTTTTTGGCCCGGGTGTGACTGGGATTGTCACGTCCGAATTGATAGCTGTCGTCACGTGTCGGGGCACGTCCTCGCGATCCGTAGATCGATCTGGTATGTCCTGCTCTATTATCCAGGTCCTGCTGAAGGTCATATGTATAACCATGAGCTGTTTTATCTCTGCCTTTACGATGGGGCGGGGTGGGCTGGTGTTCGGCCTGAGTTGCCACTTTACACCGACCACGTGGTGGTCGGTCAGCCACATTGCGCGATGATGGTATGGGCTCCGGTGCCTCGTCGTCGAACTGAGGTAGCAATTCGTGCTTTTGGTAGCTTTTGGATGGGCGCTTGTGGCCGTATTCTTCGGCTGCTAGGACATCAGTCCATCTATCGTTGAGTAGATCTTGGTCAGCTTGAAGTTGCTGCTGCTTCTTTTTCAGGCTCCTTGCAGTGGCTATTAGCCGGCGCTTAAAGCACCCCCGCTCCTGAGGTTCCTCAGGCATGGTAAAATCCTCGCTGTCGAGGCTCACCTCATCCTCGGAGAGTGGAAGATAATTACTGTCCTCCGAGTTGTCTTTTATGGCCTGTTCGTCAGGGCTAACTTGCCCGTTTTCCTGATCGTCCCGTTCGGCAGTTTGTACGTTGGGATCTTCTCTGTCTTCGGCACCGTCCGGAGTGTTATCGTCTCCCGTGCCGGTGTTGCTGTCTGTGCTACGGCGTGATTTAGAGCGGTGCTGCTGACGGCGGCGCTTTGGTTCTATCTTGGGAGGTTCATCCTCAACTGGATTCTCTTTGTCATCACCGCTATTTTCTTCTGGTGGATCCACCATGTATATGTCATACGAGGAAGTGGCCGTCCAGCGTCCGGTAAACGACGGGTTTTGGGCCTCTTCTTCTCTGGCATCGTCGTCCATACCGTCAATGTCGTCGGAGCCGTAGTCGAGCATGTCGGTTAAGTCTTCAACAGTGGCTATGAAGTGGGCGGTGGGTGGGAAGCGAAATTCTCCATCATCAGCCTCCAGTTCGAACCGGATATAATTAAGCTCTTGACAAGTTTAACACGTCGCCCAAAGGCGAGTGCCGGAAGATGTCCGTGGAGCTGAATTCAATGATCGATGGTCGATCAAGCTCGACATATGCGGACGCACAAGGTTCGGAACCTGTAGCTGGAGACGAGTCCATGGTTCTGATGACACATATGTCACTTGAAGTTAGATCTGTGTGCGGCTCCAACGCCGCTGAGTCTGCGGCTTCCGCGGCGGGGTTGAGCTTCCCGTCTTCGGATGGCGCGATCTGCTCCAGATCTAGGGTCAGAGCAGCTACATGTACTATCTCCTGGGTATGGTCTGATGACAGATTTACGTCATGTTCATCGTGGTGGCAGGGAGCGGCTGTCATGGTCTCGAATCCGTCGAAGATCAAGTCTCCACAGATTTCCACGACGTAGTTTAAGCTTCCAAATCTGACCTGATGGCCAGGGGCGTAGCTTTCAATCTACTCCAGATGGCCAAGCGAGTTGGCCCGCAGTGCGAAGCCACCGAACACGAAGATCTATCCGGGGAGGAAGACTTCCCCTTGGACAGCGTCGCTATAGATGATTGAAGGAGCCACCAAACCTTTTGACAACGGCACAGTGGAACTCTCAATGAAAGCACCAATGTCGGTGTCAAAACCGGCGGATCTCGGGTAGGGGGTCCCGAACTGTGCGTCTAAGGTCGATGGTAACAGGAGACAGGGGACATAATGTTTACCCAGGTTCGGGCCCTCTCTATGGAGGTAATACCCTACTTCCTACTTGATTGATCTTGATGAATATGAGTATTACAAGAGTTGATCTACCACGAGATCGTAATGGCTAAACCCTGAAAGTCTAGCCTGTCTGACTATGATTATGAGGATATGTCTACGGACCTAGCCCTCCGATTTATATAGACACCGGAGGGATCTAGGGTTACATAAGGTCGGTTACAGAGGAAGGAATCGTCATATTTGGACACCAAGGAGAGTCCCATCCGGACACGGGTAGAGTCTTCGGTCTTTGTATCTTCACAGCCCATCATTCCAGCCCATGTCCAATAGGTCGGACGCCCGAGGACCCCTTAGTCCAGGACTCCCTCACTTACCAGCCGCTATCTCCCCAGCCCGTCGTCCCGAGCCGCTCTATATTTGGATCGCGCTTCTTTCGCCTCTAGTAAGGCCTTGTTGAGTTTGGCTGCCTTGGCTTTATTGTCCTCCTTGAGAGATTTGCACCTGCTAGTAGCATCCTTCATCTCCCGCTCTATGGTAGATATCCTCTCCTAGCACTGGCGCTGAACGGCCCGTTCGGCCTTTAAATCCGCAGCTGCCTTCTTGGCAGCCGCATCGCTGACTCTGGCCTGCTCCATGGCCCGGGCAAGTTCAGCCTGAAAGGGTCTCAACCGTGACAGCACTATCTACAGTTATGCATGTCATAGTATATGATTTTTAGCCTTGTGCTCATACTAGTATACATGCATAAACAAGCTGCCCCAACGCATACCTTGTGCCTCGTCGAGCCGCCTGTTAATAAGAGTGACGTCCTCATCCGCTAACTCAACTTTCTGCTTTAGATCTGCAACTTCCGTAGCTTGGGCGGTCGCCATCGATGTAACAACCTGTGTTCGAATTAATTAAGTTACTTCTTAAGCATATCTTTTTGATCATCTGATTGCCTCCCTGTGAAAGCCGATCAGAGTGTCAGGGGCTACTATCTGTACATGGCTGCATTATGCATATAAAAATAGTTAAGCTATTACATTGCATACCTCAAAGCCTCTCAACAGGCCCAGGAAAGCTTCATTCAATCCGCTTCTCACGGACAGAACCCTTTCAACTATCGTACCCATCAAGGTATGATGTTCCTCTGAGATGGACACACTTTGTAATGTGCCCATCAGAGTATCCGGCACCTCCGGATTCCTGGAGGCCGCTGCGGGAGCATGCATTCCCTTCAAAGGGGTACATCGGCTCGTCCCTAGAGTCATCTTCGGCTATGAGCCAGATAGTATGGGGCCTTCATTGTTGGCCCCCATAGGGGCTGTGCCCCCTGGACCCTTGATGATTGAAGTACCACCCTACGGCGTTGTCTTCCTTGTCCCCCACGCTGCTAGATGGCCAGGGGAGATTCTCCGAGATGACACCTCGAAGTCGTTCGCCCTAAGAGGCGAGGAAGCATGAGAAGGCATCTCGCTTTCCATCATTCCTGGAGATAAGTCCCCTGAGGAGGAGGACTGTTGGGGTGGGCTGTGGGCCGAACTGCAAGCATATAGTTTAAATGTTATCCCTGCAAGCCGAAAAGAACGGGGTATGTCTAGAGCATCCTTGTTCACTTACGATTCGGCAAGGGGCTTGCCCTTAGAGAGGTGCCTTGCGATGATATTAGCTTTGGAACCCGACCTATATGGTAGGGATACCTTCCCTCTCTTGGGTGCTTGATGTCTACTACACAACCTTGTTCTTGTAGACATTGTTGGGCCTCCAAGTGCAGAGGTATGTAGGACAGTAGCAAATTTCCCTCAAGTGGATGACCTAAGGTTTATCAATCCGTGGGAGGCATAGGCTGAAGATGGTCTCTCTCAAGCAACCCTGCAACCAAATAACAAAGAGTCTCTTGTGTCCCCAACACACCCAATACAATGGTAAATTGTATAGGTGCACTAGTTCGGCGAAGAGATGGTGATACAAGTGCAATATGGATAGTAGATATAGGTTTTTGTAATCTGAAAATATAAAAACAGCAAGGTAACTAATGATAAAAGTGAGCGTAAACGGCATTGCAATGCTAGGAAACAAGGCCTAGGGTTCATACTTTCACTAGTACAAGTTCTCTCAACAATAATAACATAATTGGATCATATAACTATCCCTCAACATGCAACAAAGAGTCACTCCAAAGTCACTAACATTGGAGAAGAAACGAAGAGATTATGGTAGGGTACGAAACCACCTCAAAGTTATTCTTTCTGATCGATCTATTCAAGAGTCCGTAGTAAAATAACATGAAGATATTCTTTCCATTCAATCTATCCTAGAGTTCGTACTAGAATAACACCTTAAGACACAAATCAATCAAAACCCTAATGTCACATAGATACTCCAATGTCACCTCAAGTATTCGCGGGTATGATTATACGATATGCATCACACAATCTCACATTCATCTATTCAAACCAACACAAAGTACTTCAAAGAGTGCCCTAAAGTTTCTACCGAAGAGTCAAGACGAAAATGTGTGCCAACCCCTATGCATAGGTTCATGGGAGGAACCCGCAAGTTGATCACCAAAACATACATCAAGTGAATCAATAGAATAACCCATTGTCACCAGGTTATCCCACGCAAGACATACATAGTTCTCAAATCCTTAAAGACTCAATCCGATAAGATAACTTCAAAGGGAAAACTCAATCCATTACAAGAGAGTAGAGGGGGAGAAACATCATAAGATCCAACTATAATAGCAAAGCTCGTGATACATCAAGATCATACCACCTCAAGAACACGAGAGAGAGAGAGAGAGAGAGATCAAACACATAGCTACTAGTACATACCCTCAGCCCCGAGGGAGAACTACTCCCTCCTCGTCATGGAGAGCACTGGGATGATGAAGATGGCCACCGGAGAGGGATTTCCCCCTCCAGCAGGGTGCAGGAACGGGTCTAGATTGGTTTTCGGTGGCTACGGAGGCTTCTGGTGGCGGAACTCCTGATCTATTCCGCTCCCCAAAGTTTTTAGGGTATATGGGTATATATAGGAGGAAGAAGTACGTCAGTGGACCTCCGGGCTGTCCACGAGGCAGGGGGCGCGCCCAGGGGGGGTGGGCGTGCCCCCACCCTCGTGGGCAGCCCCGGACTCTCCTGGTCCATCTCCGATACTCCGTGGGCTTCTTCTGGTCCAAAAATAAGTTCCGTGAAGTTTCAGGTCAATTGGACTCCGTTTGATTTTCCTTTTCTGCGGTACTCTAAAACAAGGAAAAACAGAAACTGGCACTGGGCTCTGGGTTAATAGGTTAGTCCAAAAAATAATATAAAAGTGCATAATAAAGCCCATAAACATCCAAAACAGATAATATAATAGCATGGAACAATAAAAAATTATAGATACGTTGGAGACGTATCAGCATCCCCAAGCTTAATTCCTGCTCATCCTCGAGTAGGTAAATGATAAAAACAGAATTTTTGATGTGGAATGCTACCTAACATATTTCTCTAAGTTTATTGTCGCAAGAATATTCAGATCCATAAGATTCAGGACAAAAGTTTAATATTGATATAAAATAATAATACTTCAAGCATACTAACAAAGTAATCATGTCTTCTCAAAATAACATGGCCAAAGAAAGCTATCCCTACAAAATCATATAGTCTAGCTATGCTCCATCTTCACCACACAACGTATTTAAATCATGCACACCCCCTATGACAAGCCAAGCAATTGTTTCATACTTTTGATGTTCTCAAACTTATTCAATCTTCACGCAATATATGAGCGTGAGCCATGGACATAGCACTATAGGTGGAATAGAATGGTGGTTGTGGAGAAGACAAAAAGGAGAAGATAGTCTCACATCAACTAGGCGTATCAACGGGCTATGGAGATGCCCATCAATAGATATAAATGTGAGTGAGTAGGGATTGCCATGCAACGGATGCACTAGAGCTATAAGTGTATGAAAGCTGAAAAAGAAACTAAGTGGGTGTGCATCCAACTTGCTTGCTCACGAAGCCCATCATTGGAATATACAAGCCAAGTTCTATAATGAAAGATTCCCACTAGTATATGAAAGTGACAACATAGGAGACTCTCTATCATGAAGATTATGGTGCTACTTTGAAGCACACGTGTGGTAAAATGATAGTAGCATTGTCCCTTCTCTCTTTTTCTCTCATTTGTTTTTATTTTTTTATTTGGGCCTTCTCTTTTTTTATGGCCTCTTTTTTATTTGGGCTTCTTTGGCCTCTCTTTTTTTCATCCGGAGTCTCATCCCGACTTTTGGGGGAATCATAGTCTCCATCATCCTTTCCTCACTTGGACAATGCTCTAATAATGATGACCATCACACTTTTATTTTCTTACAACTCAAGAATTACAGGTCGACACTTAGGACAAGATATGACTCTATATGAATGCCTCTGGCGGTGTACTTGGATGTGCAATGACTCATGAGTGACATGTATGGAAGAATTATGAATGGCGGCTTTGCCACAAATACGATGTCAACTACATGATCATGCAAAGCAGTATGACAATGATAGAGCGTATCATAATAAGCGGAACGGTGGAAAGTTGCATGGCAATATATCTCGGAATGGCTATGGAAACACCATAATAGGTAGGTATGGTGGTTGTTTTGAGGAAGGTATATGGTGGGTTTAAGGTACCGGCGAAAGTTGCTCGGTACTAGAGAGGCTAGCAATGGTGGAATGGTGAGAGTGCGTATAATCCATGGACTCAACATTAGTCATAAAGAACTCACATACTTATTGCAAAAATATATTAGTTATCAAAACAAAGTACTACGCACATGCTCCTAGGGGGATAGATTGGCAGGAAAAGACCATCGCTCGTCCCCGACCGCCACTCATAGGGAAGACAATCAATAAATAAATCATGCTCCGACTTCATCGCATAACGGTTCACCATACGTGCATGCTACGGGAATCACAAACTTTAACACAAGTATCTCTCAAATCCACAACTACTCAACTAGCATGACTCTAATATCACCATCTCCATATCTCAAAACAATCATAAGGAATCAAACTTCTCATAGTATTCAATGCACTTTATATGAAAGTTTTTATTATATCCCACTTGGATGCCTATCATATTAGGACTAAATTCATAACCAAAGAAAATTACCATGCTGTTTAGGACTCTCAAAATAATATAAGTGACGCATGAGAGTTCATCTATTTCTATAAAATAAAACCACCACCGTGCTCTAAAAAGATATAAGTGAAGTACTAGAGCAACAACAATCTACTCCCGAAGATTAATAAGTAGTCGAATAATTATGCAACTATATGAAGACTCTCTAACATTTAAGAATTTCATATCTTGTTATTTTATTCAAGCAGCAAGCAAAACTAAATGAAATAAAATGACGCTCCAAGCAAAACACATATCATGTGGTAAATAAAAATATAGCTCCAACTAAAGTTACCGATGAACGAAGACGAAAGAGGGGATGCCTTCTGGGGCATCCCCAAGCTTAGGCTTTTGGTTGTGCTTGAATATTACCTTGGGGTGCCTTGGGCATCCCAAATCTTAGCCTCTTGCCACTCCTTATTCCATAGTCCATCGAATCTTCACCCAAAACTTGAAAACTTCACAACACAAAAATTAACAGAAAACTCGAAAGCTCCGTTAGCGAAAGAAAACAAAACACCACTTCAAGGTACTGTAATAAACTCATTCTTTATTTATATTGGTGTTAGACATACTGTATTCCAACTTCTCTATGGTTTATAAACTCTTTTACTAACCATAGATTCATCAAAATAAGTAAACAACAAATGAAAAACAGAATCTGTCAAAAACAGAACAGTATGTAGAAATCTGTAATTAACGCAAACTTATGGAACCTCAAAAATTCTAAAATAAATTGCTGGACTTGAGGAATTTATCTATTAATCATCTACAAAAAGAATTAACTAAATAAAACTCTCCAATAAAAAATGGCAGCAATTCTCGTGAGCGCTAAAGTTTCTGTTTTTTACAGCATGATCGCAAAGACTTTCCCCAAGTCTTCCCAAAGGTTCTACTTGGCACAAACACTAATTAAAACATAAAACTACATCTAAACATACTAGATGAATTATTTATTACTAAATAGGAACAAAAAGCAAGGAACAAAAAAAATTGGGTTGCCTCCCAACAAGCGCTATCGTTTAACGCCCCTAGCTAGGCATGATGCTTTCAACGATGCTCACATAAAAGATAAGAATTGTAACATAAAGAAAGCATCATGAAGAATATGACTAGAACATTTAATTCTAACCCACTTCCTATTCATAGGGATTTTGTGAGCAAACAACTTGTGGGAACAAGAATCAACTTGGATAGGAAAGAAAAACAAGCATAACTTCAAGATTTTAAGCACATAGAGAGGAAACTTGATATTATTGCAATTCCTATGAGCATATATTCCCCCCGCATAATAATTTTCAGTAGCATCATGAATGAATTCAACAATATAACCAGCACCTAAAGCATTCTTTTCATGATCTACAAGCATATAATTTTTATTACTCTCCACATAAGCAAACTTCTTCTCATGAATAGTAGTGGGAGCAAACTCAACAAAATAACTATCATGTGAGGCATAATCCAATTGAAAACTAAAATCATGATGACAAGTTTCATGGTTATAATTATTTTTAATAGCATACAAGTCATCACAATAATCATCATAGATAGCAACTTTGTTCTCATAATCAATTGGAACCTCTTCCGAAATAGTGGAATCATTACTAAATAAAGTCATGACCTCTCCAAATCCACTTTCATCAATATAATCATCATAAATAGGAGGCATTCTTTCATCATAATAAATTTTCTCATCAAAACTTGGGGGACAAAAAATATCATCTTCATCAAACATAGCTTCCCCAAGCTTGTGGCTTTGCATATCATTAGCATCATGGATATTCAAGGAATTCATACTAACAACATTGCAATCATGCTCATCATTCAAATATTTAGTGCCAAACATTCTAATGCATTCTTCTTCTAGGACTTGAGCACTATTATCGGAATCCTTGTTTTCATGATAGATGTTAAAAAGATGAAGCATATGAGGTACCCTTAATTCCATTTTTTGTAGTTTTCTTTTATAAACTAAACTAGTGCTAAAACAAGAAACAAAAAGATTCGATTGCAAAATCTAAAGATATACCTTCAAGCGCTAACCTCCCCGGCAACGGCGCCAGAAAAGAGATTGATGTCTACTACACAACCTTGTTCTTGTAGACATTGTTGGGCCTCCAAGTGTAGAGGTTTGTTGGACACTAGCAAATTTCCATCAAGTGGATCACCTAGGGTTTATCAATCCGTGGGAGGCGTAGGATGAAGATGGTCTCTCTCAAGCAACCCTGCAACCAAATAACAAAGAGTCTCTTGTGTCCCCAACACACCCAATACAATGGTAAATTGTATAGGTGCACTAGTTCAGCGAAGAGATGGTGATACAAGTGCAATATGGATAGTAGATATAGGTTTTTGTAATCTGAAAATATAAAAACAGCAAGGTAACTAATGATAAAAGTGAGCGTAAACGGTATTGCAATGCTAGGAAACAAGGCCTAGGGTTCATACTTTCACTAGTGCAAGTTCTCTCAACAATAATACATAATTGGATCATGTAACTATCCCTCAACATGCAACAAAGAGTCACTCCAAAGTCACTAATAGCGGAGAACAAACGAAGAGATTATGGTAGGGTATGAAACCACCTCAAAGTTATTCTTTCTGGTCGATCTATTCAAGAGTCCGTAGTAAAATAACATGAAGTTATTATTTCCGTTCAATCTATCCTAGAGTTCGTACTAGAATAACACCTTAAGACAAATCAATCAAAACCCTAATGTCACCTAGATACTCCAATGCCATCTCAAGTATCCACGGGTATGATTATACTATATGCATCACACAATCTTAGATTCATCTATTCAAACCAACACAAAATACTTCAAACAGTGCCCCAAAGTTTGTATCGGAGAGTCAAGACGAAAACGTGTGCCAACCCCTATGCATAGGTTCATGGGCGGAACCCGCAAGTTGATCACCAAAACATACATCAAGTGAATCAATAGAATAACCCATTGTCACCACGGTTATCCCATGCAAGACATACATCAAGTGTTCTCAAATCCTTAAAGACTCAATCCGATAAGATAACTTCAAAGGGAAAACTCAATCCATTACAAGAGAGCAGAGGGGGAGAAACATCATAAGATCCAACTATAATAGCAAAGCTCGCGATACATCAAGATCGTACCACCTCAAGAACACGAGAGAGAGAGATCAAACACATAGCTACTGGTACATACCCTCAACCCCGAGGGAGAATTACTCCCTCCTCGTCATGGAGAGCACCGGGATGGTGAAGATGGCCACAGGAGAGGGATTTCCCCCTCCGGTAGGGTGCCGGAACGGGTCTAGATTGGTTTTCGGTGGCTACGGAGGCTTCTCGCGGCGGAACTCCCGATGTATTATGCTCCTTGAAGTTTTTAGGGTATATGGGTATATATAGGAGGAAGAAGTACGTCGGTGGACCTCCAGGCTGTCCACGAGGCAGGGGGCGCGCCCAGGGGGGGTGGGCAGCCCGGGACTCTCCTGGTCCATCTCCGATACTCCATGGGCTTCTTCTGGTCCAAAAATAAGTTCCGTGAAGTTTCAGGTCAATTGGACTCCGTTTGATTTTCCTTTTCTGCGATACTCTAAAACAAGGAAAAAACAGAAACTGGCACTGGGCTCTGGGTTAATAGATTAGTCCCAAAAATAATATAAAAGTGCATAATAAAGCCCATAAACATCCAAAATAGATAATATAATAGCATGGAACAATCAAAAATTATAGATACATTGGAGACGTATCAGTGCTTCCACCTCCAAGTCTTCGGATGTAGTTCTTTTCCTCCCATGAGGGGAAGGGGTATCACCTTCTCCTTCCCCTTCATCTTTCAAAGAGGGGGCTTCAGTCTCCCTGGACATAGTGTCCGACATACCTGCAGAATGGAGGCCGCTTCCGGCCTCTTCGCTCTTCTTCTTGTCCTCTTGTGCTGGCACTTGATACAGCACCGGGACTAGCATCCTCGTCAACACAGGATCTGCCGAGTCTTCGGGAAGTGGAGAAGAACACCTCATTCGTTTCGCCTTCTTTATCCCGCCTTGGTCACATATAGAATTCTCAGTACATCGCTATGGGATAATCAACCGAGTTGCGGTCAGAAATTGGGTGCTTACCAAGGTATCCGGATGGTTGCAGTCGAGACCGATGTCCTGTGATGTGTCCGACCACTGCTTTCGAGTCTTGAAGAATAGTTTCCACATCCTTTCGTGCGTTGTGCCAAAGAACTGCTGAAGGGTCCGTGGTCCTTCCGGATTGAACTCCCACATACGGAGAGGCCGTCGGTGGCATGGGAGGATCCGGCGGACTAGCATCACTTGAGTCACGTTAATAAGGCCAACATCCCTTTCAAGGATACTCCAGATACGACTTTGCAACATCTGTATTTCATCAGCTGATCCCCAGTCTAGCCCCTTATTTATCCACGATGCGAGCCGCGAAGGAGGGCCGGATCGGAACACAGGTGTGGCTGCCCATTTGGTGCTGCGGGGTTTGGTGATATAGAACCACTCTTGTTGCCATGAGTTGGAGGTTTCCGTGAAGGTACCTTTTGGCCAGCTAGTATTGGCAAGCTTTCTCACCATAGCACCGCCGCACTATGCTTGCTCCCCGTTAACTAGCTTCGGCTTCACATTGAAGGTCTTGAGCCATAGGCCGAAGTGTGGGGGATGCGGAGAAAGGCTTCACACATGACGGCCAACGCCGAGATGTGAAGAAAAGAGTCCGGAGCTAGATCGTGAAAATCTAGCCCATAATAGAACATGAGGCCGTGAACGAAGGGATGAAGATCAAACGCTAGCCCGCGGAGGAAGTGGGAGATGAATATCACCCTCTCGCCAGTTTTGGTGTGGGGATGACCTACCCTTTAGTAGGGAGCCTATGGGGGATCTCCGCAGTCAGGTACCTCGCCTTCCGAAGCTTCGCGATATCCTCCTCGATGACCGAGGAGGCTGCCCACCTACCTTGGGAGATGGATCCAGACATAACTAGAGGGCCTGGTAACAATGGAAGAAGTCGAATCCTAGGCGCTGGAGCCTGAGGTTGGGAAGGTTGAGGAAGAAGTAGGTGTGGGGGGAGAAACATGGGTCTGTGCCCCTTTATAAAGGCGAAGAATACCGAACGCCACCTCACGGGCCTTAAAGCTCGCCTATTCCCAAGGAATCGCCAACAACACGGTTGGATTACCCACGCCCATATTGATTAGGATCCCGTGATAAGGGGACATGATCTCTGCTTCGACAAGACATGACAATAGAAACCGCATCTCGAAACGTGGAGCGGGAGGCTAAAAACGGTTCAAAATAATGACCGGGCGGAGACGTGGCGTGTCGCTACAAAAGTTGTCAGTAGATGGGATCCATGAAATATTATACTCTCTACGGTTGTGTGTGGTACTTGTTTTGCAGAGCTGGACATGTTTTCTGTGTTCAAGGACTACTTTGGAGTATTCGGAGGAGGAACCCGCCTTGCAATGCCGAAGACAATCTGCGCGCCGGACACATCGTCATTGAAGCCTGGTACAGGGGATACTGAGGGAGTCCTAGATTAGGGGGGTCCTCGGGGGTCCGGGCTATGTGACGTCGGCTGGACTGATGGGCCGTGAAGATACAAGATAGAAGGCTTCCTCCCGTGTCTGGATGGGACTCTCCATTGCGTGGAAGGCAAGCTTGGCATTCAGATATGAAGATTCCTTCCTCTGTAAACCGACTCTGTACAACCCTAGACCCCTCCTGTGTCTATATAAACTGGAGGGGTTAGTCCGTAGAGGCAATCACAATCATACAGGCTAGAGATCTAGGGTTTAGCCATTACGATCTCGTGGTATATATTCATCAAGATCAATCAAGAAGGAAGTAGGGCATTACCTCCGTCAAGAGGGCCCAAACCTGCATAAACATCGTGTCCCCCATCTCCTATTACCATCGGCCTTAGACGCACAGTTCGGGACCCCCTACCCGAGATCTGCCGGTTTTGACACCGACAGTCGCCTATTGCGGACGGGCAGGGGCATGGCAGACGTGGCGAGAGCGAGGATAAGTGGCGAGCAACATCGGGCCGGTGGGGGCTTATGAGGATAGGGCGATTTGGGTGATGGTGCCATCGGAGAAGGCCGGGAAACAATAATTATAGGTGGAAGGTAGGCGAACCAGCATGTCGCGGGAAACGCGACAGTCATCGCGGTCATCAGAATTCAATGCATAAGCAGGCATGGCTTAGCGCGCCAACTTGCTGTGGAAAACTAGAAAAACTGAAATTATGACTGTGTCGTCCCGTCCCATCCCGTCCCGTCCGTGCTGGGTCGCACATCAGCATGACGGTCAAACGAGTGCACTCGAATCATCCAGATGAAGTACTCCCTCCTTTTCAAAAATGATTCCACCACTCATCATCTACCTTGGTTGGTGAGATTTTTGAATTGAGCCCTGCAAACCGGAAAGGAGGTAGTACGTGCAGGATCCGCTATTTATTCGTCTAGGATCGAGTAGGTCAGATAGTGTATGTGTAGGATCGAGTAGGTCGGATGGTGTACATGTAGGATCACATAGCTGATGAACGTTCGCTGGGAGATAAGGCATTTGCAAACGTTTTTGCTGGCAATTTCTTCAGATTCGCATTGCATTTTCTTCAGAGCAGCTTGTTAGTTTCTTCAGAGGTAGGTATTTTGTTTCAAAAAATGGCCACTTCGGATCTTGCATCGCAATTAAAACTGCCAGGAGCGCATTAGTAGGCTAGCTAGTGATCGACCAGTAACTTGTAAACACTGAGAGAACAGAAATAAGGAACTGTTAGTAACTTGTAAACACTAAGAACACATAAATAAGGATCATGTTGTGCACAGCAGTAAGAGCCGATCCATTCAAAATGTTCACACGAGACTGACATGCCTGGCATTGTAATATGTTCACATTAGTAGCCCAAATTCAAAACCAACTAGTATGATTCCCATACATAAGATCAACATGTTAATGCATCTCAATGATTCACAGATCATATACAAATATGTAGCTGCAAAAGCAAAGATCTAGAAAAAACATTTGTTCTTCCTACTAACATGGATGCTTCTCTTGGCCAATATTCAGTACAGAGTGAAAAACAAATTTGTTTGTGAAGTCTACAATTCCTCTTGCAAACGTAAGTGGTTTCACCTACAGCTGGAACCATGAGAATGAACCACACATGATGGAGGAACATCCACTGCAATATGATTTGGTCTTCTCTCGATCAACAGCGAGACTATTTTCGGAATACAAACTTTAACTTAGGCAAAATGATGCCCATTGTATAATCAGACAAAAGGAATGAAACACCTAGTATTGTCCAATAAATAGTACAATACTACTTTTGTGCAATCCATGAAGTGACTATCCAATCTTTCCGTGTCTACTTTTGTACACACTACGGTAACGAGCTTGGGGATGGAGGCCATCCCGCGCGTGTGCTAGATCGGAGAGGACGGCCTTGTCCTTAGTGCGTGACCTCGCTCGCCGCCGATGAATGCGTCAACGCTGCACGTCCTTTTCTTCCCTGACGGATCTGTGAACAAGGGTGAGGAGGGAGAGAGAGGTCGTCTTTTTTAGATCCGGAGAGAGGGTGATAGTATGAGAAGCAAGTGGGCAGCCTTTAGCAAGAAAGCGCTGAAGCTCCAGCCTATATATCTTTGTTGATACTAGTAGTACTAGAGGTGGAGTAGTGGCAGAGTAGTTTATATTTTCTTTGCATATAGTACCAGTTAGTCGTGCTTCAAAATTGAACGGCACGCCATTAAAAAATAAAGGTCGATAACTAATGCGGCACCTCGGGCCAATGCGGCCAGATCACATTTTGCACGAGAAATTACACACCATGTTTCATTGACATGTGGTCCCGTTCCAACATGTCAGTGAGACGAGGGCGAGTCCTTTTGTACAATTTCCGAACGGACGTCTATGTAGGCCGGGGCGCCTCTTCGTGTACCGTGGCAACCGTCCACCGCCTCTTCGCCTTTCCCTCTCGATTTGGAACTGCTGTCGCACGCTCTTCCGCCCTCCTCCATTTGCCTTCACCCTTTCATCTGCCATTGTTAGATCATCTTCTCGACAGAGGGGACAGGCCGGAAACAACCCCCTTATTCTTGCCCCAATTTGAATGATGATGTGGTGGAGGAACTCATTGATTGGTGCGACGTCCTCACCTCGGCTAGCATGGCAGGTTCGTTCAAGACCATTCTCGACTCAACTAATAACATCATTACAAGGAACCCAAGGGTCCAAGAGCGGTTTGATCTCCCCTATCTTCTTCGCCGTGACCCTGCTGATTGGCGCACGGACGACGGAGGCCTCACCTTGTGCAAGTTGATGTCGCTTGATAATGATACGTGCGATGTTAAGATGCCATCGCTTGAGGGTAAGGCTTGGGCAGGCGCAAATGGAGATTGGGGTTATTTATATTAGGTACAACTGTGAGTGGCAACTTGTGAATGTGTACAGTCGTCACCGGGTTCCTCTTCCAAAAATATCAGACTGCCCAGAGATTGAGCACACTGGTATTCTATGTACGTTCAACTATGATAATGGTGACTGTCGTCTATGGAATATAGCAATATGTCGAGTTCCTGACAGCTCTTGGGATTACACAGACTATGAAGTTGTTACTATCTTCGACAAGCTTGTTGCCGTCCTTACTTCCACGCCTCGATGGATATTGCTCAAAAATCAATTTCTATACACGGATGAGTACTGTGATGCAATTCAATACGAGGGTCTTGTATTTGCTGCCACCACTCGTGGTACTGTTTTTGCATGGAATCCTTATGCTTTTGGTACGTTTGTCTTCCACCGTAATTATAATTGTTTCATCCACATGCATGCAGGTTAGCTAGTTTCCCTTTACTAATTAACCTTCTTGTGTTTCCAAGGTCCTGCGAACATTCCACCACCTGTACTTGAAAAATTTTATAACCAAGGGGGAGATGACGATGATGATGATCACGAGCATGAGGACCCATATACTCAGTGGCGCCTGGCAACTTATTCCGATGGATCACCTCTTCTTGTCTGTAACAGGGCATCGCTGATGTTACTAAGGAAGCAGGTGTTGTCTCCCATGGTCGCACTCTCTGGACCTATTCCAACATCCATTGCAGGGTATTCGGGATGGATACTACTGTGCTAGAGCCAGAACCTTCTCCCTGGTTTAGTATTGATACTCTTGGAGGAAACTCTCTTCCTTGGACAAAACTATCCATGATGGTGAAAGGCGATCCAGCTGCTGTTCACACAATGTTACTACCATTTATCAGAAGCAACTGTATCTATACCTCGTACATTGCTATGGTTCCCTACCGTGGCTATCACAATATGCGTCCTGACATAGGCCGCTTCAGCCTGGATGATCAGTCCTGCGTTGGTCTTGAGATTTACAATAGCTGGCCCTTCCCAGAGAATCACTTATGGTTCAAAGCAAGTGTTTCCAACGCCGACAAGTGGTTGAGCTGAAGTTCATTTCATTGCTTGTTATTTATTGTGTGATGAAAACTTTAGTATTTATAATGTATCCTCGTTGTCGTTGTGGGTTGATGACCTGTTGTATGTAATGCTAAATTATGTGACTGTGATAAACTTACTAAATTTATGAATGGCTTCCGAGTCGCTTCTCTGAGTGGGTGCTGCGATGAGGCAATTTTTTTTCCGAATACATAATTGTACGTGCATTGCAAATGGTTATTGGATGAGTCCAATCAACAATAGTACTACTATTTGTACTAGCTACACATGCTTCGCACGTCGGGTGGGTGTTTTTACTGTAGCTACGAATCTCATCATCCTAGGTCCTCGGATGAGCCCAGTAGAAATTGCATTCTGATGTTTGTGTTCAAACTTTCAAAACTGCTGCACTATCTCTATGTCTACGTATACGTAATACAACAAGTTTTAAACTTGAGACCAGCCACCCACCCTCACAAAGAACACTTTTTAACCTAGCAGAGACTCTAGGAAATTTGGCCACAGTGTGAGGTGGGCCATATGTTAGTGTGTTCGATGTACGTAACCAGCACCTCGAATCCTCGATATATAGTAGGGTGGCATGGTCCAGAACAAGCATTCACGTCCAGGAGTATGGCACACACCACCAGCACGACTTCCATCTGACACCATATTTCTTGGAGTCCGTGCTACAGCTATCTCTTCAACCTCCTCGTTTCTCTAACTCAGCCATCGCGTGGCGGGCGAGGTGGGGGTTTGCCAATAGTCGATTTCCTCAACTGCGGTCCCACTTGTAAGGCCAACTCCAACGCATGACCCCAAACGACGTCTGTTTTGCCCAGATTCTGTCCATTTGGGCAGGGCAATGGGGTCGTGTCCGGGCCATTTCTCGAATGCAGTGGTCGTGCGCCCAACGCGCGGACGCATCACGGCTGCGTACATTCTTCTTTGCAAACACATATGTTTTTTTCATCATTGATTTTTGGTACATGGAAATGCATCACCAAATTTTGACTAGAAAACCAAGACCAAAGAAAACGAGAACCAAAAGAATACATTTTAGAAGATATCCAACTTCCATAACTGCTCCTGTAAGTTGGATTAGTGCCTTCTTGATGCATTCATTGTTGATTTGCGGAGGCTCGATCTTGTGTGCTTCTTTCTTCTTCGAGTGTAAAGAAGTAGACATTGCTTCCTCGCATCTAGTCTCATGTCTAGCCTCTATTCTAGCAACAAGTGCACAAGTCTCATCTCTAGCCTCTATGCTAGCTAAAAATTCTAGAACATCTACTAAATTGCGCTCTATCAATATATCGATGTACTCTTCTTCCCAATACCAAAACTTGCATCCATTCTACACAATAAAATTTTAAGTTAGCACAACTAGTCTAATCCGAGAGCACAACCGAAGCAAAAGTAGCACATACCCCATCGGTTGAGCACTTGATGAACACCCATCCGGGATGTTCCGGCGTTGTAGACACATGGCGCAAGACCTTCTTTGGGCAGCCGTCGCACGTAATGAGTGGTAACGGTGCGTCGACGAGCTTTTGGGCCAGCATCGAGCCCAGACGATCGCCATTCATGTATCTGTCGGCGGACCACCGACGGTGTAGATCCAAGCGGCTAGAGGAGTCAGTACCTGCATGCGGCCTTGTGACCTTGCTGGGGCCTTCCGGCCCGGTGCCCGGCCAGTCCATGGCATGGCGCGGCCTCCCACGGCTGGGCGAGATCAAGCCCGACCGGATCCGCTCCAAATCCGGCTGTCGGATGCGCAAAACACGTAGCCGTGGTTGCGTAGCTCGGGCGTCGAGGGAAAGGGGGCTTAGCGAGCGCATCCGAGCTGCACGCGCTGGAGTTGGCCTAGCGGTGTGGCAGACCAACCATGTGGGGGTGCGACGTGGCTTCGCTCGTGTGGGGGACGGAAGCAATCCTGCGCGGGTGCTAGGTCTGACAGGATGGCCTTGTCGTCAGTGTGTGACCTCTATGGCAACTGTCCGCTCCCCACTAGCCTCTTCGTTGACATGTGGTCCCGTTCCAACATGTCAGTGAGATGATGGTGAGTCCTTTTGTACAATTTCCGAACGGACGTCTATGTAAGCCGGGGCGCCTCTTCGTGTACCGTGGCAACCGTCCACCGCCTCGTCGCCTTTCCCTCTCGATTTGGAACTATTGTCGCACGCTCTTCCTCCCTCCTCCATTTGCCTTCACCCTTCCTTCTGCCATTGTTCCATCTTCTTCTCCATGGAGGGAACAGGCCGGAAACGACCCCGTTATTCTTGCCCCGATCTGAATGATGACGTGGTGGAGGAACTCATTGATCGGTGCAACGTCATCACCTCAGCTAGCATGGCAGGTTCGTTCAAGACCATTCTCGACTCAACTAATAACATCATTACAAAGAACCCAAGGGTCCAGGAGTGGTTTGATCTCCCCTATCTTCTTCAGCGTGACCCTGGTCACTAGCGCGCGGACGACGCAAGCCTTGCCTTGTGCAAGTTGGTGCCACTTGATAATGATACGTGTGATGTAAAGATGCCATCGCTTGAGGGTAAGGCTTGGGCAGGCGCAAATGGAGATTGGGTTGTTTATATTGGGTACAACTGCGAGTGGGAACTTGTGAATGTGTACACTCGTCACCGGGTTCCACTTCCAAAAATCTCAGACTGCCCAGACGCTGAGCACATCGGTATTCTACGTACGTTCAACTATGATCATGGTGACTGTCGTCTAAAGAAGATAGCAATTTGTCGAGTTCCCGACCGCTCTTGGGATTACAAGGACTATGGAGTTGTTTCTATCTTCGACAAGCTTGTTGCCTTCCTTCACAGTTCGACTAGATGGATATTGCTCAAAAATCAGTTTCTATACACGGATGTGTACTGTGATGCAATTCAATACGAGGGTCTTGTGTTTGCTGCCACCACCCGTGGCACAGTTTTTGCATGGAATCCTTATGCTTTCGGTACGTTTGCCTTCCACCGTAATTATAATTGTTTCATCCACATGCATCCAGGTTAGCTAGTTTCCCTTTACTGATTAACCTTCTTGTGTTTCCAAGGTCCTATGAACATTCCACCACCTATACTTGAAAATTTTTATAACCAAGGGGGAGATGACGATGATGATGATCACGAGCATGAGGACCCATATACTCAGTGGCGCCTGGCAACTTATTCCGATGGATCGCCTCTTCTTGTCTGTATATAGGGCACCGCTGATGTTACTAAGGAAGCAGGTGTTGTCTCCCATGGTCGCACTCTCCGGACCTATTCCGACATCCGTTGCAAGGTATTCGGGATGGATACTACTGTGCTAGCGCCAACACCTTCTCCCTGTTTTAGTATCGACACTCTTGGAGGAAACTCGCTCTTCCTTGGACAAAACAATCCAATGTTGGTGAAAGGCGATCCAGCTGCTGTTCACACAACCTTACTACCATTTATGAGAAGCAACTATATCTATACCTCAGACATTGCTATGCTTCCCTACCGTGGCTATCACAATATGGGTCATGAAATAGGCCGCTTCAGCCTGGATGATCAGTCCTGCATTGGTCTAGAGATTGACAGTAGCTGGCCCTTCTGAGACAAACTCTTCTAGTTCAAAGCAAGCGTTTGCAACGCCGAGGATTGGTTGAGCTGAAGTTCATTTCATTGCTTGTTATTTGTTGTGTGATGAAATCTTCAGTATTTACTAGAATGTTTTGTTGGAACTAATCTATAATCCAACATGTATCCTCGTTGTGGTTGTGTGTTGATGACCTATTGTATGTAATGAATGGTACATTTGCATATGCATGTCATAAACTCAATTTATAAATGGTTTTCGACTCACTTCTTGGAGTGTTAGTGCCATACTAGTATGGCCAGCATCCGGTTATATGAAGTTGCCACATCACATAGAGCCAACCAATAGTTAGTTCTAGTTAGATCAATTAGAGCTAGGTGTTGCACGAAGGCCGAGAAATATGGTGATAGCGTGACTGTGTGAGGTGGGCTTGTACGTAGTATGATGTAGGCATAGGGCTTGCCGTGTTTCCTACTCCTGTGGTCTAAATGTGGAGAAGATTTGGTCGAGTTCTTCATCCTTTTGCTGACACATGGGACATCCAGCTTCCAGGTCTTGTCATGCAAGAAAATGGAGTGGTAGTTGAAGCCACGTGATGTGCATCTTGGGTTAAACTGTAAATAGAATCTTACTACTCTTGAGTAACTCCAAAAGCGGCCACCGAAGATCTTTATTGGATTTGTTTTTCATCACTAGCACGTCGAGGTGAAAGATGTGCAGGTTCAGTGGGTCCTCTTGCGTTTTCACTGACATGTGGGACCGCATGTGAGCAAACAAATGATGGGCTCCGCACGTCTGCTGGCTGGTTGATAAGAGAGATGGAGGAGGGATGAGCACGGACTCTAGGAAATTTTTTCTACGTAACCAACACCTCGATATATGCTCGATATAGTGGGGTGGCATGGGCCATAACTAGCATTCATGTCTAGTAGTACGACACACGCCACCCACACGAGTCCCATCTGACACCAATTTTCTCGGAGTCCATGCTACAACCATCTCAGCCATCTCTTCTTCCTCCTGTTTTCTCATCCATCGCGCGGTGGTCGGGGTGGGGGTTTGCCGATAGTCGGTTTGCTCAACTACAGTCCCACTTGTAAGTGAAAATGCAACACAACACGCATTCCCCTTTGAGCGGCGTGCCGGACCAACCGTGTGGGCGTGCGACGCGAACATGGCAGGCTTTTCGTTTTGAACTTGTAACTTGTAAATTTGGTTCTGCTCCATGGCGCGACCGATAGATATAGAAATAATGATTTTCCCTAGAGTAATGAGAAGTTTGGTTCTGGCGCGGTTCATGCATGGAGTACGTATGAAAATATGAAGTTGATGCGAAAGGTAAGATAATTACCAGTAGTACCATATACTACTACATGGATTTGATAGAAAGATAAAGATATGTACGGATCCATCAATGAGATCCTCACGCCCTAGTGTGTCGGGTCACCAATCGACGTCTGAGGAGCAGCGGCGTTGGCGGTGAGCTCAACGTGCTTCTGAACAATGTCGTACAAGGTTGCCCTGTGGTCCAAGAAGTCCAGTGACCTATCGTCCTCCTCTTGCACATAGTAGTCCTTGTGGACGATTTGCGCATAGACGTGGGTGATTATGTCGACGGTGTCTTGCTGCGCCAGGCGCTGTGCGGCGAGCGCGACCTCAAGGTGGTCATTCTCCAGCGCGACGGCGGGTAGTCGCAGGGCCACCAGTGCGTCGAAGAGGTTGTCACCATAGAGGCCATTGAGGGTGGCGGGCATCGCAGAGCCTGGGTGCGTGGGCTGGAGGCGTATGTCAAGGTCGCCCGCGAGCTTCTTAATGACAGTGAACTTGTCGAGGAAGCCGACGAGGACCTTGTCGAACAAGGAGACAAAGCTATCGTCAAAGCGGCCTCAAGCACGACCTGGAGAAGTTCCTCGATGCCGGGCCGCAGGCCCGCGTCGTGGACCATCTGGCACAACCGCTCGCGCTCATCGCCTCCATGGGTCTAGCTTCTAGTCAACTGATCTTGCGACGTGAGTGTTGGCCATCTACTCCTCGGCCCTATACTACACCTACCTTTGGCTGTATGACAGGTGGGCCAGCCACCAGTTGGGCCCACCTATCATACAACCAAAGGCAGGTGCAGTAAGTAAATGAAGCCGCGTCCCTGTGGGATTGAGCTCCGGTGTCTTAACTGCACCTGCCTTTGGCTGTATGATAGGTGGTCCAGCCACCTGTTGAGACCACATGTCATACAGCCAAAGGCAGTTGCAATATGTCAATGAAGTTGCGTCCCCCTCCATGCCGGTGCAGTATAGTCATCTCACCGGGCCTCTAGTTGGGGCCAAACGAGATAACTTTGATGTTTACTGGTTTATTGGTCCCCTTTGCATTTTGCGCCAAGTTTTGACCTTTGATTTAACTAATAAATTGTTAATGCATGTAACCAAAAATGTTGTGCTAAGGCTAGTCACAGTGGGAGTAACTTAGCAAGTAACATACCGCAGTCCAAGACAAGTTTGCTTATGTGGCATGTATTTAATGAGGAGAGATGTGTTTAGAGTAACATAATATGTTACTGTAACATAGCGTTTCCCAAGAAAAGATGAGTCTACAAGCTAATAAATGTAGCCACCTATGACACTACTACTATGTTACTTTGCACTATGAAGGTAGTAACTTAGACTAGTTTCATATGCATGACACTAGTATAAGTTTATTGCACGTAATGTTATTAATTAGCAAAAAGACATTAAGTTCTCTCGCCTTCCCCTTCATCTTGGTCACGGTGCACAACCTAAGAGCATGTTAATAGTATAGCCAGCTGTTGGCTATATGATGTTGCCATGTCATATAGAGCCATCACTTGTAGCCACTCATACAATAAGGTTAGCTATAAGGCTGGCTATAAGAGTACTACTTTTTCTCATCTTCTCTCTCCCTTTCTTCATATTTATTGTATCTTCCTAGGAATCCGTATATACCTAGGCTCTTGCATGAGAGCCCACTCCTCTTTTTCACTTGCTCTAAGATGACTTATACACCTAGACGGAGGGAGTAGTCTCAAGTCATTGGATGCATATGCACGCCACATCTCGTATTGGGTGATTTCTTTTTTCGCGGAAAAAAGGGTATGAGGTGGGTAGTTAATGCACCGCTCCTAAAAGTTTTGGGATTACTATTTGGTTTTCGTAACGTGACTAATGCACCAGTACGAAGGGAGTACAATAGTAGTCTTTGATTGCAATTTTTTGTTGGTAGCTTACCAAGCTGAGCGCTCGGTGAGTACAATAGTAGTTTGATTGATGAGACTTCATATTTGAGTCTGACGCCCCGAGACCGATGCGCCAGGTGTCTTCCAGTTATTCGTCGGTGTTGCCATGTCTTTTGCTTGCGTGTTGCATTTCATCATGTCATCATGTGCATTGCATCATCATGTTTTCAAAACTTGCATCCGTCCAGGTTCCCCCAGTTCTGTTCGTTGTCCGTTCTGAGCCCAGACACACTTGCACGCGCCCGAGGCACGCCCGAAATATTATTTCATAAGTGGCATAAAAATGTTCTCGGAATGGGATGAAAGTTGGCGTGTGTTCTTATTATAGTGTAGATAGACCGCCTGTCAATTTTCGTCGCATTCGGAGCTCGTTTGTTAGTCCAACCGTTAAACATATAGCGGCATTATAGCCGGTCATATGTCGGACGTTTTCGGTCTCCGAAAACCTTGCCGGGCTGCACTTCTCTTCTCTCTTCTCAGTTCATGGCCCTCTACACCCACAACTAGCTGTCTAACCCCCCCTCCGATCGGAACCACCAGATCGCGATCGGACGCTTCGAAACGCTCCATAAAACCCCCTAACTCTAGCAAACCTGCTATATAAACACCCCTCCTTCCTAATTTGGACAACCCTAGTCTAAACCTACCCTAGACCGCTTTCTCCTCAGATCCACCGCATCCAGCCGCAGCCAACCCCCTCCTCTTCGATATCCGGCGCCGCCCAGCCGCACCATGCCACTTGGCGCCACCGCCCCCGCGCCCCGGACCAATCCGGGCGCGCCACATCGCCACCCCACGCCCGCCAACCACTCCCACGCCGCCACCTCGCGCCCCCGCCCCCGCTCCCACCACCGCGCGCCCGCCCAGGCCCGG
>NC_041388.1:479372101-479410318 GCF_002162155.2 Triticum dicoccoides
GAGGCCCGCCAAGCCCGTCGGGGCCCGTCCCCGAGCCCGCGCGCCATCGCCTGCGGCTCCCGCTACTCCGCCGCCGTGGTGCACCGCGCCGGAGCGCCGCCTCCCGTCGACTTCGACTCGCCGCCTTCGCGCCGCCGCCCGCCGTACCCTGCCTTCCCCCATCGTTGCTAGCCCTGCGCCGTGCCGCCCGCTGTAGAAGCTCGCTGGCATCGGCCGTCGTGAGGGTCACGCCGCCCGTGCTCGTCGTCTCCGCCTCGATCCGGCCTGGAATCGGCCCCGGCAACCTCCCTCGTTCCGGATCCAGGTTGTCCCCGCCGCATTGACCCACCTCCGACGCCCTTTGCTCGGCCCCGCCGCCACCTGCTCGCCGGAGCGCCAGAGTCGCCACCACCTCGCTCGATCGGGAGGTCCCCGATCCGCACCTGCGGCCGTTGACCATCGCATGGGCCGCATCCAGTGAGCCGACCCAGGAACCGCATCCAGCAGGCCTGCCTCCTCTTCTCCGAACGGGCCGAGGCCCATGGGTGAGCTGCCTTCACCAGCGCCTGTTTCTTTTGGGCCAGCCAGATCCGGCCCGTAGTTATTATTTTTTCTACTGCTGCGAATTTGCTATTTAATTCAGTAAAACAGTTTTACAGTTTAGCCCCTAAGCTTCATGTATATCATATCTCACAAACCGCGCATCGGAATTAAACAAACTTAATATGAAATATGCTTAGAATTATGTATAGTTTCATAATATGCAACTTTCAACCATGATAAAAGTGTTTAAAATGATGTTTGTGTTTATTTTGCCATATTGCCATGCTAAAATGCTTTATTTCATAACTTAATAACCGTAGCTCCAAATTTAATAAACTTTATATGTAAATGGGGTAGAAAAATGCCTAGTTTAACATGGTGCACTCATCTTGCATGTTTAACAACTCTAAAATATGGTTTAGGGAAGAACAGTACCAAAACCTAAAATATGCACATGAGGAGTTTCCGGACTTGTTGTTTGTTGTTCCGGCCTCATTTAAACTTGCCTAGATAGGTAGTTGTCATTTGCTCCACCTCTTGCCATGCTAATCAACATTTAATTTTTGTTGAGTACATAAACGATATCGAACTAAATAACTTGAATGTGGTGTTTCTTCAATATGCAACGGAGTTGCATATTGATCTCCACTTAATTTGTAGGTTTGTTTGTGCTTTTTGCCATGCCATGCCTCATTAAACCGGACATGCATCATATTTTGTTGTGCATCATGCCATGATTATGTGATGGTTGTTTACCATGTTGTTTGCTTCTTTCTGGTGTTGCTTCTTCGGGTTAGTTCCGATAACGTCGCATTTGTGAGGATCCGTTCGACTACGTCTGTTTGTCTTCTTCATGGAATCGTTCTTCTTCCTCGCGGGATCTCAGGCAAGACGACCACACCCTCAAAATCACTTCTATCTTTGCTTGCTAGTTGTTCGCTCTATTGCTATGTCGCGCTACCTACCACTTGCTATATCATGCCTCCCATATTGCCATGTCAAGCCTCTAACCCACCTTTCCTAGCAAACCGTTGTTTGGCTATGTTACCGCTTTGCTCAGCCCCTCTTATAGCGTTGCTAGTTGCAGGTGAAGATTAAGTTTGTTCCATGTTGGAACATGGTTATTGTTGGGATATCACAATATCTCTTATTTAATTAATGCATCTACATACTTGGTAAAGGGTGGAAGGCTCGGCCTTATGCCTGGTGTTTTGTTCCACTCTTGCCGCCCTAGTTTCCGTCATACGGGTGTTATGTTCCTTGATTTTGTGTTCCTTACACGGTTGGGTGTTATGGGGACCCCTTGAAAGTTCGCTTTGAATAAAACTCCTCCAGCAAGGCCCAACCTTGGTTTTACCATTTGCCTCACCACCACCTACTTTTACCTTGGGAGTCGCGCTCCCGAGGGTCATCTTTATTTTAACCCCCCCGGGCCAGTGCTTGTCTAAGTGTTGGTCCGAACCTCTCAGCCGCCGGTGGCCACCAGGGGAAACTCTGGGTTAGCCTACCGGAATCTTGGAAAATCCGGTGTTGCCCTGAGAACAAGATATGTGCAGCTCCTATCGGGATGTCGGTGCATCGGGCGGTCTTGCTGGTCTTGTTTGACCATTGTCAAAATGTCTTGTAACTGGGATTCCAAGACCGATCAAGTCTTCCCGGGAGAAGGAATATCCTTCGTTGACCGTGAGAGCTTGTGATGGGCTAAGTTGGGACACCCCTGCAGGGTTTGAACGTTTGAAAGCCGTGCCCACAGTTATGGGCAGATGGGAATTTGTTAATGTCCAGTTGTAGAGAACTTGAAACTTAACTTAATTAAAATGCATCAACCGCGTGTGTAGCCGTGATGCTCTCTTTCCGCGGAGTCCGGGAAGTGAACACAGTTCTTGTGTTATGTTTGAACGTAAGTAGTTTCAGGATCACTTCTTGATCACTTCTAGCTTCTCGACCATTGCTTTGCTTCTCTTCTCGCTCTTATTTGCGTAAGTTAGCCACCATATATGCTAGTGCTTGCTGCAGCTCCACCTCATTTTCCCTTTTCTACCCATAAACTTAAATAGTCTTGATCTCACGGGTGTGAGATTGCTGAGTCCTCGTGACTCACAGATACTTCCAAATAGTTGCAGGTGCCGATGATACCAGTACAAATGACGCAACCCAGCTCAAGTGGGAGCTCGATGAAGATCTTGATCGTTGTTTTGTTTCGTTTCCTACTGATCAGTAGTGGAGCCTAGTTGGGACGATCGGGGATCTAGCATTTGGGGTTGTCTTCTTTTACTTTGGTTCCGTAGTCGGACCTTGATTGTATTCTGGATGATGTATGTTTAACTTGTATTTGTGTGAAGTGGCCATTGTAAGCCAACTCTTTATCCCTTTCGTATTCAGTACATCGGATTGTGTGAAGATTACCCCTCTTGCGACAAACCTACCATGCGGCTGTGCCTCTAAGTCGTGCCCTGACACGTGGGAGATATAGCCGCATCATGGGTGTTACATTGAGCCATCTACCGGAAGGAATAAAACAATACACCATGTATTTATTTATAGAGGGAGTAGTACATTTTTTGTGACATGCATTACTAGATATTGCTAGTCAAATACTAAATCCAGATGGACGTGGTAGTACTACTAAATCCAGACGGTGGTGCTAGTACTACTAGTAGTATTACCAATGTAGTAGTATTGTACTACCTATTGGTCAAATTATTACGTGCTGCTCCTCATAGTGAAGTGACAAGACCCTGCGCGAGAGATGACACCTGAGTGTAGGCGCTGTGTTCGGCAAACCATAGTCAGCCTCACCGTCTGCAGTCACTATCATCATGGCTGTAGAGCTAGCCTACTTATAACTAGCCGTGTTCGACATAATTTCCCGTGCGTAGATGCCCATGCATTGCACGAAACAACAAGATTGGGGGTGGACGGCGCCGGCATCGGCCATCGCGCCAGATTTTTCCATGGACTTCTAGATGTGGTGGGGAGGAGATAAGGCTGATTGTGAGAGACAAGGAGTTGTTTGTAAATAGGGAACAAGTGTGGGAATCTTTTTGCAAAACCGCAAAAGTTTGGTTTGTATGCGTCAGATCTAGATCTGATGGCTATTGGTGAAAGATGGTAGGCACAACATCATCACCAACTTAGGACCTCTTTGATTCGCAGGATTTTGAAAACGTAGGAATATGACACAGCAATATTACAAGTTTCAAACTGATATTACAAATGTTAGGAGTAATGCTGCACCTACGAAGAGGGAATTACTAGGAAGTTTTCTGTAAGAACTTTCGTTACTTTAGGCGGATGCAGCATTATTGTACAAACTAAAATCCACCGCCCTGACAAGTCACTAATGGGAAAATAAATTTTCGAGTCTCTGGCCACTTGATGTTTCAAAAACAAATTCAGCTTCTGTGGAGACTTTGTCATTTAGGCTTAGACGCTTGTGGTGATCAGCACGCCATTCATTGTAGCGCCAGAGAACGCCAAACCTCATTACCTTGAGCACACTTGCCTCTAGAGCAAAGAACCTGGCCAATTTAATCTCATATGTGCTGCCTCGGTAGTCGATCAAATCAATTTCTGTAATATGGAGATCAAGGCATTCAATGAGATTGTTATAGTGCAGCACATTTTTCACTTTCAGGTCTTTTTTTATCTGCAAAAGAAGAGAACATATTAGAGCAGCTGGCTGTATAAGATTTTCGTGTCATCAAGAGGTACCAATATCATTCGCTCATACGATAGGGTTGGTTGGCTAGTGATATTCTCTCTCTCTCTCTCTCTCTCTCTCTCTCTCTCTCTTTCCTCTCATTTACATAGGAGCACGTGAAGAGCTTGGGCATTTGTTGCCTTCAACTATGTGACAGATGGCATATTTCTCAAAAGTATGGCACATAATACGCATCGATGTCAAATGAACAGATTTCGCACCGCTCTTGCGATGTGAGAGAGTTGGCACCGTTGTGCACACAGACCCACATGTATAAACAAATCAATCAACCCAACTACACCATCCTCTCACTCTCCCAAACAAGTGTTTTTTTATTGCCTCAGTCCTCTCCCTCTCCCACGCAAATGTTTTTTCAATGCGTGAGTTAATTTGGCACCGGAGCAAAGTAGGTGATCCAGATTGGGGAACCAGGTGAGCAATGGAGGGGCATCAATGCCAAATGCATCACAAGTGAATTTGGCACGTGTTTTGGCCTACATAGTGGAGGGCCGTTATTGCCCACTTTTGTGTTACCTCATATTTAGTGTAAAATTTTGACCATAGATGACAATGCATGTCACCAAAAATTATACCATTTGAAATTATGTTCAAATACGAATCCAATGATATAATTTTTAGTGACATGCATTAACATTTTGTCAGTTAAATCTATGGTCAAATTTTGATACTACAAAATAGGAAGAGTAAACCAGGACGGAGGTAGTACTTGCTCTTAGGGTAACCATAGAGTTACTAGTCTAAGTTACTTTCCACTATGACTAGCCTAGGCTACTATAGTAGTACAACAACAAAAATGATGCAGGTGATCATGTGAGAAAAAAATACTAAAAACATTTCTTTCGGTGCGGTGCTTAGATGCAATTTTGAACACTACACTTGTTGAAAAAATTGAGCTATGTTGTGATTATGTTACTAATGTGAAAGAAGTTTCACCTCAATGAGTAGCTTCTCCGTGCACAGAAAGCATGTAAGGAATCCAACAACTTGATCCAGATTGGGGGCGATAGATTTTATTGCCAAGATCTACATTGTGCGCACAGACTGGGTCAAGCTTGTGGGAATCATTTTCTGGATGACAGTCGTAAATACATCAAGAAGAAATTTAAAAATGTGAGTTTCAAGAAGACGGAGAAGAAGATGAGTGTTGTACCTGAACGATTACAGATCCAATAAAGATCTCAGAGAATTTCGCAGACGAGTACACCAACACTATCAATTTTGGCGCGTCAGTGACCCTGATTTTTGTTGGACCTTCTAGATCAGATACAAGCAATCTCTCAAGGTAGGGCGCATTCTCAATGACCATAACGTGGAACAGTTGGAGTGATATGTTCCCAATTTATGTCTTGTTGTGGGGCCAGCAAAACACATAAATCCATCGAAGATTCATCGAGGCGACGTGGAGGCTAATGAACCCATGGATCTTCTCAAGATGAAGGTACTCGAGCGCAGTATAGCTGTGAAGCAGGTGCTCCATAGCCTTCTTTGAGATGCCAACATCGAAGAGGTCAAGATGCTTGAGTTGAGGGAGAAGAAGGGTGGGCACGACATTAATCTGGGGAAGATAGCAGGAGCTGAAGCTGGCGCGGCGCAACATTGGCGTGAGGCGGAGCGCGGACGGCGGCATATAGCGACATCGTCTAGATTCAAAGTTGATCTCCTCGAGCTGATCTAGGGCGGGGGATAAGAACCACTCGTCGAACTTGGCTTGGACTTTGCAGTTGGTACTAAACATGCGGATGTCAAGGCGTCTGGCTGGCCCAGGGTGTGATGAAAGGATCTTGGAGACTACGGCCATGCGTTTGCAATCCCCGTCGCAGAGGTAGCTATCGACGGTGAGGTTGAGGGGGACACGACGCCAGAGGGGACGCCACCGCCGGGAGAGCAGGGCGGTCTACACGACAGATTTTGTGGGGAGGCCGATGATGACGAGCAGCATGTCGTCGGGGAGGCTGCTGATGAAGTCCAGGCTCGCCGGATGCGGTTTTGGCTCGAGCCGCCTCCGCTTGTTGGCTGCCTCGTCGTCCATCTCAGCCAGCGGCGACGACAGTGTACATGTGTGCTGGTGTGTGTTCTGTGCTGGCCTGCTGGGTGTGCGCGAGTGCGTCCTTCTATGCATGCCGCCGTGCACTGGTGAATTGTGCACGAGTGTGTCCTTCGCGCGGAAGAAGTGTGCCCTCAATTTACTAGCGTGCAGGGTGCTACCCCGAGTGGTTTCAACTTTGTTTACTTCATCGTGTGTCAGATGGGCCTCCAGTTTACTTATTTTCACCCACTGCCACATGGGCCAGCACACAAAGATAGAGAACACGAGCTGACAAGGCAGCATGTGGACTGGTTGACCGGTTAACTAAACAATATACGAAGTTATACACTAACACAGTGACCATATAATCCATCGGTATAGAGAGTTCGAGTGAGAGGGGAGGCCCATGAGAGATAGCAGAGAGAGAAAGAGCTACTCCCTCCGTTCGATAATGTAGTGCCAACATTTTTTTAAAGACAAACTTTTGAAACTTTGACCAAGTTTATAAATAAATTACTTATATCTACAATACCAAAGATAAATGATAGTATGAAGTAAGTACATATTGTGATGAATCTAATGATCGTTCCAGATGTAAATGTTTTTCTCCACATATACCTCGTCAAACTTTTCTGAGGTTTGACTTTTCAAAACATCCATATTCTTATGGACGTGAGAGAGTACCTAACTAGAGAGAGTGTGTGTGAAATAGAAAGAGTGACTGAAAAAAGTGTGTGTGCGTGTGTGAAAGAGACATGGGCAACACACGATAAAAGTAGAGAAAAAGTGTGTGTGTCTTATGCAAACATATCACACATGCATCTTCGACAGCGGAAGCAAGGTGAGGAGATAGTGTGTGGTTGTTTGCAACCGAGATAGAAAGACCCCTAGCACGTGGCCAAGAGGGGTCTGACAAACAAGGGAGAGAGGTCGAGAGAGACGTACGGAGAAAGTGTAGACATGGGGAGGAGAGAGTGTATGTTTGTCATAGAGAGATCCCCTGGAGATAGTGATGGGACTACATGGGTGGGAGAGTGAGTGACAAGGTGTGTGCATGATAGAAGATACCCTGAGATATATCGAGATAGACGTATGGATGGAAGGTGACAATATGTGTGTTCCTAATGGCTAGTGAGAGATAATCATACTTAGGGGGGAGTGCGTGCGCCTATGATGGAGTGAGGGATTATGGTACTTAGGGGGGTGCGTGTAACATAGAGAGAGAACAAGGGCGGAGAGTGTTAGATGGGTCTATGTAGCGCGAGCGAGACATGTGTATGTGTGAACCAGGGAGATATAAAGTTTGAGAGAGATAGAGGAGCCCCGATAAGGCTTAGTGGTGCATCAGATAGCTGAGAGGGGGAAAGACATATTCCATCCGCTCGATAATGCAGTGCATATAAATTTTTTAGAAGTCGAACTTTGGAAACTTTGATGTAACATCCCAAATTTTCAATTTGGAATGTTATACACTAGATCTTCATGCATATCATATTTACTTGCATTTTGGTTGATCCTAGAAATTTCACGCAACTCAAGGACCCTCGGAGAGAGTTGGAGATTTCGTTATTTTCATATTTGAGAGTTTTCTCGAATTTTGAAAAGAGGATCATTTGATTTATTTTATTTATCTTCAATAATTTTCCGGTGTCAAAAAATATGAGAGAGGGAATAATATGACTTTCCCAAAATATAGGAAAAATGAAGATTTAATAAATAGATCACCTTTTGTTTGCCGGGGTTTATTTGCATTTTATTTGGATAGGGAAAAATGCGCGTTTTTGAAAATTGCATTTTAGGTCTGGAGAAAAGTTCATTTTGTTCGGCTCATTTTTAGGAGTCAGGGAAAATTTACTTTAGATTTCTCGGAGTTCGTTTAGATCTCTTTTTGTATTTTTTTCTCTCCGCGCGGAAACTATTTATAAAAAAAACTAGACCAAGGCCGGCCAGGCCAAGGCCCAGCCGGGCCGAAGGCCATCGCGCCCCAGGCCACCGCGCGCCTAGCGCCAGGCGCCAGGGAGCCGGCGCCGCCGCCTCTTGCTCTACGAATCCTTTTAGGATTCTAGGGTAGCCCTTGCCCCTTTTTCCTTTGTTTCGTTATTCCTAGTCCTACTCCGTTTATTCTTTCCTATTCCTAGTCTAATTCCTTGCCCTCTACCCCAAGTAAACCCCTCCCCTCCCCAATATAAATACCCAAGCACCCCCCTTTAAACATCAAATCAAAGCCCCTCTCCTCCACACCGCACCTTGCCACCCCACGCCGCGCCGCCGCACCACCCCACGCCGCACCGCCGCACCACCCCACACCCGCGCCGCCGCCCCACGCCCACGCCGCCAGAGCCCCTCACCGGAGACCTCGCCGAGGTTGCCCCGCGTCTCTTTTTCTCGGATCGTTTTCTTCTAATCGTTCTGATTCTTTTCTTCTCTAAACCGTTCCGGTTTTCTAGATCGGTTTTTCGTTCGGTTTTTCTTCTCCGAAACCCTAGATCGGATTCGTTTTCTTCTCCGATTTAGTTGTCTTTGGACCGTTCGCCGGACCGTTCGTCCTAACGAACGTGATCACCGGATTTTTTCTAGGTTAACGACGTCCGTTCGTTTAACCGTTCTTCTTTTTCTTTTCGTCGGATTTATTCCGCGATCGCGATATTAGATCCGATCTTCTTTCTAGTCTTTCTTTTCGCTCGTTTATCGGAATCAGGTGATTCAAGCGCCTGGAGTTTCGTCCCGAAACCGCCGTTCCGTCTAATCAACTTGAACAAGCTTTTGCCCCGGTAAAATTTGACCTAGTTTCAACTTGCTAGAACCGAGTTGTTTTCTTCCGCCGTTTGCTTTCCGTTTCTTTGTTCGGTTTGTTCTTTCTTTGCAACCGGAGTTCTTAAATTGAACTTTCTGGTTCATTCTCTTGTTCGAGTTTTACCCGGATTGCGCCGCTTGTTACTTCGAAACCCTAGGACTCGCGAATCATCAGCAAGGCAAGTAACACTTTGATCATACCTTTCCTACAACCCAGTTTTATTACATTAGATCAAATCCTCTCATATTGCATGATTAGGATCTAATTAAATTGTGGGATGGGAAGTAGATGAGGTAGTACCTATTACCTGTATTACTATGAAACCTTTGGGAGTTACTTCTACGTTTGCTTATTATGCCATGCTATGCTAGTAGACGTGGATTGGGTGAGTGATATCCATGACAGATGTGAGTTGATAATTTTAATGGTTTATCTAAGGTGGCAACTTAAACACACATCTGGGTGGATTGAGGCACCTGATGTCTATCAGGACTTGCCTGTTTTTTTTCGGACCGCCACCCAGGCTCAAAGGGATCATAAGATCTTTCATGCTAGAAACTTTCATGTGCAGCCACATGCCATTATGGGCTCTGGCATAGTTGACTAAGTTGTGCGAACTCTTACGTGGTGGACTAGCAGATGTAGGGGTTATAGGTGGTACGGTCTACCCCACATGTAAGGTGCTAGCGCTTCTGAAAGACTGTGTCTCGGTCATCCGCTTCTCAAACACCATGTAGTGCGAGAAATCCAACGGAGGCGATCGAGTCTTGTGGGAAAAGTGCGCAAACCTCTGCAGAGTGTACAAACTAATCATGATTAGCCGTGTCCCCGGTTATGGACAAACTTGAGTATCTAGTACTTGAATATCGAGTGAATCTCAACATGTTACCTCTAATTAATGTTGTTGGGTTTAATTATTTTTAATTGGGATTGAGAATGCTGTCAACCATTCTCAATGTTTCACAACCACCATGATAGTTAAATAAACTTATTCCTTTGCAGTAGGGAAAAACTGGCTTTACGCAAAAACTGTAACCATAGAGCTTTCCACCAGCCATATATGCATATAGTATAGCTATTTCATTCCATTACTCCCTATGTGTTACTTTGCCAACATATTCCATGTGCTGACCCGTTTTCGGGCTGCAACGTTAATGTTGCAGACTTTTCAGATGACGATTGAGGTGTTTTTAGGTCGTGGCCCTATACTCAGTGATGTCGTTGGAGTTGATGGTCCCATTTATCTTCCGAGTCTTCCGCTGTTATCGATATTAGATGGCCTTCAGCCATATTTATTGTAATAAGTTCTTTTTCAGCCATCGATGTAATAAGTGTGTGATTGCAACTCTGCTATAAAACCTCGATGTACTGTGTGGTGTCAGCATTACTGATCCAGGGATGACACCGTAGCACAGTAGACGTGATCCATTCGGGTCAGGTCGCTACAGAGATGGTATCAGAGCACACGCTGACTGTAGGACACGACCACTAAGTTAAAGCCATAGATTACCATTCTCTTCTCATTTTCTACTCCTCATCTTTTCTACTCTATTAGGATGAAGGACGTGAAGATTAAGTACGCTCAACCGGATGAAGGCGCACCTTTTAGACTTCCTTCAAGCGAAATCCAGAAGTCACCAAGTACCTAAACATTGGATTACCAAGCTTCACGGGAACCTTCAACGCCACTCTGCCTGAAGAGGAGCGCTGGAAGATTCAAGCTCACGTTCCGGGAAGGACATTCGCGCCAATCACGAAACCCATAGATAGTGTTTTCAATGCACCAACCTGGAGTCTGGGAAGGAGCATGGCCGCTCATATCACCATAGGACGCATTGGAGAAGTTTACCAAGAAGACCTCAAGGACACTATCTACCAGATTTGCGGACGCCGGGATGAACAATGGGAGTTAGTCAGCACCAAGAAGGATAGATCCATTGCATCTTTCATCCAGGAGTTAAACCAGCACATTCGAGGCCACGAGAACCAGATGTGCAATGATATGATAGAGTTGAAGAATGCAAAGGCAAGGATCATCGAGCTAAAAGGAGAACTGAAGTCTACACGCAAGGACTACATGGACGAGATCGTAGCTCTAGCGAGGCACAATTGCGATCTGAAGCAGGAGATTGAAGAACTCAAGAGGAAGTTAGCAACCAAGGAAGAAGACGAGTACGTCGCATGTCCGAACAACTACATCATCATCGACGACACCGATTCGGATCCAAGTGAACCCGACTTTGAAGACGAAGCTGGAGCAGATATCATGGAGTCTTCCACCGGTTCAAATTTCTAGATGACCACCAGATAGTAGTAGTATTCCCCCATGTAAACACAATATAGTCGAGCACTTTTGCGATAGATAGACCGTTTGTAAGCCCTTGTTTGATTGATTGAAGTGATTTTGTGTGCATTTGCTCATGTGCATATGGGTAGTGTTTTCCCTTTAGACCCCCTCTATTCTTATATCTCGTCTTTTCTAAACCCTCAGATGCCTCCGAGACGTGACAATGGATTTCCACCGGAGCTCACTCAGTTGATCCAGCAGCAGAATCAATTGATGCAGATGTTAGTCCAGAACCAGCAGAACAACAACAACCCACCACCACCACCACCTGTTGACCACTTAGCCCGTTTTCTTAGTCTGAATCCGCCGGTGTTTTCCAGTAGCACCGAGCCGATAGTAGCAGACGACTGGCTCCGCAAGATAGGAAGGGAGTTGACCACTGCAGGATGCACGGATGGTGAGAAAGTGAAGTTTGCCGCTCACCAACTTGACGGACCCGCGGCAGCATGGTGGGAGAATTTCACAGCCACTTACCCAGTTGACACTATCACATGGGATCAGTTTCAGCAAGCTTTCCGCACTGCCCATGTTTCAGCAGGAGCTATGGCCATAAAGAAGCGTGAGTTTCGCAACTTACGCCAAGGAGGAAGGACAGTTGGCCAGTATGTGGAGGAGTTTAGTAAGTTAGCACGTTATGCCCCAGATGACGTTGCTACGGATGCAGCTAAGCAGGAGAAGTTTCTGGAAGGACTGAATGATGAACTAAGCATGCAGTTGATGGTAGTGAGTTTCAACAACTACCAGGAGTTGGTAGATCGTGCCATCATGATTGAAGGGAAGCAACAGCAGATTGAGAACCGTAAGAGGAAGTATGGACAAGGGAAGTATAACTCTGGATCCCAGCAGAAGCCCCGTTTTACCCCTAAACCGGATTTAAGTTTCAGCACACCCATGGTGGAGGTAGCTCGCACAACCATAATGGCCACAAGAATGGTAATGGGAATGGAGGAAGCAACGGCCAGAATCGAACCACCCCATCGACCCAACCAAGAGAGACCTGAGTCAAGTCACATGTTTCAAGTGTTCGAAGACCGGACATTATGCTAATGAATGTCCCGAAGGTCAGAATGGAAATGGCAATGGAAGCTCTGGGAAGAAGCCAAACCCTTTTAATAGGGGACAAGTGAACCACGTTAATGTGGAGGAGATTGAAGATCAAATCGATGCAGTAATCGGTAAGTTTTTGGTTAAGTCAATTACCGCACTCGTTCTTTTCGATACTGGTGCATCGCATTCATACATATCAAGGGGATTTGTGGAAAAGTATAGCCTGCCCACTAGGATTCTTAAAACACCTATGTTAGTAAGCTCGCCAGGAGCAGAATACATGGCCAGACAAGGATGTTTTCAAATGCCATTGAGTATAGGAAGGCATGTTTTTCCAACGGACTTAATTATTCTGGAGTCCCAAGGATTGAATGTGATTCTTGGTATGGATTGGCTGTCGATGTATGGAGGAAACATCGATTGCGCCAGTAAGACAATTTTGCTTACCACACCAGAAGGAAGAAGGATCAAGTATGTATCCCGGCATGTGCCAAACAGGACACAAGTGAATTGCCTAACAGCAGTTGTGCAGGAGGAAGCACCAGTGGTAAAGGATTTTCCTGATGTATTTCGTGAGGAATTACCAGGCATGCCACCGGATAGAGACATTGAGTTTTTGATTGAGTTATTGCCAGGTACAGGCCCCATATCGAAGCGACCATATAGGATGCCAGCAAAGGATTTGGTGGAAATTAAGAATCAGATTAAGGAGTTATTGGATAAAGGTTACATTCGCCCAAGTTCTTCGCCTTGGGGAGCACCCGTACTTCTAGTGGAAAAGAAGGATGGATCATTAAGGATGGTTGTAGATTATCGGGGATTGAATGAAGTAACCATCAAGAATAAGTACCCACTGCCAATGATCAATGATCTATTTGATCGGTTGCAAGGAGCTAAAGTGTTTTCCAAGATCGATTTGCGATCAGGGTACCATCAATTGAAGATTCGAGAGCAGGACATACCTAAGACAGCATTCACCACAAGATATGGACTATATGAGTATACCGTTATGTCATTTGGATTGACTAACGCGCCTGCCTATTTCATGAACCTGATGAACAAAGTGTTTATGGAGTTTTTGGATAAGTTCGTCATAGTGTTCATTGATGACATCCTAGTTTATTCAAAGAATGAAGAGGAGCATAAGGAACATTTGCGTTTGGTTTTGGAGAAACTAAGGGAACATCAGTTATACGCCAAATTCATCAAATGAGAGTTTTGGTTGAAGGAAGTTGGATTCCTCGGACACGTTATATCCGGAGAAGGTATAGCAGTTGACCCCACTAAGGTTGAGACCGTAACCAAATGGGAAGCACCAACAACAGTTGGAGAGATCTGGAGTTTTCTTGGACTCGCAGGATACTACCGGAGATTCATTGAGAACTTTTCAAAGATTGCAAAGCCTATGACTGAATTGTTGAAGAAGGATACAAAGTTCATTTGGACTGAGGAATGTGAGGCTAGTTTCCAGGAATTGAAGAAACGTTTGGTCACCTCACCAGTATTGATTTTGCCAGATCAGACCAAGGATTATGAGGTGTATTGTGACGCTTCACGTCGAGGACCTGGAGCAGTGCTTATGCGGGAAGGAAGAGTTGTTTCGTATGCTTCATGGCAACTGAAGCCACATGAGTTGAATTATGCCACGCATGATTTGGAGTTAGCAGCCGTAGTGCATGCATTGAAAACGTGGAGACATTTCCTCATTGGAAATCATTGTGAGGTGTACACGGATCACAAGAGTTTGAAGTACATTTTCACGCAGAAGGAGTTGAACCTCCGACAAAGGAGATGGTTGGAGCTCATCAAGGATTATGACATGAGATTGCATTACCATCCCGGAAAGGCTAATGTAGTAGCTGACGCATTGAGCCGTAAGAGCCATGTCAATACCCTAGTGACGGGAGAAGTACCAAAGGAGTTAGCAGAAAACCTTCGGAACTATTTCCAAACATATCCGAGAGGCTATGTAGCAGCATTGGAGATTCAGTCAACATTGATGGATAAGATCAGAGAAGCTCAGAAATCTGACAAAGAGATTGCTGCTATAAAGGAGAAACTTAGCAAAGGAAAAGCTAAGGGATTTCATGAGGATGAGCACGATACCTTATGGTTTGAGGACCGTGTTTATGTGCCCAATGACCCGGAGATCAGGAAGTTGATTTTGCAAGAGGCACATGATTCACCGTATTCGATTCACCCAGGGAATACCAAGATGTATTTGGATTTAAAGGAAACATTCTGGTGGACCGGAATGAAGAAGGATATTGCAGCATATGTAGCAGTTTGTGATGTATGTCAGAGAGTAAAGGTAGAGCATCAGAAGCCAGCAAGATTGTGACAGCCATTGCCGATACTCGAATGGAAGTGGGATAAGATAGGCATGGATTTTATCACAGGACTACCCAGGACGAAAGCAGGCTATGATTCGATATGGGTAGTAGTTGATCGTTTGACGAAGGTAGCACATTTCATTCCAGTTAAGACCACTTACACCAGTGCTAAGTTGGCAAAGATATACATGACTAGAATCATTTGTTTGCATGGAGTTCCGAGGAGTATCATATCAGATAACAGTTTTGTTCCATGACAACAGTAACGAAGTTGGAGACCGTCAGTTCTTTGGACCAGATTTGATTAAGGAGTCTGAACGGAAAGTTAAGTTGATTCGCGATAGGCTCAAGGTAGCCCAGTCCAGGCAGAAGAGCTACGCAGATTCAAAACGCAAGGAGACAGTTTACGAAACCGGAGACAGAGTTTATCTTCAAGTATCCCCACTTCGAGGAGTTAAGCGCTTTGGAGTGAAGGGAAAGTTAGCACCGCGTTTCGTTGGACCGTACAAGATTTTGAAACGCATGGGAGAAGTCGCGTATAAGCTGGGATTACCAGAAGGACTGTCAGGAGTTCATGATGTATTCCATGTTTCTCAGCTGAAGAGATGTCACGCCGAGATGGCGGAGGTACCGCGCAGTGCCATTAGAAGCGATTCAGTTGAAAGACGACTTAACATATGAGGAGAAGCCAGTCAAGATTCTCGAGTTTGCCAGCAGAGTTACTCGCAGCAAGGTTATCAAGTTTTGCAAAGTTCAGTGGAACCACCACTCAGAGGATGAAGCCACCTGGGAGAGAGAAGAAGATTTGCTCAAGGACCACCCTCACCTATTTTCTAGCCAACCCGAATCTCGAGGGCGAGATTCATCTTAAGGGGGGTAGGTTTGTAACATCCCAAATTTTCAATTTGGAATGTTATACACTAGATCTTCATGCATATCATATTTACTTGCATTTTGGTTGATCCTAGAAATTTCACGCAACTCAAGGACCCTCGGAGAGAGTTGGAGATTTCGTTATTTTCATATTTGAGAGTTTTCTCGAATTTTGAAAAGAGGATCATTTGATTTATTTAATTTATCTTCAATAATTTTCCGGTGTCAAAAAATATGAGAGAGGGAATAATATGACTTTCCCAAAATATAGGAAAAATGAAGATTTAATAAATAGATCACCTTTTGTTTGCCGGGGTTTATTTGCATTTTATTTGGATAGGGAAAAATGCGCGTTTTCAAAAATTGCATTTTAGGTCTGGAGAAAAGTTCATTTTGTTCGGCTCATTTTTAGGAGTCAGGGAAAATTTACTTTAGATTTTTCGGAGTTCGTTTAGATCTCTTTTTGTATTTTTTTTCTCTGCGCGCGGAAACTATTTATAAAAAAAACAAAAAACAAACAAAAAACTGGACCAAGGCCGGCCAGGCCAAGGCCCAGCCGGGCCGAAGGCCACCGTGCCCCAGGCCACCGTGCGCCTAGCGCCAGGCGCCAGGGAGCCGGCGCCGCCGCCTCTTGCTCTACGAATCCTTTTAGGATTCTAGGGTAGCCCTTGCCCCTTTTTCCTTTGTTTCGTTATTCCTAGTCCTACTCCGTTTATTCTTTCCTATTCCTAGTCTAATTCCTTGCCCTCTACCCCAAGTAAACCCCTCCCCTCCCCAATATAAATACCCAAGCACCCTCCCTTTAAACATCAAATCAAAGCCCCTCTCCTCCACACCGCACCTTGCCACCCCACGCCGCGCCGCCGCACCACCCCACGCCGCGCCGCTGCACCACCCCACACCCGCGCCGCCGCCCCACGCCCACGCCGCCGGAGCCCCTCACCGGAGACCTCGCCGAGGTTGCCCCGCGTCTCTTTTTCTCGGATCGTTTTCTTCTAATCGTTCCGATTCTTTTCTTCTCTAAACCGTTCCGGTTTTCTAGATCGGTTTTTTGTTCGGTTTTTCTTCTCCGAAACCCTAGATCGGATTCATTTTCTTCTCCGATTTAGTTGTCTTTGGACCGTTTGCCGGACCGTTCGTCCTAATGAACGTGATCACCGGATTTTTTTCTAGGTTAACGACGTCCGTTCGTTTAACCGTTCTTCTTTTTCTTTTCGTTGGATTTATTCCGCGATCGCGATATTAGATCCGATCTTCTTTCTAGTCTTTCTTTTCGCTCGTTTATCGGAATCAGGTGATTCAAGCGCCTGGAGTTTCGTCTCGAAACCGCCGTTCCGTCTAATCAACTTGAACAAGCTTTTGCCCCGGTAAAATTTGACCTAGTTTCAACTTGCTAGAACCGAGTTGTTTTCTTCCGCCGTTTGCTTTCCGTTTCTTTGTTCGGTTCGTTCTTTCTTTGCAACCGGAGTTCTTAAATTGAACTTTCAGGTTCGTTCTCTTGTTCGAGTTTTACCTGTGCATTAGATGAGTACTTATTGTATGCTTGTTGTTTGTCTGCGATAGATTACCCGGATTGCGCCGCTTGTTACTTCGAAACCCTAGGACTCGCGAATCATCAGCAAGGCAAGTAACACTTTGATCATACCTTCTCTACAACCCAGTTTTATTACATTAGATCAAATCCTCTCATATTGCATGATTAGGATCTAATTAAATTGTAGGATGGGAAGTAGATGAGGTAGTACCTATTACCTGTATTACTATGAAACCTTTGGGAGTTACTTCTACGTTTGCTTATTATGCCATGCTATGCTAGTAGACGTGGATTGGGTGAGTGATATCCATGACAGATGTGAGTTGATAATTTTAATGGTTTATCTAAGGTGGCAACTTAAACACACATCTGGGTGGATTGCGGCACCTGATGTCTATCAGGACTTGCCTGATTTTTTCGGACCGCCACCCAGGCTCAAAGGGATCATAAGATCTTTCATGCTAGAAACTTTTGTGTGCAGCCACATGCCATTATGGGCTCTGGCATAGTTGACTAAGTTGTGCGAACTCTTACGGGGTGGACTAGCAGATGTAGGGGTTATAGGTGGTACGGTCTACCCCACATGTAAGGTGCTAGCGCTTCTGAAAGACTGTGTCTCGGTCATCCGCTTCTCAAACACCATGTAGTGCGAGAAATCCAACGGAGGCGATCGAGTCTTGTGGGAAAAGTGCGCAAACCTCTGCAGAGTGTACAAACTAATCATGATTAGCCGTGTCCCCGGTTATGGACAAACTTGAGTATCTAGTACTTGAATATCGAGTGAATCTCAACATGTTACCTCTAATTAATGTTGTTGGGTTTAATTATTTTTAATTGGGATTGAGAATGCTGTCAACCATTCTCAATGTTTCACAACCACCATGATAGTTAAATAAACTTATTCCTTTGCAGTAGGGAAAAACTGGCTTTACGCAAAAACTGTAACCATAGAGCTTTCCACCAGCCATATATGCATATAGTATAGCTGTTTCATTCCATTACTCTCTATGTGTTACTTTGCCAGCATATTCCATGTGCTGACCCGTTTTCGGGCTGCAACGTTAATGTTGTAGACTTTTCAGACGACGATTGAGGTGTTTTTAGGTCGTGGCCCTATACTCAGTGATGCCGTTGGAGTTGATGGACCCATTTATCTTTCGAGTCTTCCGCTGTTATCGATATTAGATGGCCTTCAGCCATATTTATTGTAATAAGTTCTTTTTCAGCCATCGATGTAATAAGTGTGTGATTGCAACTCTGCTATAAAACCTCGATGTACTGTGTGGTGTCAGCATTACTGATCCATGGATGACACTGTAGCACAGTAGACGTGATCCATTCGGGTCAGGTCGCTACATTTGACCAGGTTTACGCAAATGTTATTTATATCTACAATACCAAAGGTACATCATACGAGACTACATCACATGATGAATCTAATAGTATATGTTTGCTGTTCTAGATGTAAGTGTTTTTCTCCACGTACATGGTCAACCTTTGTGATGTTTGACTTTTCAAAAAATCTATATGCTATGGATTGAAGAGAGTGCCTAAGTCAAGAGAGATCAAGTGCGTGTGAAGGAGAATGGGTGAGTGTGCAAAAAGAGTATGTGTGTGAAAGAGAAAGGGACAACAAACGATAAATTAGAACGAGTGTGTGTTTGTTCGTTTCTTATGCAAACATATCATGCATGCATCTCCGACATAGATAAGCGAGGTGAGGAGATACACGATGATAGCTAGTGCGTGATTGTTTGGAACGGAGAGAGACACCCTATAGCACATGTCCAATAGAGGTGTGGCCAACAAGGAACAAAGGTCGAGAGGGATGCATGGAGAACATGGACGCATGGGGAGGGAGAGAGGGTGTGTTTGTGATAGAGAGATCCCCTCGAGATCGTGAGGGGACTATATGGGTGGGAGATCGAGGGACCAGGTGCGTGCGCGATAGAAAGATGCCCCGTGAGAAATTGAGATAGACCATGCACATGTTTGTGATGGAAACTAAGAATTAGCTAGTCATATACATATAGGGGGGACTGCGTGTGCCTACAATTGAGTGAGAGACCATCATACTTGGCTAGGCATGAGATTGTGTGTGTCTGCGTGTGAGATGGAGAGAGAACGAAGGAGAGAGATAGAGTTTTAGATGGGTCTATCGAGTGCAAGTGACATATGCATGTCTATGTGTGACCAAGGGAGATGGAGAGTTTGAGAGAGAGAGCAGAGAGCTCCGAGACGACAGAGTGGTGCGTGAGAGAGTTACGGGCAACGAGCCAAGGAATTTGTGTGTGTACGATGAGTGCACCCAAGATATTTAGCTTGGACTAGAGAATCATACATAGTGTGCGAGGGAGACCTATAGATGGAGTATATATGCATGCGAACTAGAAAGACACCCCCCCACACACACATAGAGAGAGAGGGACCAACAAGGTTTGTGTGTTGGATGCGTGGGATAGAATTGAAGATTGTCTAAGAGAGAGAGAGAGAGAGCAGGAGTCCGGGAGAGGGGGAGGTCGTGTTTTATGCATCAAAGACTGATATAAATCATGTTTGGTTATAAACATGCATTCAAATATTTAAATTGGAGAACATGTTGTCTGTAATCCACACATGAACGGAGATATACGTACATCAAACAAGTTCATTAATTTGACTTTCAACATGTTCATGGAGTACTATAACACTGTACAACATGCTACTCGATTGAGGTGTTCAATTTTGGATTTAGTTCACTATTTTGACCTGGTGAACGAGCTATTTCATTGAATCGAGATATTTCATTTTGGGTTTGATTCCCATTTTTGAGTGGGTCAACTATTTGTCATATAGTAAATCATTAGCAACGAGCATGTAAAAACACATTACTCCCGAGCATCATCTCTCCATCTAAAAAAGAAGTGGCAAGCTAATATTTCAAAATTTGGTTTGAATCGACTTGGTAAGGTAGACGTGGATGCTCGTTCTCCCAAAATTTGAATCAACCGTTAAACACCCTCTACTCGGTGGAATTTGCCCAAGCAAATAAATGGGAGACACGAAATCACCGGCTTATGTGGGACACGCATCAATTGGCCCGTTGTACATTGAGGGTAGGTTTGTAACTTCACCCAAGCGCGCCTTCTCCTCGGCCAAAATGGCATGTGCTGAATAATTCATAAACCATGGTCGGCAAAACACCCTCTCCTCGCCCGAGATAGCTCGCGCCCACTATTTCAAAACATGCCCTCCTCGCCCGAAATCGTCGCGCCCGCTATATTTGAAAACATGCCCTTCTCGTCCGAAATCGCTCGCGGCCACTATTTGGGAGAATAAAAGTTACTCTACTATCCCCGACCCTCAGTACACAGACCCAAGACGAGAAGCCTAAAGGCAGGGGTAGAACTGTAACCCCCTCCCCCCCGCCACACACACACACACACATTTCAGACAAATGCGTTCGTAAGACATGGTTCCCCCTCCCAATTCCCCATTTGTTCCTCGTGGGCGCCAAATCACCTTCTCCCCGGCTCCTTCTCCCGAGCCGCGAAATCTCAGCCCCTCCTCCATGGCGCCCCCACCGCACCAAATTCACAGTCGCCCTCCTCCCTACTTCCGGAGACGATGTCGTGCACTGGGCCATGTGCCTCTTACTCCATGCTGCCGGAGCTGCCTCGACAACGGCCGCGTGAATCGTACCAGAGCCGATTCACCCCCACCGTTGTTCACGGCGCTGGAGCGGCTCCAACTTCAGATCCATCCAGAGCCCCGGCGCTGCTTCCCCGTAGCGGTTGACCGTCATGACATCTCTTCTTCCCTGTCGCCGGTAGCCACCGCAACCGCGCCGGCCTCACCGACTCGGCAGCTGGAGCTACCTACTTCACTGGTCCACCAGATAGGTCGCACCCACATCTCAAATCACTTTATTTTGGTGCCGATTGTCTGAATTTTTGTCCTGGGCCAATCGATTCCCAATGGGAAGCAGCACCCATCATGGTGGCGGAGCTCCTAGGCTGCTGGTTGGCTGGTGTCTAACGTAAGGGTGCGGGGGCGCAAGTTCTTCGTGGAAGCAATGCGTAGATGGCTATCTTAGAGTTGTGTGGGTTAATGGTACTGCCGACGTCGGATCTGGATGACGACGAGTCTTTGTGGATTGGCCCGTGGGCGGCGCAACCACGGCAGTGCGGTGGGGTGGGGAGCGGGGTTTTGGTCAGGGCCACGGACGGCTGAGGCAGGCTGCTCTGCCGGTGGTCGCTGGCTCTTCGGGGAAGATTCCGAACAGTGTCAGCCGGGAGGCACAAGACGGCCATCAAGCCATCTGGTGTAGATCGGACAGTACCAAAATAAAATAAAATAAAATCATGTGACCCCAATTTAGTCTTCAGTCAACAGACATGTGACAACTCTCGTACCTTGTTGTTGATCTATTAGGGTATTTCTTCAGATCAAAGATATGTGTCATTCTTAACATTATGCGTTTTCTGCATCTTCAGCCACACCGTCTTCTGACTCACCACAGCTGCTCCAACAAGTGAAGCATACACCAGAAGGGAGCTATAGTCCTCACTCAATAGTTCCCTGCATCGAATGCGTGTGCCCGACATGGACAGCTACAACAACTGCAGGGCCATCGACAGCACATGATGCTCACTCCTATGGATGGCGGCTAGATAGGTTGTATTCGCATCTTACTTGTGTGCAACATTTATGGCTTTGTTATTCATCTAAGCATGGAAAATAGATTATCACATTTCACTGTATATTCATGCTGATCTCTTACGCGTCTTGTTTAGGAGTTAACGTTGTTCCATAGTTCAGCTAAGAGACTTGTTCTTTAGGTAACATTGTTCCATAGTTATCATCCATCAGCCAATGCTATCCCACAGGCTGGTGATTATAGTATTATACCACTTCTAGTATTGCCTATGTTGTTCCTTAATACTTTTGTGTGCCATCTAGTTAATCTTGAGTACAAACGATACATATTATGTAGCTTTCATCTGTGTTCTCCCTTTAGTTTTTGAGACCTGTTGCTACTAGTTAACCCCAGTCCTACTATTTATGTTGTCTCCTACATGCACTCATTACATAAATCTAACAACTAGTTGTCTTCCATGCATGTCAGATATAATTGCACACACTGATTTATCCACAGGAACCTCATGGAGCAATGTAACGCCCAACAAACTTGAGTCAATGATACCCAATATGATGGAACATGTAAAGGAAGTTCTTCACAAGACTTGCAGAAAGATGATGAATCCTATTCACGCCACAAGGCCCTTGCTCCAACTTGGCCCATGATATGGGTATAGCATGCATATAATGTCCTGGAGTGCCACTACCATGTTGCAATGCCTTGTGCTTAGCCTGCAGATCATGCATGTAAATATGGCATGCCTTCCTGTTTTTCAGTACATATTCCATTCATGATAACATGTTTCCAAATTCAAGTACTGTCATTCTACTCTATCGCAATTCCATCTGCTTAGTTTGGACAGCATGCTTCTGAATATCTTATGCATTATTATTCATCAGTATGTACTTCATCTGTCTACCATACCACATTCTTTTTTTACATTGAAGTGATGTTCTAGTGGTCTCTTGCAATGCCATCTTAGTTTCCCAATCATACACGCATATGTTGCCTTAGTGTCTTTTTGTATGTATTCCACTAGCATACAATTTTACATTCAAGTAGTGTTTTTTACACTGTTGTCCCGTCGTATCCCTTGCTCTTACATCATACTCCCTCTGTCCGGATTACATGTTGCAGAAATGGATAAAACTGGATGTATCTAGAACTGAAATATGCCTAGACCCATTCATTTATTTCCGGATGGAGGGAATACATGTCAATATGTCATGCCTTTCTATTCTTCAGTACCTATTCCATCTTTGTTGTAGCATGTTTTATAATTGAAGCACCATTCTTCTATATAAGGCATGCAAGGAGAAGACAACTATGTTAGAATCTGAAGGGTTACAAACTAGGTTTTTGCAAAAGATCCAAACGCCAAGAGATAATAAACCAACTCCAGTTTTCATAAATACTGCTCCAGCATAGAGAAACCCAACTCCCACTGATAATAAGCAGATTCGAGTGGCAAAGAACTAGTCCGCTCCAGTCCAGCAAAAATATGTCAACTCTATTCTAAGAAGCATGTGTGTATCCTCGCATCATGAAATTTTATAGCATTCTGATCATATTTTCTACAAGTTTCTTACCCATCTCTCTTTAAGAAAATAAGGTTAAACGATAGAAGATTTCCTCCATTGGGATCATATTCGAGGAAAGTATCTTGCCGAAATTCTCTGTGCTGCAATGCTGATGTAAGTACCTGTTGTATATCACTATATTTTTACATCAGCATGTATTTTGTTAATCGGCGTGAATCCAACCTTTATCTAATCTAAAATTAGTTGGAGCACAATGTTAAAGGCCACAATGTTGATTTTTGTAAGGAGAACTGCCTATTAGTTTTGCATACTGAGTTGCATGAGTGTACTATATCATATCATGCACATTACTGAATTGTAGTGTTGCTCTGGTTGCCCATTCATTCATTGTGTCAATGTTGCTTTCGTATTACCTTACCTAGTTGATGATAGATGTGCCATATTGTGTTAATTTGGTGGAGGCCGGTGTGGTCTGGTTGCCCAAACGTTCGTTGGGTCAATGTTGCTTTCCTATTATCTGACCTGGCCAATGATAGCAATGGTAGTGTGTTAATTTGGTGTAGGCTGCTGAAGATAAGAAGACAAACTCTGAAAACAGCAAGGCAACCCCATTGTTTCTTTCCAATAAATCTAGGCCAGGTAATATGGAAATAGCTATTGATTAATCTGTTCGGTTCCCCTCCTAATTTATGTTATGATGCAGTAGTCGAGACACTCTGCACTATCAATAATACAAGCCTACCAAAATCGCCATCTGAATCTGTTCAGTTTCCTCTGTCTCGAATGCAATGGAAAAATGTATGTTTGTGAACCAATTAATGGCGAAAGTAATGATGGAAATGGTGGAGGAATCAGAGGTGCACATTCATGCGCAACAACAACTAATCAATGTTTTTAGAGACAGTGTAGCAAAGCAGTAAGAACTTGCCCACATGCTTATGGGCGTCATCCGCGCTGAGGTTGCAGATTGTGACGTTGTAGATCATTAGGTTCTGTTCATTTATTTGCACTGGCATCAATCTTTGATTGCCCAGTGGATGTAATTTCCTGTAATATATGCTGGATGTGCAATGTTTTTCCCTGTATGTCGTACCTTTGCTTGAACGGTTTTGGTCCTGTGTATAATTGCTCGTCGTAATGGGCTCAAATTATCTGATTGGGCCTAAAGACATGTATGAACTTTAGTGGGCCCATTAAGTTAATGGGTCGTTACCAGGCCGAAACTTAATGGTCGGCCTCTTACCTCCCGGGTCGTTAACAGGTCGACATCAAGGCGGGCAACAGGTGGGCCCATTTGATTTCACAGGCCGTTAACAGGCCGATACTAAGGTCGGGCTACATATGGCCTAACTATACTGTGGGCCTTTAGCAGGCCGAAAGAGACAGCGGGCTCATAGTGACCATGAAGAGATGGGACGCTAAGAGGCTGAAAGTCAGGTCGTACTATAAATGGCCCAACTGTGTTGTGGGCCTTTAGCTGGCCAAAGAACAAACCAGGCTGGTATTGGACCATGAAGAGCATGGTCCATTAAAAGGTCAAAACTCAGGTCCGACAGCAAATGGCCCAACTCATTTATGGGCCGTCAACAGGCTAAAAGACACACCGGGCCAGAAATTGGCCCAACACTTAAATGGGTCGCTAAAAGGCCGAAAGATGTACATCCTGAAAATTGGCCCATCCCTTGAATGGGCCGTTAACAGGCCGAAACCACATCGGGCCTACATTGAGCCCAAATATATAGTGGTCTGTTAATGGGCTCGAACTGACGATGGGCTGCAATGGTGTCAAATCGTTAACGGGCCGTTGACGGGCCGAATTGGCACATCTCGTATGGGATGTTGGCTTAAATGGACCTGCCACAAGTAGGCCTTATATGGGACAGCCTGCTAATTTTTACTGGGTCGGCCTTTTTCACCGGAATGGGCCACTGTTGGGCCGTGCCATGTGTCGACCTATCATAGGAGCCTCCTGTCCAATGAGTGGATGGCATCTGTGCCAACGCGGAGCTGACACGTGGTTTTGTCGGCCAATGAGAATTTTACGCATGGAAAATCGGCATTGTCCGGGCTATTAACGGGCTTTCGGATCCAAACCGAAACCCGATAGCTTAACGGTGACCCGTCACGATGGATGCCACGTGTCAGTCACCCTTGATGAAAGCACTTCTATGATGCGCGATTTATTGTCATGGAAGTGGACCCTTCTGTGATGATAATTTTGGTAATGTCATGGAACACTTCTACGACAGCACATGTATGACTATCTTGATTTTGTCATAAAATCGTCATGGATGTACATGCATGACAGAAAACATGACCTACTGTGACAAACATGTATCATCACAGAAGTGTATTTTTTTGTAGTGTAAGGTCTTTTCCGACTGCACTCTAATAATTTCCTTAACGCATATATTCGTGCAACTCCACCTGAGATCATCCAGCTGGATAATGACGAGAGGGCCGTCCCACCCAATTCGGATGCCATCAGGGAGGGAGCGCCGAGTGTTGATGTGCCCATCGGATGCCTACCCTCGCCTAGTGGCCCGCGTTTCTCCGGCGAAAGACACTGCAAGGGCTGCGGGACTGAGTCCTATGGCTCAAGGTGGCCCGGCGCCTTCGACCATTGTGGTCCTGCCCGCAGGATGTGCTAAGGCTCCTCCGAGTGGGTCGGCAGTGGTTCTGGCCCCGAGGCCCGCGACTGCGTATCCATCGGTCCTAGCTACCTTCTTCCCCCTTTACCATGTCCCTGAAGATCAGGTGGGGCGAGCAAGGAGGCTCTGATCCAGGTGGGGTTGATGTGTGATCGGCTGAAGGAGGCTTACGATACCAGCGCGGCACTGCAGACTAACGTTCGAGTAAGTACCATTGTGAGTATGATTTCTAGTCGAAGTTTTCTCTTTTTCTCTTGGTAGGATTTGTGTTAGTGGGTTTGCGCAGGGCACACCCATTGGGTGTTCATGATCTAGTGGGGGCACACTGAGTGCACCCACTGGGTGTAGTCCCCAAGGCTCCTGTTGATTGGAATCAGTTGGCGGGGGTCTTTTGAGCTTTTTATGTACACTCGAAATCTAGCCGGAGCGTATTCGACTGGACATGATCCAGTGGGGGCACGCTGAGTGCACCCACTAGGTGTAGTCCACGAGGCTACCATTGACTGGATCAGTCGGTGGTAGTCTTAGAAATTGTATCGTTATGCCCTGAGGTTGTTTATAGTTTTTTTAGCTCGTCGAGGAATCACTTTTTAGTGGGGGCACGCTGAGTCCGCCCACTTGGTGTAGTCCCCTAGACTGTTGCCGGTTGCGGGAAATCGATGGTAGCCATTAGAACTATCGCTAAGCGTTCAGGACGCTCGGCAACACCCGTGGGGTGGCGAGATAATAGGTAGGATCTTCTTCATTGCTGACTCGGGGGTCAGCTGAAGGAAGCAGATTGTCTCGTGTTCTTGTCCTCTATCTTCTCCATCGTCGACTTGAGAGTTGGCCGAGTGAGGGCAGATCAGAGGGTACTTCAGGATCTGGTACTGATCCAGCTTGTTCCTCCTGGGGGTGCTTGGTCGACCCAGTAACCAGAGTGTACTCGATTGAATTTGGTACTGGTCAAGCTTTTTCCTCTTGGGGGATATGAACGAGGGGGTAGCTCAAGGGTACTTCAGGATCTGGTACTGGTCTAACTTGTTCTACTCAGTAGTATGCGGTCGACTCGGTAGTCAGAGGGTACTTCAGGATCTGGTACTGGTCGGGCTTGGGTACGACCGAGTGGGCAGCCCAAGGGTACTTCAGGATCTAGTGCTAATCAGGCTTGGGTACGACCAAGTGGGTAACCCAAGGGTACTTTAGGATCTGGTACTGGTCTAACTTGTTCCACTTGATAGTGTTCGGCCGGATGTTCATGAGTTAATGCCTTGGTTTCTCTTTTTTGGTCTCCCGACTGATTGTTTCTTGCATGTTGCAGAGGACTTGTGAGATGGGTTCCCACTATGTTGCGATGGAGAAGGAGGTGGCATCCCTTCGACTTGATCTAGAGGCTGAGAAGCTAAGAGCACCAGACTGGGGAAAGAAAAGAAGGCCCTTGGAGGTAAGTCATTTCCCCTGTTTGGCAGTGCCATACTATTTTTCCCTTTTGATCCCAGTCATTCTGCTCTGACAGATGTTCGTAGCGAGAACACCCAACTCGTAACGAGGCTCAAGACTTCTATTTATGTAGAAACTATGAAGCAGGCTCTGGAGAACAAGGACAAGGATCTAGCATTGGCCCAAAAGGAAGCCAGGAACAAGACCAAACTTGCCAACGAGAAGTTGGCTTCAGTCGACAAGTTGGAGGAGGAGATCAAGAACCTCAAGTCTGCCGTAGGCACCTTCACTCAGGAGAAGCAGGCGCTGGAGGAGAAGGTCACACAACTGACTGAAAAGAAGAATGCCCTAGAAGCACATATTGAGGAGGTTTGCGAGGAGTTTTTTCCGACAAAGGGTGGATTTTATTAGCTCAATATGGAGCATCAAGTGATACAAACACAGTGAGCACACACTCGGCCTCTGCAAAGTTAGGATGCACACATCCAACCCCAACTGACACAAAAAAACACATCGACAACTAGCAAAGTCAAACATGACCGAAGCTATGCCTTAGTGGAGCAAAAAGGAAAAACAAAAACTTCGAAGCAATCAAGCCAGTGATCACAATCTAAAACAGCAACCAAATCTGCACCAACCATCAGTTGACATCAGCTGATGTCGCCACCACTTTCCGCAGCCCCAGCAACTACATGCATAGCATGGTCTTGACATGAGCTGCCACGCAAGTGCATGCCAGGCTCACACAAGCAGGCAGTCAAGCCACGACAAGAACCACTCGCCGCCAGCAACTCCGAATAGCGAAGATCGTTGTCGCACTTTGCAACAAGAAAATCGAAGGAGGATGATCACCAACACTGCCAAATCCAAAATTAGGATGCTCCAACAGTCACGCACCGTCCTCATGCTTCACCATCCTCATCCATGGCTGTAGAATCAGACAAGAAAACAAATTTGTCATTGCTGTTGGATTTGAAGATCCAAGATTCCGGCCTCGTCTTAGCAATCACCTAGCAGCACATGACCACGCCTTCGCTTACGTGCCCGAGCGGAGAACCACCATACCGTGACATAATAGGCTAACACAATCGCCTGCAGATGGGATCGTGTGCGCCGACGTCTCATAACTAGAGACTGCCGCCTAGCCAGAAATCCACCGCCACTGTTGCACATCCATGTCCTCTGCATCAAGATGCCATCCATAGATCTCACCCCGGAGCAACACTGAACAAGCTACCTTGGGCCTTGGTGATCAAGTCATCTCCAAAACAATGCCTTCAAGAAGGTCAACGATGAAGAAAGCGCCGCCATTGTCTGTCCCATGAGGGAGCAAGGATTTCCTCGGAGCAAAGACCATAAGGGGAGGAAGGGAGCAAGCGACGCCTTCAACAAGGATTATGGCGCACAGAAGCGTCGTCGTGACCATTCCTGGCACTAAACCAAGACAAGGTTTCCCCAACTCCCCTCACACCCTCCCCTTTGCATCAACCACCAGGAACAAAGCCATCTTGTCCTACGCACCGACGAGAGTAGGAGAGGCCACAAGATCAAAGGCTCGAAGACCCATCTGCCATCCCTAAGAACTGCCATGGTGAGTATGTGCAAGTCAGATCAGTGTCTGCCCCATGCGCCGTCGCCCTGGCTAGCGCCCGTCCCAACAGCCACGCCCGGCATGGCCGCACATGGCGCACAACCATGCACCGGCAGCCGCGCCCCGCCACCCCTTGCCGAGCTTCACCGCCGCACAGCTAACGCGAAGCACGCCTGCACCCGGAGCACCGCCGGATCCCACTGAGAACCGCCGCCCACAGACACAGGGGAGCCGCAAGGAGAAGCCCCGCCACCACCGTCGGCCGCACAGGCTTCGCCTGGCGGTGGTGTGGGGAGTATGGAAGTCTGGCGGCAATGTGCTAGGGTTAGAGGAGTCGCCTCCGAGCCGCCTCGAGCAAAGACGACGCGGGGAAACAGTTCCATCCTGTTTGCGAGGAGTTTAGCGAGAAGCTTGCTGGTAAGTTCTTCCTCGATTGAGTGAAATCCACATGCGACCAAATCTTTCTCAATCATTCACTCATGGACTGTCTTCTCCCCATCATAGCATTGCTACAACAAGGAGCTGGAACTAGAGAGGCTCGAGAGGGATGTGGATCCTTCCAGGTCACTCACCGCCAACAAAGCAGGCCTCCGCCATCCTTCGGCTAGAAGATCGTTTGGAGAATGCGCTAGGCTATGTCACTCAGACCCGAGGTGCATTAGGTTGGATCGACAAGGAACTACAACCAGGCGAGGAGACTCAGATGGATCTGGAGTCGATCATGACGAGGCTGAATGAAGTCCCCACCCGTGTGTAAGCTTGGAAGAATTCGGCTGCTCGGAGTGGTGCTGATGTGGCATTGTCTCTCATCCGTGTTCATTGCAGGAACGTGGACGAGGAGAAGCTGAAGGGCCTCCGAGTGATGAACAAGAAGAACCTCAAGTTTGAGGATTTCATGGAGACCTACGTGGAATCCGCCATACGCATCGTCGATGGGATCGACCTGTAGACTTTGTTGAGCCAGCCAACCCTCCACCCGAGGCTTAAAATTTTGGTTAAATTTTCCCTGGAATGTCGAGTGGATGACGTAATCGAATACTTTGCCGAGCCTTGGTCTCGTTTTCCTTTTGGAACATTCGTATGGATCAAATCTTTGGTTTGAGAACTTTTTAAGTCTCTATGTGCTTCTTGTGTTTTGTTCGGCTTAAACAAAAGCTCGTTCGCGGCTAAGCCTCCGAGTGTGGAGCAGCCCCCCACTCAGATTGCATTTTTAACTTAGCCAAAAGCTGGTTCGCGGCTAAGCCCCTGAGCATGGAGCAGTTCCTCACTTGAATTGTTTTTTTAACTTAGGCGAAAGCTGGTTCGTAGCTAAGCCCCCCGAGTGTGGAGCAGAACCCCCCTCAGATTGTTTTTTAACTTAGGCGAAAGTTGGTTCACATCTAAGCCCCCGAGTGTGGAGCAGATCCTCACTCGGATTGTTTTTTACCTTAGGTGAAAGCTGGTTCATAGCTAAGCCCCCGAGTGTGGAGCAGATCCTCACTCGAATTGTTTTTTAACTTAGGCGAAAGCTGGTTCGCAACTAAGCCCCTGAGTGTGGGGCAGATCCTCACTTGGATTTTTTTAACTTAGGCGAAAGTTGGTGTTCGCACACGAACACGTCACCGTGTACCCTCGATGCCGGGGGTGATGCACCGCAGCTCACGTCGAAGGACACCCGCCGAAAGCGCGGTACGCAAGACAATCTGGCGGGCGCTTTTGTGGACCCGAAACCCCACACTCCAGGGAGGGACCCCGTCGGGGAGTGCGGCAGCTATGGGCTTCCCTAGTTCGACCTGATCACCCCTAAGACCTCGAGGTTCGCCGCCCTGCAATGAAGAAGAACAAACAAAGAACGAGGAAGAAGAAGAACTAGGGTTAAGGAGAAAAGATAAAAGATAAAAAGTGGTAGATGATTTTGTTGATTGTGTGTTGTTCAATCAGCCGTAACCCCTTTGGTATATAAGAGGCGGTTGGACTTCCCGTGCAAGGAAAAGGCTTGGATTCACGCCCAAAATCCTAGTCAAATTCGGACTGGTTTTGTCCAAACTTTTCAAAACTGTTCGGTTTAAACTGGCTGCACTTTGCGGGTCTTTTTTCTGGTAGTAAACGACCTTGGATGAAAATGCGCCCAATAGAGAATTTAACCGTTTTGACGATACGAACAACTTTCATGTTGAATGTTTTTCGATTCGAGGCCAACTTTGGGGCCGAATCGCTCGCAGAAGACAGCCGGGTGGTGGCGCTACCCATCAGACATCATGTCTTGTGGGGCGCGCCATATGTACCCTCTTGCTAGGGCTGCATTCGAATGGCTCTAACTTTTGCATATGATCTCGGATTGAGATGATTTTTATAGCAAAATCGTATCGTTTCGACGAGACGAAGACAATCCGTGTAGATCAGTTTTTCATACGAGACCGTCTTGGGGGCTTAATCAGCCAAATAGTATTACGAATACAAAATCTGAATACTTCAAACACAACTTTGGCCTTAGAAATGAGATCGGATGGCTATGTAACAAATATCAAAGTTCCTCCTTTTGACAATACAGAACTTTCTCGCTTTGAGCACTTCTTCATTTGAGGCCATCTTAATTATGTTTTTGACCATGCCAAAATCTGGTGTCAACACATGCCCCCCCTGTTTTTCGGCAAAACTTGTGTGCCGAAAAATAATTTGCAATGTATTTGGTCTATGGACGATGTCAACACTCCATCGGCCATTTATATTTCTCAGGGCGATAATTATGTATCGTCCATGTTGATGCTAAGGGCGATAGTTATTTATCGGCCATGTCTTTGTTTAGGATGATATTCATATATCGATCGTTGCTTGTTTGAACCTCTTGATGCAAATTTGGTGAAAACTTCTCAACTTATATAACAATCTGATGATAAGATTCCATAGATATGTATCTCAAAGCCATCCTCCAAAACATATTATTCACCCTTTCACTAGGATTTTGCAGATAACTAAGAATGAACTTCCTCCAATCCTTACTTTGCCTGCATAAAAGTTTCATTAGTGGCCGAGGTGGTGAGCTCCAATTCGGCCTTACCTATGTTGACAAGAATAAGCATCGGCTATTGATATATGTGCAATACACCATGATGGACATGGTAGCCGAATGCTTTCTATGCCAAGTCTCTCCAATTGTCATGTCTAGAAATATGAAGAATATTAAAGCAACCCAAGGTAAATTTTTCATCTAGACATACCCCAAGATAAACTATAAGTGATTCATCAAAACATTGATAAACCCTGGATATTTGTTGCACTACTCATAACGAATCACCGAAAGCCTCAATATGCATAGCACCTATAGCAAATAAAATGTTCAATCCGAATAACAATGCATATTCGGTTTTGATTAATCGTGCATAAAAATATTCTAAGCAGCATGAGGTTTAAAAAATAGTGCCATAAAGAAATATATAAACAACACTCCCACCTCGGCCATTGTTTTGAATTGAACCACCAAACATAATCTCCATAGTAATTGTCTCTCTCTCCAGAGGAAGATGTTAGAATACTATACCAGCCATGCATTGACATACTCTTAGCATGATAGATAAATATCGGCCATTACCATGTCAACTTCATTCAAAGCAGATATAGCCGAAATAAACAAATGAAATGACAAATCAAGTATTTCGGCCCTTTGGATCAGCAACAAACTTGTAGCTAATCAAATGTATAGTGACTTGGTAATACCCTTTCATGACGTAACAAATTATATTGCATCCATGGATTAAAATAAGCCCATTGAGGGTTACCAATCATACCTGATGACGAATTCCATGGCATAGGCGTTAATGGCATAGTTGAAGAATATGAATAATGTGTAGACCAAATATGTTGAAACCTTCGGCTTGGTCCTTCATAGTTTTCACTGTTTTCCTTCTTCACCTTTGCCGCACTTCTTGTAATGGAAGCTTGCACATAATTCTTATTTTGAGCACTTCCTTTGGGAACCCATGCCATGTTGCTTTCTTCAAGTTCTTGTGCACTAAGTTTTTGTAATTTCTTCTTTTGCCAATACAATAAGCCAAGCAGGCATCTCGGCTGTGATTCTGTTTTGACCAATGGCAATTCCTTTTTGGCCTTGGGCACTCTCAACTTCTTTTCTTCAGATTTTGCACTTCGACTCTCAATAATTGGTTGCTTTGTCTCATTGTCTTTAGTAGCCAATGTCAACATATTAATTGGCTCCTTTTCATTTGAGATCAAATCTGAAGTTGCACTCTTACGACCATCTCTTTTAACACGGTAAACTTGCTTGACCACCTCTTTATTCTTCCTTGAGCTCTGGGCCGATTCCTTATGATTGAAACGGTCTTTAACATGTGATTGTTCAAGTGTTAATCTTCTCGGAGCTGCATAATATTGGTGAGACGATCTAAAATAAGATGGAGAATGTGCACTTGTATCATACCTGTCCCATGATGGATATGGATCTATATGAGCATAGGGAGGCATCCACGGAATTGACATTGGCGGCCCAAAATAAGGATATGAATATGTTGCATTAAAATTCTCACTTTGCCAATACCAATCCTCATATTTGCGCCTTGGGGGTGATCTTGGTTTCTTTGCATGATTTGGCTGATAAGTATTCTTCTCTTCACTCTTCTTTTCATATTTATCCAATAGTTCATCGAATGTGATTTTTGATCTCTTACACTTGTGCTTATTTCGGCCTTTGTTTTCTTTTGGTTTGCTTTCGTCGATCATTGGATTTGCTTGCTGCCCCCAGTCCTTGGCATCTCCATTGTAGTTTCGATGGAATTCTCGCCCTTAAAATTATGTTCATTATGCTCTTCAAAAACTTCTTTACTTGAAAGCTTGAGCTCATCACCTGCAGTTTTTACCTTCTCCTTAAGTGGATCGGCTTTAAGCAGCCGATGCAAAAACTTTCTGCCATCGGGACCAATCGGAATAGACTGGTCATATCTTGGTGTCTCGGCAAATTTCAATCATCCTTTATCAATAGCCGATTTAATTATTTGACGAAACATGTTGCGATCCTCAAAATTATGCTTGGACGAATCATGCAACTTACAATACATTCGTCCCTACACAAATGGCTCAACATGGTGATCAAGAATTCTAATATAATTATTTCTCAACAACAAATCAAAGATTTGATCACACATATTGGAATTGAAGGTATTTTTTATTTTCTAGCCGATCTTGCTGTGAAAACAGCTTCGGAGTTAAGCAAACGAATGGTTCAGATTTTGTATCACCCCATTCGGCCATGATTTTTATTTTGCATTCTTTTATCGATGTCATTGGATAAGATATTATACTAGCATCGGTTTTCTGAAAAGAATCTAACCTTGGCTTTATGTTTCTGAAACAAAAATAGTTAGAACATGCATGCCTCAATTGAGACCAAGAGTAAGCCAAGTATGAAACAAGCAAAGCTACCCATGTAGATACGAAATTTAAATAAAGCAATGAGGAAAGCCTTGATTGCAACAATAAGTCAGTATCGGTCTTTATAAATGGCACAATGGGTTGCCTATATGTTCTATAACAATTTTATTGCTAACAAGTAAATTACACTTCTTCATTGGTATTTCAAAATTACTTAAGAAGATTTTTCTAATAGATGCATCAACAATAAAGTTTTGACCAAATCTGAAAATAGGTAAATTACTTGCTAAACATGCCTCTTCAAATATGTTGGGAGAGCATGATGGTGGTGTGACTTGAACAATATCTTGATTCATCTTTGGGTGGCTCCCCAACGCCTCTTCATCATCTTTTTCTTGATTCCGTGCATCATTACACTGAAGGTTTTTGTCGGCCGAACTTTGTTCTGCTACTTGTTCTTGTCCTTGAAGCTTATCAATTTCAACGTCACAGAACTCATTGTGCGGGAAGTAGGTTCCATTAACTTTAGAAAAATCAAGCACCGTTGTTTTCCTATGCTTACCATACCCTTTCTCAGCAATGTATGCCTCTTTGAATGTGATGGATTCGGAATATATACTACTTGATTCGGCTTTTTCAACCAAAACACTTTTAGTTTCTGAATCATCATTCTTTTCACCGGTTATATCAATTGGCAAGGCTTCTTTTCTTTGAGCTAATTCTCTAACAATTCTCTCTTGGCGAAGTACTTGCACCCTATCGCGCAAAGCTTTAACTCCCCTCTCAATTTCAGCCCGCTCTAGATTAGTTTGCCCCCTAATGCTTTTAGGATCTTTTGGTAATGAAGTGTTAGTGTTGCTGAAATTTTGCAATTGTGTAGGGGGTGTATAATATGCCGCGGTACTAGGTGGAGGTGTGTGCACTACTGTATAACCATATGCTCTCTCACTAATACTATCAATTGATGAAGTTTCATCTTCCTGCAAAACTCTAGCCTTTATTGCAGCATAATCAGGAAACAATCCATTTTCATATTGTTCAAGGAAAAGAGCACTAATTCTCTTATTTTGTGTCAAGCTCTTTTTTAATGCAGCCACAACCACTTCTGGAAGGGATTTCTTCGCCATACTTACAGATTCTTTTGACAATGATTCATGAGTGTTGTCGAAATTCTTGAATTGCGTAGAGTATGCATTATATGCTACAGTATTTGATGATGGCACATGTGTTCCTGTAAAATTTTCACTTATTCGGCTATGACCATGAAGATGCGGGGCCGAATTATGAACATCTACAGTTGCATACAGTGCTGAAAAATTACTAATATGAGGTGTAGCATATGATGGTTGAGAGTAACAAGCCGAATAGCTAGTAGTAGCATGGCCAATTCTCCCATCCAACGGCAAGGATGGATTCACATATTGCAAATTAGTTGCCGATGAATAAAAGGGTGAAACACTTTCTTGTATGCTACTGGAAATTTTAATATGGGGTGTTTCAAATTGATTAACCAAACCCATCATGTTGTTCATCGGCATATGGATTTGTGGGGTTGTCGATGCATGAGAGTTAGGATACATATGTTGTATGTTGCTAAAATCATAAGAATTTGAAGCATGAAAATTATTTTGCATCGGCCCTTGCACATAATTAGAAGCATGATTGAGAAAACTAGGGCTAGCCGATACATTATGCTCATTAGGAGATCTAGCAACAACATATGAATTATTTGCATCTACATAGGTGAATTGGGTATTCATGTTACCTTTGTAGATTGCAAACCCTAGATGATGATCTCTTCGTAGCAAGAACGGGCCGGAGACCGTTCAAAGCTTTTTCCCCAGCGAAGTCGCCAAAAAGTGTGTTCGCACACGAACACGTCACCGTGTACCCTCGACGTCGGGGGTGATGCACAACAGCTCACGTCGAAGGAGACCCACCGGAAGCGTGGTACGCAAGACAATCCAGCGGGCGCTTTTGCGGGAGGGACCCCGTCGGGGAGTGCAGCGGCTATGGGCTGCTCTAGGTCGACCTGATCGCCCCTAAGACATCCAGGTTCGCCGCCCTGCAATGAAGAAGAATGAACGAAGAACGAGGAAGAAGAAGAACTGGGGTTAAGGAGAAAAGATAAAGGATAAAAAGTGGTAGATGATTTTGTCGATTGTGTGTTGTTCAATCGGCCGTCACCCCTTTGGTATATACGAGGCGGCTGGACTTCTCGTTCAAGGAAAAGGCTTGGATTCACGCCCAAAACCCTAGTCAAATTCGGATTGGTTTTGTTCACACTTTCCAAAACTGTTCGGTTTAAACTGGCTGCACTTTGCGGGTCCTTTTTATGGTAGTAAACGACCTCGGATGAAAATACACCCAAAAGCAAATTTAACCATTTTGACGAGACGAACAACTTTTATGTTGAACGTTTTTCGATTCGAAGCCATCTATGGGACCGAATCGCTCGCACAAGACAGCCGAGTGGTGGCGCTACCCATCAGACATCATGTCTTGTGGGGCGCGCCATATGTAGCCTCCTGTCAGGGCTGCATTCGAATGGCTCTATCTTTTGCATATGATCTCGTATTGAGATGATTTTTATAGAAAAATCGATCATTTCGACGAGACAAAGACAATCCGTGTAGATCAGTTTTTCATACGAGACAGTCTTGGGGGCTTAATCAGCCAAACAGTATCCCGAATACAAAATCTGAGTACTTCAAACACAACTTTGGCCTTAGAGATGAGATCGGATGGCTATGGCCCAAATACCAAAGTTTCTCCTTTTGACGATACAGAACTTTCTCGCTTTGAGGACTTCTTCATTTGAGGCCATCTTAATTATGTTTTTAACCATGCCAAAATCTGATGTCAACAGATGGTTCGCGGCTAAGCCCCCGAGTGTGGAGCAAATCCATACTTGGATTTTTTTAACTTAGGCGAAAGCTAGTTCCCGGCTAAGCCCTCTCCTCTCTGCACCCACTGGAGGTGTGTTAGTTTCTGAATGCAATCAGCCACCTGAGTGAAATGTGACTGTAGGTCGAACTAGACGATATATGGGAAAACCAAGACTTTTATTCATCTAAGTTCATTCGGACTAACTATTACAAAGGAGAAACTTTATTTTAAGTGTAAAACTTGCAGAGCAGATCCATGTCCCAAGCTCTGGGGCTCTTCGGAATCTTTTGCGGAGTTGTAGAATCTATATGCTCCGTTGTGTAGGACCTTTAATATGGCGAATGGCCCCTCCCAAGGGGGCGCCAGCTTGTGAGGCTTCTATTGATCCACTTGGAGGACCAGGTGTCCTTCCTGGAAGGCACACCCTCTAACGTGCCTATCATGGTAGCGATGCAAATCCTGTTGGTACAATGTTGATCTTATAAGCGCTAGCTCATGCTCCTCCTCCAAACTGCCGAGGCCATCCTGCCTTGCCTCTTCAGCTTCGGCCTCTGAGTATAGATCCACTCGAGGAGAATTATGGAGCTAGTCACTCAGTAAAACTGCTTCTGACCCATACACCATAAAAAACGGGGTGCGATTGGTGGATCGATTCGGGTCATTGATACGTCTCCGATGTATCTATAATTTTTTATTGTTCCATGCTATTGTATTATCTGTTTTGGATGTTTTATATGCATTAATATGATAATTTCTATTATTTTTGGGACTAACCTATTAACCTAGAGCTTAGTGTCAGTTCCTGTTTTTCCTTGTTTTGAGTTTCGCAGAAAAGGAATACCAAATGGAGTCCAAACGGAATGAAACCTTCGCTATAATTTTTCTTGGACCAGAAGCAAACCAGGAGACTTGGAAATGAAGTCGAAGGAGCCACAAGGCAGCCA